>NC_041387.1:430861774-430956109 GCF_002162155.2 Triticum dicoccoides
TCCACCCGGCCGCCTCCTCCTCTCTCCCACTAAGGCCCAATAAGGCCCATACACTCCCCAAGGGGTTCCAGTAACCCCCCGGTACTCCGGTAAATGCCCGAACTCATCCGAAACCATTCCGATGTCCAAACATAATCGTCCAATATATCAATCTTTATGTCTCCACCATTTCGAGACTCCTCGTCATGTCCGTGATCACATCCGGAACTCCGAACTACCTTTGGTACATCAAAACACATAAACTCATAATACTAATCATCATCGAACGTTAAGCGTGCGGACCCTACGGGTTCGAGAACTATGTAGACATGATCGAGACACGTCTCCGGTCAATAACCAATAGCGGAACCTAGATGCTCACATTGGTTCCTACATATTCTACGAAGATCTTTATCAGTCAAACCGCATAACAACATACGTTGTTCCCTTTGTCATTGGTATGTTACTTGCCCGAGATTCGATCGTTGGTATCTCAACACCTAGTTCAATCTCGTTACCGACATGTATCTTCACTCGTTTTGTAATACGTCATCCCGCAACTAACTCATTAGTCACAATGCTTGCAAGGCTTATAGTGATGAGTATTACCGAGAGGGCCTAGAGATACCTCTCCGAAACACAGTGATAAATCCTAAGCTCGATCTATGCCAACCCAACAAACACCTTCTGAGACACCTATAGAGCACCTTTATAATCACCCTTTACGTTGTGACGTTTGGTAGCACACAAAGTGTTCCTACGGTATTCGGGAGTTGCATAATCTCATAGTCTGAGGAACTTGTATAAGTTATGAAGAAAGCAGTAGCAATGAAACTAACACGATCATAATGCTAAGCTAACGGATGGGTCATGTCCATCACATCATTCTCCTAATGATGTGATCCCGTTCATCAAATGACAACACATGTCTATGGTTAGGAAACATAACCATCTTTGATTAACGAGCTAGTCAAGTAGAGGCATACTAGGGACTCTATGTTTTGTCTATGTATTCACACCTGTACTAAGTTTCCGATTAATACAATTCTAGCATGATTAATAAACATTTATCATGAATTAAGGAAATAAATAATAACTTTATTACTGCCTCTAGGGCATATTTCCTTCAGTAAAGCGCAAGAAGAAACTCCATAAAGATGGACTTTTGGAATTACTTGATTATGAATCATTTGATACTTGCAAACCATGCATTATGGGCAAGATGACTAAAACTCTGTTTTCTGGAACAATGGAATGAGCTAGTGACTTATTGGAAATAATACATACCGGTGTATGCGGTCCAATGAGTGTTGATGCTCGTGGTGGGTATCGTTATTTTCTGACCTTCACAGATGATTTGAGCAGATATGGGTATATCTACTTAATGAAACACAAGTCAGAAATGTTTGAAAAGTTCAAAAAAAAATCAGAGTGAAGTGGAGAATCATCGTAACAAGAAAATAAAGTTTCTACGATCTGATCTTGAAGGAGAGTATTTGAGTTACGAGTTTGGCCTTCATTTAAAACAATGTGGAATACTTTCACAACTCACGCTACCTAGAACACCACCTCGCAATGGTGTGTATGAACGTCATAACTGCACTTTATGGGATATGGTGCAATCTATGATGTCTCTTACCGACTTACCATTATCGTTTTGGGGTTATGCATTAGAGACAGCTGCATTCACTTTAAACATGGCACCGTCAAAGTCCGTTGAGACGACACCGTATGAACAATGGTTTGGTAGCAAGCCTAAGCTATCGTTTCTTAAAGTTTGGGGATGTGATGCTTATGTCAAAAGGCTTCAGCCCAATAAGCTCGAACCCAAATCAAAGAAACCTGTCTTCATAGGATACCCTAAGGAAACAATTGGGTACACCTTCTACCACAAGTCTGAAGGCGAGATTTTTGTTGCTAAGAATGGAACCATTCTAGAGAAGGAGTTTCTCTCGAAAGAAGTGAGTGGGAGGAAAGTGGAACTTGATGAGGTAATTGTACCTGCTCTCAATTTGGAAAATACCTCATCCGAGAAATCAGTTCACGTGATGCCTACACCAACTAGAGAGGAAGCTAATGATAAAGATCATGAAACTACAGATCAAGTTGCTATAGAACCTCGTAGGTCTAGCAGAGCACGATCCGCACCAGAGTGGTATGGTAATCCTGTTCTAGAGGTCATGTTAATTGACCATGACGAACCTACGAACTATGAAGAAGCTATATGATGAGCCCAGATCCTGATAAATGGCTTGAGGCCATGAAATCTGAGATAGGATCCATGTATGAGAACAAAGTGTGGACTTTGGTGGATTTGCCCGATGATCGGCGACGCATAGAGAATTAATGGATCTTCAAGAAGACTGACGCTGATGGTAATGTTACTGTCTATAAAGCTTGACTTGTTGCAAAGGGTTTTTGACAAGTTCAAGGAGTTGACTATGATGAGACGTTCTCACCCGTAGTGATGCTTAAGTTTGTCCAAATCTTGTTAGCAATTGTTGCATTTTATGATTATGAAATCTGGCAAATGGGTGTCAAAACTGCATTCTTTAATGGATTTCTTAAATAAGAGTTGTATATGATGCAACCAAAAGGTTTTGTCGATCCTAAAGGTGCTAACAAAGTGTGCAAGCTCCAGCGATCCATTTATGGACTGGTGCAAGCATCTCAGAGTTGGAATATATGCTTTGATGAGGTGATCAAAGCATATGGTTTTATAAAGACTTTTGGAGAAGTCTGTATTTACAAGAAATTGAGTGGGAGCTCTATAGCATTTCTAATATTATATGTGCATGACATATTGTTGATTGGAAATGATCTAGAATTTCTGGATAGCATAAAAGGATACTTGAATAAGAGTTTTTCAATGAAAGACCTCGGTGAAGCTGCTTATATAGTGGGCATCAAAATCTATAGAGATAGATCAAGACGCTTGATAGGACTTTCACAAAGCACATACCTTGATAAAGTATTGAAGAAGTTCAAAATGGATCAGTCAAAGAAAGGGTTCTTGCGTGTGTTACAAGGTAAGAAGTTGAGTCAGACTCAATGCCCGACCACTGCATAAGATAGAGAGAAAATGAAAGTCATTCCCTAGGCTTTAGCCATAGGTTCTATCATGTATGTTATGTTGTGTACCAGACCTGATGTGTGCCTTGCTATAAGTTTAGCAGGGAGGTACCAAAGTAATCCAGGAGTGGATCACTGGACAGCGGTCAAGAACATCTTGAAGTACCAGAAAAGAACTAGGGATATGTTTCTTGTTTATGGAGGTGACAAAGATCTTGTTGTAAACGGTTACATCGACGCTAGCTTTGACACTGATCCAGATGACTCTAAGTCACAATCCGGATACGTATTTTTATTGAATGGTGGAGCTGTCAGTTGGTGTATTTCCATGCAGAGCGTTGTGTCGGGCTCTACGTGTGGAGTGGAGTACATAGCTGCTTTGGAAGCAACAAATGAAGGAGTTCATATCCGATCTAGGTGTAATACCTAGTGCATCGGGTCCAATGAAAATCTTTTGTGACAATAGTGGAGCAATTGCCTTGGTGTCGTGGAATTGTCACGTCAGATGTCCTCGTGAAAGGACTTAGTTGTGTATCCATCGCAACTAGGAAGCTTGAAGGGGTTAAGTCGGGACAAAGTACACGAGAGGTTTATACTAGTTCGGCGCCTTACGGTGAAGGTAAGGCCTACGTCTAGTTGGGTTGGTATTGATGTTTCGATGACTAGGGAGCGAGATATACTATGCCAGGTTCTCGATCAGTTATTGTTGGAAATATGCCCTAGAGGCAATAATAAATTAGTTATTATTATTATATTTCCTTGTTCATGATAATCGTTTATTATCCATGGTATAATTGTATTGATAGGAAACTCAGATACATGTGTGGATACATAGACAACACCATGTCCCTAGTAAGCCTCTAGTTAACTAGCTCATTGATCAATAGATGGTTATGGTTTCCTGACCATGGACATTGGATGTCGTTGATAACGGGATCACATCATTAGAAGAGTGATGTGATGGACAAGACCCAATCCTAAGCCTAGCACAAAGGTCGTGTAGTTTGTATGCTAAAGCTTTTATAATGTCAAGTATCATTTCCTTAGACCATGAGATAGTGCGACTCCCGGATACCGTAGGAATGCTTTGGGTGTACCAAATGTCACAATGTAACTGGGTGGCTATAAAGGTGCACTACGGGTATCTCCGAAAGTGTCTGTTGGGTTAGCACGAATCGAGACTGGGATTTGTCACTCCGGTTGACGGAGAGGTATCTCTTGGCCCACTCGGTAGGACATCATCATAATGTGCACAATGTGACCAAGGGGTTGATCACGGGATGATGTGTTACGAAACGAGTAAAGAGACTTGCCGATAACGAGATTGAACAAGGTATCGACATACCGACGATCGAATCTCGGGCAAGTACAATACCGCTAGACAAAGGGAATTGTATACAGGATTGATCGAATCCTCGACATCGTGGTTCATCCGATGAGATCATCGTGGAACATGTGGGAGCCAACATGGGTATCTAGATCCCGCTGTTAGTTATTGGCCGGAGAACGTCTCGGTCATGTCTGCATGGTTCCCGAACCCGTAGGGTCTACACACTTAAGGTTCGGTGACGCTAGAGTTGGTATGGGAATTAGTGTGCAGTTACCTAATGTATTTCGGAGCCCCGGATGAGATCCCGGACGTCAAGAGGAGTTCTGGAATGGTCCGGAGGTAAAGATTTATATATGGGAAGTCCTATTTTGGCCACCGGAAAATGTTTGGGATTTTTCGGTATTGTACCAGGAAGGTTCTAGAAGGTTCCGGAGTGGGGCCCACCTGCATGGGGGGACCCACATGAACGTGGGTAATGGGGGCAAGGCCCCAAACCCCTGGTCAAGGCGCACCAAGATCCCTCCTTAGAAGGAATAAGATCATATCCCGAAGGGATAAGATCAAGATCCCTAAAAAGGGGGGATAACAATCGGTGGGGAAGGAAATGATGGGATTTCTTTCCTCCCACCTTTGCCAACGCCCCAATGGACTTGGAGGGCAAGAAACCAGCCCCCTCCACCCCTATATATATTGGGGAGGCGCATGGGAGCTTCACCCTTGCCCCTGGCGCAGCCCTCTCCCTCCCCAACACCTCCTCCTCCGTAGTAGTGCTTGGCGAAGCCCTGCCGGAGAACTGCAAGCTCCACCACCACGCCGTCGTGCTGCCGGAGCTCTCCCTCAACTTCTCCTCTCCCCTTGCTGGATCAAGAAGGAGGAGACGTCCCTGGTCTGTACGTGTGTTGAACACGGAGGTGCCGTCCATTCGGCACTAGGATCTCTGGTGATTTGGATCACGATGAGTACGACTCCTTCAACCCTGTTCTCTTGAACGCTTCCGCTTAGCGATCTACAAGGGTATGTAGATGCACTCCCCTCTCTCTCGTTGCTAGTTTCTCCATAGATAGATCTTGGTGACTCTTAGGAAAATTTTGAATTTGTGCTACGTTCCCCAACAGTGGCATCATGAGCTAGGTCTATTGCGTAGATTCTATGCATGAGTAGAACACAAAGTAGTTGTGGGCTTTGATTTTGTTCAATATGCTTACCGTTACTAGTCCAATCTTGTTTCGACGGTATTGTGGGATGAAGCGGCCCGGACCGACCTTACACGTACACTTACGTGAGACAGGTTCCATCGATTGACATGCACTTATTGCATAAGGTGGCTAGCGGGTGCCAGTCTCTCCCACTTTAGTCGGATCGGATTCGAGGAAAAGGGTCCTTATGAAGGGTAAATAGCAATTGGCATATCACGTTGTGGTTTTTGCGTAGGTAAGAAACGTTCTTTCTAGAAACCCATAGCAGCCACGTAAAACATGCAAACAACAATTAGAGGACGTCTAACTTGTTTTTGCAGGGTATGCTTTGTGATGTGATATGGCCAAAAACAATGTGATGAATGATATGTGATGTATGAGATTGATCATGTTCTTGTAATAGGAATCACGACTTGCATGTCGATGAGTATGACAACCGGCAGGAGCCATAGGAGTTGTCTTAATTTATCGTATGACCTGCGTGTCATTGAACAACGCCATGTAATTACTTTACTTTATTGCTAACCGGTAGCCATAGTAGTAGAAGTAATAAGTTGGCGAGACAACTTCATGGAGACACGATGATGGAGATCAGGATGATGGAGATCATGGTGTCATGCCGGTGACGATGATGATCGTGGAGCCCCGAAGATGGAGATCAAAAGGAGCAAAATGATATTGGCCATATCATGTCACTTTTTGATTGCATGTGATGTTTATCATGTTTATGCATCTTATTTGCTTAGAACGACGGTAGTAAAGAAGATGATTCCTCATTAAAATTTCAAGAAAGTGTTCCCCCCTAACTGTGCACCATTGCGAAAGTTCGTCGTTTCGAAGCACCACGTGATGATCGGGTGTGATAGATTCTAACGTTCACATACAACGGGTGTAAGCCAGATTTACACACGCGAAACACTTAGGTTGACTTGACGAGCCTAGCATGTACAGACATGGCCTCGGAACACAAGAGACCGAAAGGTCGAGCATGAGTCGTATAGTAGATACGATCAACATGAAGATGTTCACCGATGATGACTAGTCCGTCTCACGTGATGATCGGACACTGCCTAGTTGACTCGGATCATGTAATCACTTAGATGACTAGAGGGATGTCTATCTGAGTGGGAGTTCATTAGATGAACTTAATTATCCTGAACATAGTCAAAAGCCCTTTGCAAATTATGTCATAGCTCACGCTTTAGTTCTACTGTTTTAGATATGTTCCTAGAGAAAATATAGTTGAAAGTTGACAGTAGCAATTATGCAGACAGTAGAAGGCTTATGTCCTTAATGCACCGCTTGATGTGCTGGACCTCGAACGTGGTCTATGGATGTTGTGAACATCTGACATACACGGTTTGATGACTACATGATAGTTCGGTAATATTAAATGGTTTAGAATTGAGGCACCGAAGACATTTTTGAAATGTCGCAGAACATATGAGATGTTCCAAGAGCTGAAATTGGGATTTCAGGCTCGTGCCCACGTCAAGAGGTATAAGACCTCTGAAGATTTTCTTAGCCTGCAAACTAAGGGAGAAAAGCTCAATCGTTGAGCTTGTGCTCAGATTGTCTGAGTACAACAATCACTTGAATCAAGTGAGAGTTAATCTTCCAGATGAGATAGTGATGTTTCTCCAAAGACATTGCCACCAAGCTACTAGAGCTTCGTGATGAACTATAACATAACAGGGATAGATATGATGATCCTTGAGCTATTCGCAATGTTCGACACCACGAATGTAGAAATCAAGAAGGAGTATCAATTGTTGATGGTTAGTGAAACCACTAGTTTCAAGAAGGGCAAGGGAAAGAAGGGGTACTTCATACGGCAAATCAGTTGCTGCTCCAGTAAAGAAACCCAGGGTTGAACCCAAACCCGAGACTAAGTGCTTCTATAATGAGAGGAACGGACACTGAAGCAGAACCACCCTAGATACTTGGTAGATAAGAAGGCAGGCAAGGTCGATAGAAGTATATTGGATATACATTATGTTAATGTGTACTTTACTAGTACTCCTAGTAGCACCAGGGTATTAGATACCGGTTCAGTTGCTAAGTGTTGGTAACTCGAAATAAAAGCTACGGAATAAACGGAGACTAGCTAAAGGTGAGCTGACGATATGTGTTGGAAGTGTTTCCAAGGTTGATGTGATCAAGCATCGCATGCTCCCTCTACCATCGAGATTGGTGTTAAACCTAAATAATTGTTATTTGGTGTTTGCGTTGAGCATAGACATGATTGGATTATGTCTATCGCAATACGGTTATTCATTTAAGGAGAATAATGGTTACTCTATTTATTTGAATAAATACCTTCAGTGGTCTTGCACCTAAAAGAATGGTTTATTGAATCTCGATCGTAGTGATACACATTTTCATGCCAAAAGATATAAGATAGTAATGATAGTACCACTTACTTGTGGCACTTCCATGTAAGTCATATTGGTGTAAAACGCATGAAGAAGCTCCATGTTGATGGATCTTTGGACTCACTCGTTTTTGAAAAGTTTGAGACATGCGAACCATGTCTATTGGTGTATAAGCATGAAGAAACTCCATGCAGATGGATCGTTTGGACTCACTTGATTTTGAATCACTTGAGATATGCAAATCATACCACATGGGCAAGATGACTGAAAAGCCTCGTTTTTAGTAAGATGGAACAAGATAGCAACTTGTTGGAAGTAACACATTTTGATGTGTGCAGTCCAATGAGTGCTGAGGGATGCAGTGAATATCATTATGTTCTTACTTCACAGATGATTTGGGTAGATGTTGTATATTTACTTGATGAAACACAAGTCTGAATTATTGAATGGTTCAAGTAATTTCAGAGTGAAGTTGAAGATCATCGTGACAAGAGGAAAAAATGTCTATGATATGATCATAGAGATGAGTATCTGAGTTACGAGCTTTGGCACGCAATTAAGACATTGTGGAAATTGTTTCACAATTAATACCTCCTGGAACACCATAGTGTGATGGTGTGTCCGAACATCATAGTTGCACCCTATTGGATATGGTGGTACCATGATGTATCTTATCAAATTACCACTATCGTTCATGGGTTAGGCATTAGAGACAACCGCACTCACTTTAATAGGGCACCACGTAATTCCGTTGAGACGACACCGTTTGAACTATGGTTTGGAGAAACCTAAGTTGTCGTTTCTTAAAAGTTTGGGGCTGCGACGCTTATGTGAAAAAGTTTTAGATTGATAAGCTCGAACCCAAAGCGGATAAAATGCATCTTCATAGGACACCCAAAACAGTTGGGTATACCTCCTAATTCAGACCCGGAAGCAAAAGTGATTGTTTCTTGAATCAGGTCCTTTCTCGAGGAAAAGTTTCTCTCGAAAGAATTGAGTGGGAGGATGGTGGAGACTTGATGAGGTTAATGAACCATCACTTCAACCAGTGTGTAGCAGGGCACAGGAAGTTGTTCATGTGGCACCTACACCAATTGAAGTGGAAGCTGATGATAGTGATCATGATGCATCGGATCAAGTCACTACCAAACCTCGTAGGTCGACAAGGATGCGTACTGCTTCAAGGTGGTACGTAATCCTGTCTTGGAGGTCATGTTGCTGGACAACAATGAACCTACGAGCTATGGAGAAGCGATGGTGGGCCTGGATTCCGACAAATGGCTCGAGGCCATAAAATCCGAGAGAGAATCCATGTATGAAAACAAAGTGTAGACTTTGGAAGAACTACTTGATGGCCGTAAGGCTATTAGGTACAGATGGATTTTAAAAGAAGACGGACAATGATGGTAAAGTGTCACCATTAAGAAAGCTCGACTTGTCATTAAGATGTTTTCCGACAAGTTCAAGGAGTTGACTACGGTGAGGCTTTCTCACTCATAGTGATGCTAAGAGTCTGTTGGAATTGGATTAGTAGTTACTGCATTATTTATGAAATCTTGCAGATAGGATGTCAAAACATTGTTTCCTCGACGATATCCTTGAGGAAAGGTTGTATGTGATACAACCAGAAGGTTTTGTCAATCCTGAATGATGCTAACAAGTATGCAAAGCTCCAGCAATCCTTCTAAGGACTGGAGTAAGCATCTCGGAGTTGGAATGTACGCTTTGATGAGATGATCAAAGATTTTGGGTTTATGCAAAGTTTATGAGAAACTTGTATTTCCAAAGAAGTGAGTGGGAGCACTATAGAATTTCTGATGAGTATATGTTGTTGACATATTGTTGATCAGAAATAATGTAGAATTTCTGGAAAGCATATAGGGTTATTTGAAAAGTGTTTTTCAATGGAAAACCTGGATTAAGCTACTTGAACGTTGAGCATCAAGATCTATAAGGATAGATAAAAAACGCTTAATAGTACTTTCAAATGAGCGCATACCTTGACATGATCTTGAAGGTGTTCAAGACGGATCATTCAAAGAAGGAGTTCTTGCCTGAGTTGTAAGGTATGAAGTTAAGAGTTAAAGCTCGACCACTGCAGAAGAGAGAGTAAGGACGAAGGTCGTCCCCTATGCTTCAGACATAGGCTCTATAGTATGCTATGCTGTGTACCGCACCGGAAGTGTGCCTTGCCATGAGTCAGTCAAGGGGTACAAGAATGATCCAGGAATGGATCATTGGACAGCGGTCAAAATTATCCTTAAAGGAATAAGGAAATGTTTCTCGATTATGGTGGTAGTAAAGAGTTCGGCGTAAAGGGTTATGTCGATGCAAGCTTTAACACCTATCCAAATGACTCTGAGTAGCAAACCGGATACGTATAGTGGAGCAACCATTTGGAATAAGCTCCAAGTGGAGCGTGGAAGCAGCATTTACAATATGACATAGAGATTTGTGAATTACATACGGATCTGAATGTTGCAGACCCATTGACTAAAACCTCTCTCACAAGCAAAACATGATCAAACCCCAGAACTCATTGAGTCTTAATCACATGATTATGTGAACTAGTTTAGTGACACTAGTAAACTCTTTGGATGTTGATCACATGGCGATGTGACCTGTGAGTGTTAATCACATGGCGATGTGAACTAGATTATTGACTCTAGTGCAAGTGGGAGACTGTTGGAAATATGCCCTAGAGGCAATAATAAATTGGTTATTATTATTATATTTCCTTGTTCATGATAATCGTTTATTATCCATGCTATAATTGTATTGATAGGAAACTCAGATACATGTATGGATACATAGACAACACCATGTCCCTAGTAAGCCTCTAGTTAACTAGCTCGTTGATCAATAGATGGTTATGGTTTCCTGACCATGGACATTGGATGTCGTTGATAACGGGATCACATCATTAGGAGAATGATGTGATGGACAAGACCCAATCCTAAGCCTAGCACAAAGATCGTGTAGTTCGTATGCTAAAGCTTTTATAATGTCAAGTATCATTTCCTTAGACCATGAGATAGTGCGACTCCCGGATACCTAGGAATGCTTTGGGTGTACCAAACGTCACAATGTAACTGGGTGGCTATAAAGGTGCACTACGGGTATCTTCGAAAGTGTCTGTTAGGTTGGCACGAATCGAGACTGGGATTTGTCACTCTGATTGACGGAGAGGTATCTCTGGGCCTACTCGGTAGGACATCATCATAATGTGCACAATGTGACCAAGGGGTTGATCACGGGATGATGTTTTACGGAATGAGTAAAGAGACTTGCCGATAACAAGATTGAACAAGGTATCGGCATACCGACGATCGAATCTCGGGCAAGTACAATACCGCTAGACAAAGGGAATTGTATACAGGATTGATCGAATCCTCGACATCGTGGTTCATCCGACGAGATCATCGTGGAACATGTGGGAGCCAACATGGGTATCTAGATCCCGCTGTTAGTTATTGGCCGGAGAACGTCTCGGTCATGTCTGCATGGTTCCCGAACCCGTAGGGTCTACACACTTAAGGTTCGGTGACGCTAGAGTTGGTATGGGAATTAGTGTGCAGTTACCTAATGTATTTCGGAGCCCCGGATGAGATCCCGGACGTCACGAGGAGTTCCGGAATGGTCCGGAGGTAAAGATTTATATATGGGAAGTCCTATTTTGGCCACCGGAAAATGTTTGGGATTTTTCGGTATTGTACCAGGAAGGTTCTAGAAGGTTCCGGAGTGGGGCCCACTATTGGAAATATGCCCTAGAGGCAATAATAAAAGTATTATTATATTTCATTGTTCATGATAATTGTCTTTTATTCATGCTATAACTGTATTATCCGGAAATCGTAATACACGTGTGAATACTTAGACCACACTATGTCCCTGGTAAGCCTCTAGTTGACCAGCTCGTTGTGATCAACAGATAGTCATGGTTTCCTGACTATGGACATTGGATGTCATTGATAACGGGATCACATCATTAGGAGAATGATGTGATGGACAAGACCCAATCCTAAGCATAGCATAAAAGATCGTGTAGTTCGTTTTGCTAGAGCTTTGCAAGTGTCAAGTATCTCTTCCTTCGACCATGAGATCGTGTAACTCCCGGATACCATAAGAGTGCCTTGGGTGTATCAAACGTCACAACGTAACTGGGTGACTATAAAGGTACATTACAGGTATCTCCGAAAGTAGCTGTTGGGTTGACACGGATCGAGACTGGGATTTGTCACTCCGTATGACGGAGAGGTATCTCTGGGCCCACTCGGTAATGCATCATCATATTGAGCTCAATGTGACCAAGGTGTTGGACACGGGGTCATGCATTACGGTACGAGTAAAGTGACTTGCCGGTAACGAGACTGAACAAGGTATTGGGATACCGACGATCGAGTCTCGGGCAAGTAACGTACCGATTGACAAAGGGAATTGCATACAGGGTTTGATCGAATCCTCGACATCATGGTTCATCCGATGACAACATCGAGGAGCATGTGGGAGCCATCATGGGTATCCAGATCCCGCTGATGGTTATTGACTGAGAGCGTCTCGGTCATGTCTGCATGTCTCCCGAACCCGTAGGGTCTACACACTTAAGGTTCGGTGACGCTAGGGTTATGAAGATATGGATATGCAGAAACCCGAATGTTGTTCGGAGTCCCGGATGAGATCCCGGACGTCACGAGGAGTTCCGGAATGGTCCGGAGGTAAAGAATTATATATAGGAAGTGCTATTTCGGGCATCGGGACAAGTTTCGTGGTTATCGGTATTGTACCGGGACCACCGGAAGGGTCCCGGGGGTCCACCGGGTGGGGCCACCTGTCCCGGGGGGCCACATGGGCTGTAGGGGGTGCGCCTTGGCCATCATGGGCCAAGGGCACCAGCCCCTATAAGCCCATGCGCCTAGGGTTTCCCCCTAGGAGGAGTCCTAGTGGTGGAAGGCACCCCTAGGTGCCTTGGGGGGGAGGGAAACCTCCCCTAGGCCGCCGCCCCCCTAGTAGATCTCATCTACTAGGGCCGGCGCCCCCCCTGGCACCCCTATATATAGTGGGGGAGAGGAGGGACTTCATACACCAGCCCCTGGCGCCTCCACCTCCCCCCGTTACGTCTCTCCCTCGTAGTCTCGGCGAAGCCCTGCTGCTGTGACGCCCTGCATCCACCACCACGCCGTCGTGCTGCTGGATCTTCATCAACCTCTCCTCCCCCCTTGCTGGATCAAGAAGGAGGAGACGTCTCCCGTCCCGTACGTGTGTTGAACGCGGAGGTGTCGTCCGTTCGGCGCTGGTCATCGGTGATTTGGATCACGTCGAGTACGACTACATCATCACCTTGCAAGCTTCCGCACGCGATCTACAAGTGGTATGTAGATGCAAACTCTCTCCCTAGACTCGTTGCTTAGATGAACTCATAGATGGATCTTGGTGAAACCGTAGGAAAAATTTTAATTTTCTGCAACGTTCCTCAACAGTGGCATCATGAGCTAGGTCTATGCGTAGTTCTCTTTGCACGAGTAGAACACAACTTTGTTGTGGGCGTGGATTTTGTCATCTTACTTGCCTCTACTAGTCTTTTCTTGCTCAACGGTATTGTGGGATGAAGCGGCCCTGACCAACCTTACACGTACACTTACGTGAGACCGGTTCCACCGACTGACATGCACAAGTTGCATAAGGTGGCCGGCGGGTGTCTGTCTCTCCCACCTTAGTTGGAGCGGAATCGATGAACAGGGCCCTTATGAAGGGTAAATAGAAGTTGACAAAATCACGTTGTGGTGATTCGTAGGTAAGAAAACGTTCTTGCTAGAACCCAATTGCAGCCACGTAAAAGATGCAACAACAATTAGAGGACGTCTAACTTGTTTTTGCAGCGATTGATCATGTGATGTGATATGGCCAGAAGTTGTGATGAATGATGAATTGTGATGTATGAGATCATGTTCTTTGTAATAGGATTCACGACTTGCATGTCGATGAGTATGACAACCGGCAGGAGCCATAGGAGTTGTCATTATTTTTTGTATGACCTGCGTGTCATTGAATAACGTCATGTAAACTACTTTACTTTATTGCTAAACGTTAGTCATAGAAGTAGAAGTAGTCGTTGGCGTGACAACTTCATGAAGACACGATTATGGAGATCATGATGATGGAGATCATGGTGTCAAGCCGGTGACAAGATGATCATGGAGCCCCGAAGATGAAGATCAATGGAGCTATATGATATTGGCCATATCATGTCACAACTATATAATTGCATGTGATGTTTATTATGTATTATGCATCTTGTTTACTTAGGACGACGGTAGTAAATAAGATGATCCCTTATAAAATTTCAAGAAGTGTTCTCCCCTAACTGTGCACCGTTGCTACAGTTCGTCGTTTCTAAGCACCACGTGATGATCGGGTGTGATGGATTCTTACGTTCACATACAACGGGTGTAAGACAGTTTTACACAGCGAAAACACTTAGGGTTAACTTGACGAGCCTAGCATGTACAGACATGGCCTCGGAACACGGAGACCGAAAGGTCGAACACGAGTCGTATGGAAGATACGATCAACATGAAAATGTTCACCGACGATGACTAGTCCATCTCACGTGATGATCGGACACGGGCTAGTCGACTCGGATCGTGTAACACTTAGATGACTAAAGGGATGTCTAATCTAAGTGGGAGTTCATAATTTGATTAAAACTTTATTATCATGAACTTAGTCTAAAACCTTTGCAAATATGTCTTGTAGATCAATGGCCAACGCTAATGTCAACATGAACTTCAACGCGTTCCTAGAGAAAACCAAGCTGAAAGATGATGGCAGCAACTACACGGACTGGGTCCGGAACCTGAGGAACATCCTCATAGCTGCCAGGAAACAATATGTCCTAGAAGGACCGCTAGGTGACGCTCCCGTCCCAGAGAACCAAGACATTATGAATGCTTGGCAGTTTCGCGCTGATGATTACTCCCTCGTTCAGTGCGGCATGCTTTACAGCTTAGAACCGGGGCTCCAAAAGCGTTTTGAGCATCACGGAGCATATGAGATGTTCGAAGAGCTGAAACTAGTTTTTCAAGCTCATGCCCGGGTCGAGAGATATGATGTCTCCGACAAGTTCTACAGTTGTAAGATGGAGGAGAACAGTTCTGTCAGTGAGCACATCCTAAAGATGTCTGGGTTGCACAACCGTATGACCCAGCTGAACATTAACCTCCCAGATGAGGCGGTCATTGACAGAATCCTCCAGTCGCTCCCACCAAGCTACAAGAGCTTTGTGATGAACTACAACATGCAGGGAATGGAAAAGACCATTCCTGAAGTGTTCTCGATGCTGAAGTCAGCAGAGGCTGAAATCAAGAAAGAACATCAAGTGTTGATGGTCAATAAGACCACTAAGTTCAAGAAGGGCAAGGGTAAGAAGAACTTCAAGAAGGACGGCAAAGATGTTGCCGCACCTGGTAAGCCAGTTACCGGGAAGAAGTCAAAGAATAGACCCAAGCCTGAGACTGAGTGCTTTTATTGCAAGGGGAAGGGTCACTGGAAGCGGAACTGCCCCAAATACTTAGCGGATAAGAAGGCCGGCAACACCAAAGGTATATTTGATATACATGTGATTGATGTGTACCTTACCAGTAATCATAGTAACTCCTGCGTATTTGATACCGGTGCCGTTGCTCATATTTGTAACTCACAGCAGGAGCTGCGGAATAAACGGAGACTGGCAAAGGACGAGGTGACGATGCGCGTCGGGAATGGTTCCAGAGTCGATGTGATCGCCGTCGGCACGCTGCCTCTACATTTACCTACGGGATTAGTTTTGAACCTTAATAATTGTTATTTAGTGCCAAGTTTGAGCATGAACATTGTATCAGGATCTCGTTTAATACGAGATGGCTACTCATTTAAGACTGAGAATAATGGTTGTTCGATTTATATGAGAGATATGTTTTATGGTCATGCTCCGATGGTCAATGGTTTATTCTTAATGAATCTCGAGCGTAATATTACACATGTTCATAGTGTAGATGCCAAAAGATTTAAAGTTGATAACGATAGTCCCACATACTTGTGGCACTGCCGCCTTGGTCACATTGGTGTCAAGCGCATGAAGAAGCTCCATGCCGATGGACTTTTAGAGTCTCTTGATTATGAATCGTTTGACACGTGCGAACCATGCCTCTTGGGCAAAATGACCAAGACTCCGTTCTCCGGAACAATGGAGCGAGCAACCAACTTGTTGGAAATCATACATACCGATGTGTGCGGTCCAATGAGCGTTGAGGCTCGCGGAGGATATCGTTATGTTCTCACTCTCACAGATGACTTGAGTAGATATGGGTATGTCTACTTAATGAAACACAAGTCTGAGACCTTTGAAAAGTTCAAGGAATTTCAGAATGAGGTGGAGAATCAACGTGACCGAAAGATAAAATTCTTACGATCAGATCGTGGAGGAGAATACTTAAGTCACGAATTTGGTACACACTTAAAGAAATGTGGAATCGTTTCACAGCTCACGCCGCCTGGAACACCTCAGCGAAACGGTGTGTCGGAACGTCGTAATCGCACTCTATTGGATATGGTGCGGTCTATGATGTCTCTTACCGATTTACCGCTATCATTTTGGGGATACGCTCTAGAGACAGCTACATTCACTTTAAATAGGGCACCGTCTAAATCCGTTGAGACGACACCGTATGAATTATGGTTTGGAAAGAAACCTAAGCTGTCGTTTCTAAAAGTTTGGGGATGCGAAGCTTATGTCAAGAAACTTCAACCTGAAAAGCTCGAACCCAAGTCGGAAAAATGCGTATTCATAGGATACCCTAAGGAAACTGTAGGGTATACCTTCTACTTAAGATCCGAAGGCAAGATCTTTGTTGCCAAGAACGGATGCTTTCTGGAAAAAGAGTTTCTCTCGAAAGAAGTAAGTGGGAGGAAAGTAGAACTCGATGAAGTACTACCTCTTGAGCGGGATAGTGACGCAGCACAGGAAATCGTTCCTGTGATGCCCACACCAACTGAAGAGGAAAACCATGATAATGATCAAGGTACTTCGGATCAAGTTACTGCTGAACTTCGTAGGTCCACAAGGACACGTTCCGCACCAGAGTGGTACGGCAACCCTGTCCTGGAAATCATGTTGTTAGACAACAATGAACCTTCGAACTATGAAGAAGCAATGGCGGGCCCGGATTCCAACAAATGGCTTGAAGCCATGAAATCCGAGATAGAATCCATGTATGAAAACAAAGTATGGACTTTGACAGACTTGCCCGATGATCGGCGAGCGATAGAAAACAAATGGATCTTTAAGAAGAAGACGGACGCGGATGGTAATGTTACCATCTATAAAGCTCGACTTGTCGCTAAGGGTTATCGACAGGTTCAAGGGATTGACTACGACGAGACATTCTCTCCCGTAGCGAAGCTAAAGTCCGTCCGAATCATGTTAGCAATTGCCGCATACTATGATTATGAGATATGGCAGATGGACGTCAAAACAGCATTCCTTAACGGGCATCTTAAGGAAGAACTGTATATGATGCAGCCGGAAGGTTTTGTCGATCCTCAAAACGCTAACAAAGTATGCAAGCTCCAGCGATCCATTTATGGACTGGTGCAAGCATCTCGGAGTTGGAACATTCGCTTTGATGAGATGATCAAAGCGTTTGGGTTTATGCAGACTTATGGAGAAGCATGCGTTTACAAGAAAGTGAGTGGGAGCTCTGTAGCATTTCTCATATTATATGTAGATGACATACTCCTGATGGGAAATAATATAGAATTTCTGGACAGCATTAAGGCCTACTTGAATAAGTGTTTTTCAATGAAGGACCTTGGAGAAGCTGCGTATATATTAGGCATCAAGATCTATAGAGATAGATCGAGACGCCTCATAGGTCTTTCACAAAGCACATACCTTGATAAGATTTTGAAGAGATTCAGAATGGATCAGTCCAAGAAGGGGTTCTTGCCTATGTTACAAGGTATGAGACTGAGCTCAGCTCAGTCACCGACCACGGCAAAAGATAAAGAAGAGATGAGTGTCATCCCCTATGCTTCAGCCATAGGATCTATTATGTATGCCATGCTGTGTACCAGACCCGATGTAAACCTTGCCGTAAGTTTGGTAGCAAGATACCAAAGTAATCCCGGCAAGGAACACTGGACAGCGGTCAAGAATATCCTGAAGTACCTGAAAAGGACAAAGGACATGTTTCTCGTTTATGGAGGAGACGAAGAGCTCGTCGTAAAGGGTTACGTCGACGCTAGCTTCGACTCAGATCCGGATGACTCTAAGTCACAAACCGGATACGTGTATATGTTGAATGGTGGAGCAGTAAGCTGGTGTAGCTCCAAGCAGAGCGTCGTGGCGGGATCTACGTGTGAAGCGGAGTACATGGCAGCCTCGGAGGCAGCACATGAAGCGATTTGGGTGAAGGAGTTCATCACCGACCTAGGAGTCATACCCAATGCGTCGGGGCCAATCAAACTCTTCTGTGACAACACTGGAGCTATTGCCCTCGCAAAGGAGCCCAGGTTTCACAAGAAGACCAGGCACATCAAGCGTCGTTTCAACTCCATCCGTGAAAATGTTCAAGATGGAGACATAGAGATTTGCAAAGTGCACACGGATCTGAATGTCGCAGATCCGCTGACTAAACCTCTCTCGCGTGCAAAACATGATCAACACCAGAACTCTATGGGTGTTCGATTCATCACAATGTAACTAGATTGGTGACTCTAGTGCAAGTGGGAGACTGTTGGAAATATGCCCTAGAGGAAATAATAAAAGTATTATTATATTTCATTGTTCATGATAATTGTCTTTTATTCATGCTATAACTGTATTATCCGGAAATCGTAATACACGTGTGAATACTTAGACCACACTATGTCCCTGGTAAGCCTCTAGTTGACCAGCTCGTTGTGATCAACAGATAGTCATGGTTTCCTGACTATGGACATTGGATGTCGTTGATAACGGGATCACATCATTAGGAGAATGATGTGATGGACAAGACCCAATCCTAAGCATAGCATAAAAGATCGTGTAGTTCGTTTTGCTAGAGCTTTGCAAGTGTCAAGTATCTCTTCCTTCGACCATGAGATCGTGTAACTCCCGGATACCGTAAGAGTGCCTTGGGTGTATCAAACGTCACAACGTAACTGGGTGACTATAAAGGTACATTACAGGTATCTCCGAAAGTAGCTGTTGGGTTGACACGGATCGAGACTGGGATTTGTCACTCCGTATGACGGAGAGGTATCTCTGGGCCCACTCGGTAATGCATCATCATATTGAGCTCAATGTGACCAAGGTGTTGGACACAGGATCATGCATTACGGTACAAGTAAAGTGACTTGCCGGTAACGAGACTGAACAAGGTATTGGGATACCGACGATCGAGTCTCGGGCAAGTAACGTACCGATTGACAAAGGGAATTGCATACAGGGTTTGATCGAATCCTCGACATCGTGGTTCATCCGATGACAACATCGAGGAGCATGTGGGAGCCATCATGGGTATCCAGATCCCGCTGATGGTTATTGACTGAGAGCGTCTCGGTCATGTCTGCATGTCTCCCGAACCCGTAGGGTCTACACACTTAAGGTTCGGTGACGCTAGGGTTATGAAGATATGGATATGCAGAAACCCGAATGTTGTTCGGAGTCCCGGATGAGATCCCGGATGTCACGAGGAGTTCCGGAATGGTCCGGAGGTAAAGAATTATATATAGGAAGTGCTATTTCGGGCATCGGGACAAGTTTCGGGGTTATCGGTATTGTACCGGGACCACCGGAAGGGTCCCGGGGGTCCACCGGGTGGGGCCACCTGTCCCGGGGGGCCACATGGGCTGTAGGGGGTGCGCCTTGGCCATCATGGGCCAAGGGCACCAGCCCCTATAAGCCCATGCGCCTAGGGTTTCCCCCTAGGAGGAGTCCTAGTGGTGGAAGGCACCCCTAGGTGCCTTGGGGGGGAGGGAAACCTCCCCTAGGCCGCCGCCCCCCCTAGTAGATCTCATCTACTAGGGCCAGCGCCCCCCTGGCACCCCTATATATAGTGGGGGAGAGGAGGGACTTCATACACCAGCCCCTGGCGCCTCCACCTCCCCCCGTTACGTCTCTCCCTCGTAGTCTCGGCGAAGCCCTGCTGCTGTGACGCCCTGCATCCACCACCACGCCGTCGTGCTGCTGGATCTTCATCAACCTCTCCTCCCCCCTTGCTGGATCAAGAAGGAGGAGACGTCTCCCGTCCCGTACGTGTGTTGAACGCGGAGGTGCCGTCCGTTCGGCGCTGGTCATCGGTGATTTGGATCACGTCGAGTACGACTACATCATCATCTTGCAAGCTTCCGCACGCGATCTACAAGTGGTATGTAGATGCAAACTCTCTCCCTAGACTCGTTGCTTAGATGAACTCATAGATGGATCTTGGTGAAACCGTAGGAAAAATTTTAATTTTCTGCAACGTTCCCCAACACCCACCTGCATGGGGGGACCCACATGAACGTGGGTAATGGGGGCAAGGCCCCAAACCCCTGGTCAAGGCGCACCAAGATCCCCCCTTAGAAGGAATAAGATCATATCCCGAAGGGATAAGATCAAGATCCCTAAAAAGGGGGATAACAATCGGTGGGGAAGGAAATGATGGGATTTCTTTCCTCCCACCTTTGCCAACGCCCCAATGGACTTGGAGGGCAAGAAACCAGCCCCCTCCACCCCTATATATAGTGGGGAGGCGCATGGGAGCTTCACCCTTGCCCCTGGCGCAGCCCTCTCCCTCCCCAACACCTCCTCCTCCGTAGTAGTGCTTGGCGAAGCCCTGCCGGAGAACTGCAAGCTCCACCACCACGCCGTCGTGCTGCCGGAGCTCTCCCTCAACCTCTCCTCTCCCCTTGCTGGATCAAGAAGGAGGAGACGTCCCTGGGCTGTACGTGTGTTGAACGCGGAGGTGCCATCCGTTCGGCACTAGGATCTCCGGTGATTTGGATCACGATGAGTACGACTCCTTCAACCCTGTTCTCTTGAATGCTTCCGCTTAGCGATCTACAAGGGTATGTAGATGCACTTCCCTCTCTCTCGTTGCTAGTTTCTCCATAGATAGATCTTGGTGACTCGTAGGAAAATTTTGAATTTCTGCTACGTTCCGCAACAGTTATTTCTTGCCCTAAGCCGCCAGCAGGTCATCCCCTTATATACACGGGTTGACGCCCTGTGGCTTACAGAGTCCCGGCTGGCTTATAAACAGTGTCCGGCTCGGTGACTAGTTAAATCTACCTTATGATACAAGTCATGCCATTATGGCAGTTTACTACAACGAGCCTTAAGTCCCTGTGGGCCTTAGGCCCTTTATTGAACCGCCATCTTCATGCTTGGTCTTGGGCTTCTTTCTGGTGAGTCTTCTTTGCGTAACCCGGCCCCTCCTGGGCGGTTTACACAAATAGTTACATCCCCAACTTTAGGCCCCAGATTGATTTGAACCTGTTCATGTCAATCTTAAAATACCTTAAGAAATAAATCTTCAGTCTTCTGACTGTGCAAAGGTTTTCTTTAACCCGCCATGACATCATCTTTTGGATCCGTGTTAACCCGCCGTAACGTCATCTTTACTTAAATTCTTTCTTTATTCCACCGTATCCTCCAACGGATCTTTGCCTTTATTGACTGTTCTGGAAACCAAGGCGTCGGGGCCGCTAGATAATAACTTTTATCTCCTCGTTTATCACGCCGTCTCAGTTACCCTTTCCTTATAAATAGGCGCGACCTAGGTCTTCACATTCTCCTCCTTCCAGTCATACTCTTCCTCTCGCTGCTTCTCTGTCGCTTGAGCTCCGCCGCCGCCGCCGTCGCAGATCTCTTCGTCTTCACCAACTCCGGCCGCTGCATCCACTTGGTTTGACCAGAAAAATGCGACGACCCTCCGCGGTGACCCTGCATCTGTAAGTCTCCTCTTTCCTACTTCTTAGATCCACATTAGGACCTTCGAGTTCTTCGCGTTCTTCGCTGTTCATTAGGATCCTTTCATATATTTCATCACCCCCGCTCTTCTTGATCTTTGAAGATGGTAAAAACTGATGCAGTAGATTTTCCGCACCTATTTTGAACGCAAATAGATCCCTTTCTGTCACACAGAGGCCCCATTCGAGTCATTGAGCTTCATCTACGCTAGTCTTAGGTCTAGAAAATTTTCTTGCTAGAACAACTTTTTGATCCAAAATAACAGTGGCAGATTATGAAACCTGTTTGTATCACCCGGAAAACTACTTCTGTCGAATACGCTTAAACACAACTGTCCTTGTAGCCGGCTTAAATAAATGACACTGATCTGTGAAACTTGCTTGCTTCTCATGACTTTAAGAAGTTTGAACTGCTTTTGATACATGTAGCGGCTTAAATACTATTGCATAGTTATCCTCATACCATTAGGCCCCTTCTTAAGCCGCCACCTTGAATAATTAAGATATTTTCTCCCGGGTTAAAATTGAACCGGAACCTCTTATTTTGTCGTAGGCCAACTATTGTCATGGCACCTAAGGCAACCAAGGCCCATGTGACCTGCAATTGGGTCCCATCCATAGTCACAAAGAGTAAACTTTCTGAATTTGTGAAGTCTGGCCATCTGCCTAAAAAGGAGGTCATGTCTTATCGTGCCCCTGACCCGTCTGAAGAGAAGCCTCAACCCAAAGAAGGGGAGGTGATAGTTTTTATGGATCACATGAACCGGGGATTTGCCCCTCCCGGCTCAAAATTCTTCAGGGAGGTTTTGAATTTCTTTGATCTTAGACCTCAAGACATTGGACCCAATTCCGTGTCGAATATTTGCAATTTCCAAGTCTTCTGCGAGGTGTACCTAGGAGAGGAGCCAAGTCGGCTTTTGTTCAGAGAGCTTTTCTACTTGAACCGGCAGAATGAACGTGCCAACGGGCCTAGTCTTGAGCTTGGCGGCATCTCAATTCAGCGGTGGAGAGATTGCCTTTTTCCTTATGCTGAACTGTCGAGTCATCCAAAAGATTGGAATCAGACGTGGTTATACTGTCAGGACACTTCACTGGCTGATGAGAGCCCTCTGCCCGGCTTCCGCGCCCTGCGCCTTGAGTCCAACCATCCGCTGGCAGATAAACTGACTGTTGTCGAGCGTCTGCCACTTAATCCCACCATCAAGAAGATCAAAGCTCTTTTGGGAAACAGCTTAAACGGCATCGATCTGGTCCGAGTCTGGGTCACTTGGCGAGTACTTCCGTTAAGCCACCATTCCGGCTTAATGTGTACTTACTCTGGCGAAAAGGATGATCCACTGCGTCATAGCCCTAACGACTTACCAGATGATGTGGTGGATGCTACGACCCAGTCGCTGCTAAAGGAGGGCACTGTAACTAGTAATGCCTTCGGCTTACTTCCCTTCTGCAAGAAGAACCCGGCCCCTGCAGTGAGTTATCAATCTTAATAAACACTCTTTGCTATGTCATACCTTATTTGTACTCATAGTTCCTTATCCTTTTCCACAGGCCGATGACAACTTCTGGAAGGTCAAGTATGACCATGAGGCTGCCAAACAAGCCAGGACAGCCAAGAAAACCGAAAGGAAAGCCGCCAAAACGGGAACCTCAAAGAAGAAGAAACCCAGCGCTTCCGATTTATTCAAATTGGATGATACTTCTTCGGATGACGAAGAGGTAATCCGTTAGTTTTCTTAACTCCTTTGTCGTTATTTTATTGACATTCTATCCTTTCAGGAGGATGCGGGGAACAGTCAAGCAGTTGACGAAGAGGTAACTATAATCTCCTCCGACTCAGAGCCTTTGCCAAAGCAAAAAATCCGAAGGGTGACCCGAAAAGTAAGATTTTCACATCCTCTAGCTTATCAAGATCCTCAACTTCTTTTGAAGCAACAACAGCTTGAAAACCGGAGGTAGACCCGAACCAACAAGGATGCAGAACTCTCCTCCGGCTTACCTGATGTAACTAGGAAGCGTCAGACTAAGGTTATCTCCGATTTACTTTCTGTTTTACCTTTGGCGGGTTTAATTCGCCAACCTCTCAATTCATCTGACTCCAATTATCAGGATACCTCTCCTTCCTCCGGCGCGTCTATGCAATCAAACATGTCGGCTTTCAAAACTGCTCCCGGGTACTGTAACATTAGTTACTTTAGGCTTTACCTTACTCATGCTTTAGTATTCATCCTTCTACCTTTGTTGACAGCATCCAAGTGAAGCCCAGCAAGAGGGCGAAGAAGAATAAGCCATCCCAAGATCCAATTGTTACTGAACCGGCGCTTGATATGTCTGCTCCTGACAGTTCCTCCCATCAACCGCCGCCTGAACCGGCCTCTGATATTCCAGTGCCAACCTCTGACCCGCCTGCCGAAGAGACTCTCAATAGCTCTGATAACCCGGAAGCTCCTAGCCCGGTCAAGACAAATGACCCAGAAGTTGAGGTTCTGAAAAGTCAGTTTGTTGAGCCAGGGTGGCCGACTGTTCTTGGCAAATGCACTGCCAAGGAAGAAATCATTGAACGCCGAAAGGCTAAGCTGGACATTACTGATTATACTCACTTAAGTATTGGTGATATAGTCTTAGGCTATCTGAATCAAGTGCATAATAGTCGTGACCTGGAAATTGACATGGTGAAACAAATACAACACAAATCTGAGGTATAATTTATGCTATTTTCCTGAATCTTACTTACTGTACCAGCCCCCAAGTCTATTGCTTATAAATAAATATGTTGTAGACTTAGAAATCTGCTTTACTGTTGGTTTGTCCGGTTTAAAGAGAATATATTTAACCTGGTTATAGCATGATATTTTTAATTTGCGATACACATTAGCCCCCAAGTGTCAAGTATCTTTACTTGTAAAGTGCTTGAGACTTAATATGCATGACCCGGCATGGTAGGTTAAAAATTCTTCAGCATACATTAGCCCCCAAGTGTCAAGAACCTTTGCTTGCAAAGTACTTGGGACTTTAATGTTATCTTACCATGATTCTTACCATAACCCGGTATCAATGCAGGCCACCATAAGTCAATTTGAATCAGAGCTTGCTGACCTGAAGAGCCGGATGAAAACTCAAGAACTTGAAACTCAAAAGGCCAACTCCAAATTTGAATTCAGTGTCTCTGAACAAGAGAAGTTGAAGAAAAATTTTGAGTCAGAGAAGAAAATCTGGGCTGATGAGAAGGCTTCACTGGTGACCCGGGCCGAGACGGCAGAAGCATCTCTTGCAGAGGCAACAACCGAGCTGTCCGACTTAAAACGGCAAATATCTCAAATGGTCTCAACCATCTTCGGTAAGTTACTGTACAAAACCTCAAACATTGTAATCTTTTGATGACTATTGTAATCATTATCTCCGGCTCACTGTTATACTTGTGAACACACATGCCCCAGGAGCACCAACCTCAAGCAGAACATGCTAATCAAACTTAAGGCGGTTTACACTCTAGTGGAGCAATTGTACACCGGGTCACAACGTGCCTTGTCCGTTGTAGCCTTATCAAATACTACTCCCCACCTTCTGCAAGACGTGCTGAAGTGTCTCGCTGTGCTACCTCAACGGATCTAGGATTTAAGGCGGGCATCTTCAAGAGCCGGGGCCATAGCCACATTGAGCCGGGAAAAGGCATCGATGCCAGAACTAGACCCGTCCGACCTCGCTCTTGGATACCCGAGCCTGAAGGAGGACGGTACTGTATTTGATGATCACGATTTCACCGCCTGTGTCAAAGTCATACGTCCCGTGGCTACCCTTATTGGGAACGATACTGATCTTACCAAGTATTCACCGGACTATGATAGTGAGAACCGGAGAATTCCAAACATTCCATGTGATCAAGTTAGCCTGATCCCTCCAACGCGTAAGCATACTTTTGCCCCTGAAGTGGACCCAGCCGGTTTAATAGATGATGAAGCTGAGTTTGAAGCCTTGAGTGGCATTGACTGGGCCTCGTCAACCTTCTAGGACAAAGCAACCGATGGAGAAGCGGAGAAGGATAACCCGGAGTCTTCGAGCCCGCCGAAGGAATGAACCGCTAGGCATTTTATAACTTTGCAAAAACAATGCTTCATTTATTCAGACTCGGGAAGTCTTGTAATAGGATAGTAAAAACTTCTCAATGTTTGTCATGCCTTCGCGCATGTTCCTGGTGCTTAATACTTTCGTAAGGCGCCATCGCTATATATTTCTGGCTTATGTTGATCGTTTATTTCCTTGACGTTTAAATTTGCTTTGCCTTATCCTGCACATAAAACAAGCAAAATTTCCTTGGCGGTTTATCGCGTCGGGGGTTACATAAAGTATTGATAACCCGGAACACGACCCAAAGACATCATATACAGGCCGGTTTATGACTATATTTGTTAAATATAATCATAATAGCATACCTGCGATCCCTTTGATAATCTTCCTTGCTTATATGATGTTCACCTGGCACTTAAGAACCTGGGGTAATCAATATTAAACCGGAAGAATCAAAAACCATCTCATAATGCTCTCAAGAAGTTCTCAAGATAGTCAAAATAATTATCCTTATATTGGATGATAAACAACATTTACAGGCTTCTGATTCGAATACGATCAGTAAACCGTTCCAAAGGGGTTAAGCTAAGATTCGGATACGATCATGTAGCCCCTAGTGGTTTTGGCGATGCCGATCAAGTGGGTATCGACAGCTATGTTCTCTTTGGTTCGAATACGACCTATGTTTGAACAGGAAGCCCCCAAGTGACCATAAGAGTTGCTTAATGATGTTGATTCGAATACGATCCACGTCAGACCCAAAGGGGTTAAGCTGTGATTCAAATATGACCAAGAAGCCCCCAAGTGGGTTTGGCAATGCCGATCAAGTGGGTATCGACAGCTATGTTCTCTTTGGTTCGAATACGACCTATGTTTGAACAGGAAGCCCCCAAGTGACCATGGCTAGATTCAGATATGATCATAAGCCAGAGCAAAGGGAAAGCCGGATTCAAATGTGATCCACTCCCTGTTGGTTGTTTCCACCACCTGATAAAGAAGACACATAAACCTTTGAGGGTAAAAAGGACAGAGGTCCTGCTTTATTTCTTTATATAATATATACATTGTCAAAATATATACATCTTGAGAGCCGGTGGCTTAAGTATAGTAAGGCCGGAGATGAGCAATATTCCGCGGCCAGCGGGTCTCCTCCTCCGATTTACGTGAGTCTTTGTGCTCTCGAACATCGATGAGGTAATATGACCCGTTGTGCAAATTCTTGCTGACCACAAAGGGTCCTTCCCAAGGTGGGGATAGCTGTGCATGTCAGACTGATCCTGGATGAGCCGGAGCACCAAATCGCCTTCCTGAAAGGTCCTGCTCCTAACCCGACGGCTGTGATAGTGGCGCAGGTCTTGTTGATAAATCGCTGAGCGGGCTATTGCCAAGTCTCGCTCCTCATCCAACAATTCAAGCGCATCCTGACGAGCCTTTTCATTGTCAGCCTCAAATAAGCCGCCAGGCAGGGTGAATCGTGTCGGATGTCACTTGGCAGGACCGCTTCTGCACCATACACCATAAAGAAAGGCATGTAACTTGTAGATCTGTTAGGCGTAGTGTTGATGCTCCACAACACAGAAGGTAACTCCGCCACCCAACAACCCGGAGTCCGCTGTAAGGGGACAAAGAGCCGGGGCTTGATACCCTTCAGGATCTCTTGACTAGCTCTTTCTGCTTGACCATTGGATTGAGGATGAGCAACAGCCGAAACATCAAGTCGGATATGTTCTCGTTGACAGAACTCTTCCATGGCACCCTTGGAGAGATTAGTGCCATTATCAGTTATAATGTTGTGTGGGAAACCAAAACGAAAGATCACCTTTTTCATGAATTGAACCGTCGTGGCTGCATCACACTTACTGACTGGCTCTGCCTCAACCCACTTTGTAAACTTATCCACTGCCACCAGGAGATGTGTCTTTTTATCCTTAGACCTCTTGAAAGGCTCAACCATGTCAAGCCCCCAGGCTGCAAACGGCCAAGTGATTGGGATCATCCTCAACTCTTGAGCCGGCACATGAGCTCGTCGTGAGAACTTTTGACAACTGTCACATTTACTGACCAGATCCTCCGCATCAGCATGAGCCGTCAGCCAGTAGAAACCATGACGGAAAGCTTTGGCTACAAGAGATTTTGACCCGGCATGATGGCCACAATCCCCTTCATAGATCTCACGAAGTATTTCTTGGCCTTCTGCAGGTGACACACAGCGTTGAAACGCCCGGGTGACGCTTAGGTGATGTAACTCTCCGTTAACAATCGTCATAGATTTGGAGCGCCTGTCGATTTGTCTTGCCAAGGTCTCATCCTCAGGTAATTCTCCCCGGGTCATATAGGCCAAATATGGCACTGTCCAATCCGGGATAACGTGAAGAGCTGCCACCAGTTGTGCCTCTGGGTCTGGCACCGCTAGTTCTTCCTCGGTAGGCACCTTGACAGAAGGGTTATGCAAAATATCGAGAAAGATGTTAGGCGGCACCGGCTTACATTGAGATCCCAACCGGCTTAAAGCATCAGCCGCCTCATTCTTCCTTCGATCAATGTGCTCCACTTGATAAACTTTGAAGTGACCAGCCACAAAATCTACTTCACGATGATAAGCCGCCATAAGGGGATCCTTGGAATCCCACTTGCCTGACACCTGTTGAGCCACGAGATCTGAATCGCCCAAACACCTTACCCGGCTTAAGTTCATCTCCTTGGCCATCCGGAGACCATGGAGTAAGGCCTCGTACTCACCTGTATTGTTAGTACACAGAAACATAAGCCGGAGCACATAACAAAATTTGTCACCTCGAGGGGAAGTTAAAACGACTCCAGCCCCCGAGCCTTCTAGCTGCCTGGACCTGTCAAAGTGAATAGTCCAATATGTGTTATCTGGCTTCTCCTCACGTGCCTGCAACTCTGTCCAATTATTGATAAAGTCCACCAAGGCCTAAGACTTAATAGCAGTACGCGGCATGTACTTCAAACCATGAGGCCCAAGCTCGATAGCCCACTTGGCGACTCGTCCTGTGGCCTCCCTATTCTGGATGATGTCTCCCAAGGGGGCAGAACTTACCACAGTTATAGGATGACTTTGAAAGTACTGCTTCAACTTCTGGTTGGCCATAAGCACTCCGTAAACAAGTTTCTGCCAATGTTGATAACTTTGTTTAGACTCAATGAGCACCTCACTGATATAGTAAACCGGCCGTTGAACCGGATGCTCCTTGCCAGCTTCCTTACGCTCCACCATGATGGCAACACTGACGGCTCGTGAATTAGCAGCCACGTATAACAACAACGACTCTTTATCAATGGGGGCCGCAAGAACCGGTGGTTCAGACAACTGTCTCTTCAAGTCTTCAAAGGCAGCATCAGCAGCATCACTCTAGACAAAAGTGTCTGTTTTCTTCATCATCTGATACAGCGGTAGGGCCTTCTCACCTAACCGGCTTATGAACCGGCTTAAAGCGGCAACACGTCCCGCCAGTTGCTGAACATCATTGATGCACGCCGGTTTAGCCAGAGAGGTAATCGCCTTGATCTTCTCCGGATTAGCTTCAATGCCTCTGTTTGATACCAGAAAACCCAAGAGCTTGCCTGCAGGTACACCAAATACACACTTGGCCGGGTTAAGCATCATCTTATAAACCCGGAGATTATCAAAGGTCTCTTTCAAGTTGGATATTAAGGTTTCCTTCTCTCTGGACTTCACCACGATGTCATCTACATAAGCATGAACATTACGCTCGATTTGATCATGTAGACAGTTCCGCACACATCGCTGGTAAGTCGCCTGAGCACTCTTTAGCCCAAACGACATAGATACATAACAAAAGGCTCCAAACGGAGTGATGAAAGCCGTCTTGTCCTGGTCCTTAACTGCCCTTTTGATCTGATGATAACCAGAGTAAGCATCCAAGAAGCTCAAACGTTCACAACCCGCCGTGGCATCAATGATTTAATCAATACGGGGGAGAGCAAAGGGATCAGCTGGACAAGCCTTGTTTAAGTCCGTGTAGTCCACACACATCCGCCAGGTGCCGTTCTTTTTAAGCACAAGCACCGGGTTAGCCAACCACTCCGGGTGAAAAACTGCAACAATGAACCCAACCGCTAAGAGCCGGGCAACTTCCTCTTCAATAGCTTTCCGACTCTCTTCATTAAACCGTCGAAGAAACTGCCTGACCGGCTTATACTTCGGATCAATATTGAGAGTGTGCTCAGCGAGTTCCCTCGGTACACCCAGCATGTCAGAAGGTTTCCATGCAAAGATGTCTCGGTTCTCACGGATGAACTCGATGAGCGCGCTTTCCTATTTGGGATCCAAATTGCTGCTGATGCTGAATTACTTAGAAGAGTCACCTGGGGTAAAGTCAACAAGCTTCGTCTCGGCGGCCGATTTAACTTCAACGCCTGGTCATGCTCTGTAGTTGGTTTCTTCAGGGAGGTCATATCCGCCGGGTCAACATTATTTTGATAAAATTTTAGCTCTTCCACCGCACAAGCAGACTCAGCATAAGCCGCGTCGCCTTCTTCGCATTCCAAGGCTACCTTTCGAATTCCATGCACAGTGATGGTGCCCTTGTGACCCGGCATCTTGAGCTGCAAATAAACGTAACACGGCCGTGCCATGAACTTAGCATAAGCCGGTCGCCCAAATAGAGCATGATATGGGATCCTGATTTTGACCACTTCAAACGTCAATTTCTCAGCCCTGGAGTCATATTCGTCTCCAAAGGCCACTTCCAGTTCAATCTTGCCAACTGGGTAAGCCGACTTACCAGGAACCACTCCATGGAAAACAGTATTGGATGTCCTCAAATTCTTATCAGTCAACCCCATGCATCGAAAGGTCTCATAATAGAGGATATTGATGCTACTACCTCCGTCCATGAGTACCTTAGTGAATTTATATCCACCAACCTGAGGTGCTACCACCAAGGCTAACTGACCCGGATTATCGACCCGTGGAGGGTGATCTTCTCTGCTCCATACAATGGGTTGTTCTGACCACCGCAAGTAACGAGGAATTGCCGGTTCAACAGAATTCACGGCCCTCTTATGAACCTTCTGGTCGCGTTTGCATAAGCTAGGGGTGAACACGTGATACTGCCCACTATTCAACTGCTTCGGATTTCTTTGATAACCCGACTGCTACTGCTGCTGTTCTCCTTGACCAAACTGCTGTTGATTATAGCCGCCTTGATGGCCCTGAAAGCCGGAACTTGAACCACCACCCGGGCCATGAAAACCGCCAGCCCCGGAGCCGCCACCGGACCCATGATTGCCACCAAAGGTGTTGGAATTCTTAAACACCTTCATGATCACGCAGTCTTTCCACAGGTGAGTGGCGGGCCGCTCCCGGGTGTCGTGTCTCAGGCAGGGCCCATTGAGTAGTTGCTCAAGAGATGGGCCTGACCCGCCAGATCGAGGCGGCTTACCCTTACGTCTCTGATTGTTAACTTGTGCATTGGCATTGGCCACAAACTCTGGGTTACCATCCGCCTTATGCTTATTGCCTCCTTGACTCATCAGGTTATGCTGCTGACCCTTTCCATTGCCGTTCTTCTTTCCCTTCCCTGTCTTTTCCTCATCAGACGCGGGATCCTTGGTACTATCAGAGTCGGCATATTTGACTAAAGCTGCCATCAGCGTACCCATATCATTGCAATCACGCTTAAGGCGCCCCAGTTTCTGCCTCAACGGTTCAAAACGGCAGTTCTTCTCCAACATGAGGACTGCCGAACCGGCATCCATCTTGTCAGATGAATGTATTATCTCCTTGACCCGACGTACCCAATGAGTCGTAGATTCACCCTCCTCCTATTTACAATTTGTCAAGTCCACAATCGACATAGACTGCTTGCAAGTGTCTTTGATGTTCTGAATAAAACGGGCTTTTAGTTCTGCCCATGAACCAATGGAATTGGGTGGCAAGCCCTTTAACTAGGACCAGGCTGTTCCATGTAACATTATGGTGAAGTACTTAGCCATCGCCGCGTCGCTGACTTCCAATAACTCCATGGCCATCTCATAACTTTCGATCCAAGCTCCGGGCTGCAAGTCGGCCATGTAATTCGGTACCTTTCGAGGCCCCTTGAAGTCCTTGGGTAGGCGCACATTACGCAGAGCCGGTACCAGACAAGGGACACCGCCGGTTCTAGTAGCTACTCACGTCTCAACGGAAGTCATTGGATACTCTGGGAAATCTTGATGTGCCGTCTATTGAGCCGCTAGCTGAGCCGCCCGCTCGTTCTCCTGTCGTACCCGGTCTTGTACCGGATTATAGCCACCGGGCTGGTTTCGGCGTTGGGCGTTGCTTGAAAAAGCTTCAGACTCCATGTGCCTGCTGTAACTCGGGCTCCGGTTCTGACGAGGCGGTGCTAACCAAGGCAGAGGAGTTGAATGAATCCTGTCCCGGCTATAAGAGTAGGTCTCTTGCTGAGCCAAGGCCGTCTGGAGAAGTTCTCTGACCCTCCGGGTCTCCACCGCTGTTGGGTCATCACCGTCCATGGGAAGAGCCGCCAAACGCGTCGAAGTCGCGATTAAGTTCTCCATGGGGTTGGAAAAGTGACCCGGCGGTATCGGTACATAACACGGTGGTGCCGTGCTCACATGGGGAGGTGCCATCTCCCGAGGCTGAGCCGGTCCTCCTGCTCCGGCTGTCATAAACTGATTGGTCTCTGGTGGGTTACTTGGGCCGGCTCCGGGTGTAGCAAAAAGAACCCGAGGGTCTTAATTCGGAGGTAAACGAGACTGGGTTTTCTGATGTCTCCTCCTCATTACCTCATTAGACACGTTCAGGCTCATCGTGAGCTAGTAGGCTTCTGACTGCAACCGCTGCGCCCGGGTGTCCAGAGCCGCCCGCTCTGTGGCTAGTCTAGTATCCTCAGCTGCCAAGGCCTCCTTGGCCTGAGCTATCTCCTCACGCACCCGCGCCACCTCCGCATCATGCTCATCTTTGTTTGGAGGGATAACCGTGGCGGTTAACTAGGCTGTAAGCTTGTCCATGAGGTCTATCAGCACCTGAGCCGGCGGGCACACAGGGCCTCCTACCCCGGTTGCTCTAGTTCCGGATGTTATCGCCGTAGCGGCCGTAGAATTCTGGCCGGGTTGAGTCCCAACCATGAAGACTCCTGCCCATCTTAGCGGTTCATAGGGGTCCGGAATACTGGTGCCATCAGAATAGCCCCCAAGCACGCCATCTTGGACTTGGTATAGCGAGTCTGTTGAACTGGCGGACGAATCATCGCCCGGGCGGACGATCGTCTCACCACCATCTTTAGATCCTTCATAGAGTTCCTCTCCGTGGATGCAGCCCACGAAGGCACGCTTCATTACCGGTTGAACTCGGGCCTTCCTTGCACGCTGAGCCGTCTCGACGAGGTCGGTGCAGTTGTCCGGCTCAGGGCCCGGCTCACCGATCTGGCGGATGAAGACATGGATTCCGCCGAAGGGGACCCGGTACCCGTACTCAATTGAGCCGGCGTCGGGGCCCCAGCCTTTGTCGTCGATGTAGATCTTGTCGCAACGACTCTTGGTCATCCGGCCCACTACGTATCCCTTGAGCCCTTCGAAGTTTCCCTTCAAGAACTCAAATCCACCGTGCGCTGGCCCCACGGTGGGCGCCAACTGTCGTGGAATTGTCACGTCAGATAACCCCTTCAAGCTTCCTAGTTGCGATGGCTCCACAACTAAGTCCTTTCACGTGGACATCTGACGTGACAATTCCATGACACTTAGCGAAGGAATCCAGATTTCACAAAAAGACCAAACACATCAAGAGACGCTTCAACTCCATCCTAGATTTGGTCAAGGAGGGAGACATAGAGATTTGCAAAATACTTAGGGATCTGAATGGTGCACACCCGATGACTAAGCCTCTTCCAAGAGCAAAACATGATCAGCACCAAGACTCCATGGGTGTTAGATTCATTACCGTGTAATCTAGATTATTGACTCTAGTGCAAGTGGGAGACTGAAGGAAATATGCCCTAGATACAATAATAAAGTTGTTATTTTATATTTTCTTATTCATGATAAATGTTTATTATTCATGCTAGAATTGTATTTATCGAAAACTTGATACATGTCTGAATACATAGACAAAACAACATGTCCCTAGTATGTCTCTACTGGACTAGCTCGTTGATCAAAGATGGTTAAGTTTCCTAGCCATGGACATGAGTTGTCATTTGATAACGGGATCACATCATTAGTGGAATGATGTGATGGACAAGACCCATCAGTTATCTTAGCATAATGATCGTTCAGTTTTATTGCTACTGCTTTCTTCGTGTCAAATATATATACCTCTGACTATGAGATTATGCAGCTCCCACACACCGGAGGAATGCCTTGTGTGCTATCAAACGTCACAACGTAACTGGTTGATTATAAATATGCTCTACAGGTATCTCCGAAGGTGTTTGTTGGGTTGGCATAGATCGAGATTAGGATTTGTCACTCCGAGTATCGGAGAGGTATCTCTGGGCCCTCTCGGTAATGCACTGCATATGAAGCTTTGCAAGCAATGTGACTAATGAGTTAGTTGTGGGATGATGCACTATGAAACAAGTAAAGGGACTTGCCGGTAACGAGATTGAACTAGGTATGAAGATACCGACGATCGAATCTCGGTCAAGTAACATACCGATGACAAAGGGAATAACTATGTTGACATTGCGGTTCGACCGATAAAGATCTTCGTAGAATATGTGGGAACCAATATGAGCATCCAGGTTACGCTATTGGTTATTTACCGGAGAGGTGTCTCGGTCATGTCTACATAGTTCTCGACTCCGTAGGGTCCGCACACTTAACGTTCGATGACGATAGGTATTATATTAGTTATGTGTTTTGGTGAACGAAGGTTGTTTGAAGTCCCGGATGAGATCATGGACATGACGAGGAGTCTCAAAATGGTCGAGAGGTAAAGATTTATATATTGTAAGGTTATGTTCAGACATCGGAATGGTTTCGGAAAGGTTCGGACATTTTTCGGGGTACCGGGAGGTTACCGGAAGCCCCCAGGGAATTCTTGGGCCAACATGGTCCATAGGAGAGAGAGGAGGCAGCCCACAAGGGGTGGTCGTGCCCCCCTCCCATAGGGAGTCCAAATTAGACTAGGGTAAGGGGCGCGCCCCCCTTTCCTTCTCCTATTCCCTCTCCCTTCCCCCTTTTCCCCCTCCGGAAGAAGGAAAAAAGAAGAGGGGGGGGGGGCGAATCCTACTAGGAGTGGAGTCCTAGTAGGACTCCCCCTCCCTTGGCATGCCCCTGGTGGCCGACCTCCTCCCCTCCTCCTTTATATATGGGGGTGGGGGCACCCCAAAGCACATCAATTGTTTAGCCATGTGCGGTGCCCGCCTCCACCGTTTACTCCTCTGGTCATATTGACGTAGTGCTTAGGCGAAGCCCTGCACGGATCACTTCACCAACACCGTCATCACGCCGTCGTGTTGATGGAACTCATCAACTCCTTCGTGCCTCTACTGGATGAAGAGTTCGAGGGACGTCATCGAGTTGAACGTGTGCAGAACTCGGAGGTGTCGTACGTTCAGTACTTGATCGGTTGATTCGAGAATACGTTCAACTACATCAACCGCGTTAAGTTAGCGCTTCCGCTTTTGGTCTAAAATGGTACATAGACACACTCTCCCCCTCTCGTTGCTATGCATCTCCTAGATAGATCTTGTGTGAGCGTAGGAATTGTTTTGAAATTGCATGCTATGATTCCCAGCATGACACTCCATTGCTGGTACTTCGACCATCGCTGATGGTCGTTCTTAACCCTCTCCTCCTGCTTTACCAAGGTCTCGGAGGAGGATAAGGGGAAGAACGATCCTCTATGACAAAGTCGGTTCATCTCTCAAGTGGTTTTATATATGATGTACACTCACTCGCTCACTGTTATTTCGACCGTCGGTGATGGCCATCCTTCACTTTCTCCTCCTGATTTACCAAGGTCTCAGAGGAGGAGAAGAAGAGGACAACCCATTACGACAACATTCGGTATCCTCCTCTGAGAACAACTCTCAGTGTAGTGTGTGGATTAAGAGTAAGGATTGTCCAACCAAAGTAAAAAAAATAAGCTAACGGTATAAACAATGTAATTAAGTAGCTCATGTAAAAATACTAACTAAGTAGCTCATCTAAGGCAATGAAATAAAAATTAAGCGGGGAAGGGAGAAACTCCTTGTCAACATAAAAGGTTAAAAATCTAAGGAAAAAATCGGCATAATCTTTGTCAAAAATTGGACATACTGAGTGCCAGAAATTAGGCGAAACAAAACTTAATCAACAGTTTCCTAAAATGTTGGCACTCATTATGAACACAAGCATCATGAATAATTAGTAAAAACTTTTATTGTACAAAATATGGTGCCACAAAAAGTCTCTACATTATGAACACTATCTTATAACTAGTACAAACGTTTTCTAGTATAAGAACTAGTACAATCTACATCTACAATAATAGAGAAAGGGAGGTGGTTACCGGGGCGAACGGAGACGATGGGGAGGTCAAGGATGATGGAGGCAGCGAACCTTGAGGGCGACGAGGATGTCATGGACGTTGGATGTTGTGGAATGTGAGGGCGGCGGTGAGGGCGAGGACGTTAGAGGCGGTGGCGGACGGCGAGAGTGAGCACATCTGATGCGGTAACGGCGGACGGCGAGGGCAACGGGGACAACGAGGACGACCCCGATGTTGTAGGCGATGTACTGCGAGCACAACGGTGGTGAGCCGTTACAACGATGGCAAGGGCGGCGACACAGGAGACAGATAATTTTTTTTGGATAAGATGTCGGCTGCTGCGGGCACGAGGGGCTTCAGGTGGATAAGATAAGGTCTAGTGACCAGTGAATGGCGCAACTGAGGACCCGCCACAGCTAAAGTAAGGTGGCGGGCGCAGCCTAAAATCCGCCACACAAACATTCAAGTGGTGGGCAGCCTAATTCACTCGCCATAGCTATTTTTGACCCACATACTCCTTCGCAAGAAATAGCATGCAAACGAGTGCCGAAAGAGATCAAACTTTGCATGGTTTGTTCATTGCACACATGTAAGGTGTAGTCAAAATTGAGATCGTTACGGTAAAAAGTTGATGAACATCGTGTACAAAACCATGAAGTATAAGGGTTTCGAACAAAAACCGCAACCTTACACACACAACTCATTTTTAAATCATTTCCTAAACCTTTTTCTATGATTAGTACACATCATCCAAAGCCCCATGCTCAAATTTTGCCACCTTTTGAGTTGGTTTCTGAAATGGATGAAACTTTGCATGATATCTTCATTGCACACATGAAGGGTGTGGTTAAAATTTGAAATCATTATGGTAAAAACTTGATGCACATCGTGTACAAACCGGAGACTCCCATGAATTGTGAGGGTCTCGAACGGAGACTGCCGCCTTACACACACAACTACATTTTTCTAAATCATTTTAATCTCAAGCTTTTCCTATGATCAGTACACACCATCCAAAGCCCCACGATCAAATTTGAGCATTTTTTTAGTTGGTTTTCCATTTTGAAGGCATTAATTGACTTTCCAGCAACTAAAAAGGGCAGACCCTCTTCGATACAAAATAGCACGCAAACAAGCTATTCCATGTTTAGTAAATATGAATTCCTTAGGAATTCTTGGACCTCCTTCAAATTTGAGACAAATCTAGGTTTAGTAAATATGATTTCCTTAGTAATTTTTGGACCTAACTTATGTGTAGCGGATGGCTATTAGAGCCAGTCATAGCTAACTTTTGGATATTTTGAATTTTTTGGCGTGGGTTACAAAAATTTATCTATGGCGGGCATAAGCTTCGCCTGCCACTATTCCCTGATAATCCAATGGTGGGCGGATCTTATGCTCCCACCACTGGTAGTTCTCATCACGCGGGCAAATTTGAGATAGCTTATGTGTGGCGGGTAAGTATATCTTCCTATCACTGCTCTATTGATTTAAGTGGCGGGTACACTTTGTCATCCGCCACTGCAACTTTTTCAAAATAGTAGTGGTGGGTTCCTCGACTTGCCTGCCACTATTTTGAGGCTACCTATAAGCCTTTTCCTAGTAGTGAGCGTTAATCGTCCACAAAGCTTGCCATGCATGCCTTCATGGTCCATGCTCCGCTCCTTGGAGATGGCGCTGCTCAACTGACGTGTGCATGTCTCTTGAGAATCCCACACTTAATTAACCAACCATAATCAGCCCATCATAATTATATGCACCATCCATGTTTCTTAGAATGTCGTTTAATTGGCCCATCGTTAATAATTAGCACCATTAATTTGTCACATTATCTTCCTTCCTTATCTCTTTTGTCACGCTTTCCTTCCTTGTCTCTCTGTCATGTTGTCTGAAATCCACAATTCTCAACTTCTCCTTATGATATTCAAGGAAACTCAAAGACATGTATAAATTAGGGTGCTTGGATATAAAGGAGGGATGTGAGGCTATTGAATAGGTGAATAAGTCCTCAATTATAAACGCAAGAGGAGCTAACTCAGTACATATTAGACCGGAGGTTGCTAGTTCAATTCCTCTCACTCGGCGGGACGGGATGAAGCACCATACTTAATTAGTACTAGTAGAATGCCCGTACGTTGCCACGGACTTCTAAAATATTTTGCTGAAGTTATATAAAGATAATGCATGTTAAATTTCACAGATAGAGATGATATAACACGGTCAAAATTGCATAATAATTGAAGTCCACTTCACTTGTAATGTAAACTGGTAACAAAATAGCAAATTGACAATGTATACATATAAAATGATGATCCAACTAAAAAGCAGTTATAAATTATTAAGATCTACTTGACGCGCTTAAGAAATTCCCGCACAATATCATAAAAGTGGTCCTTAATTTCATTCACATGTTGTTTGAGCAAGTATAATAAAACTACTTCCTCAACTCATACCCATCATGCAAAAGCAATATATGTAGTTAACATGAGTACTTCACGTGTGAAAGTGCAACTAATCCTTGGGTGGTTTTGGTATTTCATAACAACATATAGCTCATTAAACTAATATCCTTTCAAGTGAAATATTTCAGAAAAGTTCAATGATTGGCATGGCATGGACTAGAGATGTGGACCCTTCAAAATGCTAAGGACAAAGATTGGCAAAAGCTCAAGACTCTTCATTTTCATTTTAGCGATCCAAGATCACATTGACTCTATAGGAAAGCCAATACTATTAAAAGGGGATCAGGTGTTGCTTAATGGTCTACTAGCTCAAAGTGCTTAGTGATATTGGTCCAAAACCCTCAGCCACTTTCCCACTCCAAATATGTCCAAAACCCAAAGTCAAAACTTGGCCCCATCGATCTACTCTATCCGGAGCCACCGAGTTAGTTGACATAGCCACCGCCAGAAACCCTAGACAATTCGCTCACACTGATACGGATCTCAGTCTAATCGAGATGGCCCTGCAAACTCTCTGTTTCCCTTCGGAACATTTTGGTTTCACCAAAATGAGCGATCGGTCCCACCGAGTTTGCTTGAGAAACCCTTTGTTTCCCTTCATAACATTTCGGTCTCACCAAAATGAGCGATCGGTCCCACCGAGTTTCTTGACAAACTATCTGTTTCCCTTCATAATATTTTGGTCTCACCGAAATGAGTGATCGGTCCGAGCGAGTTTGCTTGACCAACTCTTTGTTTGCTCTTTGCTGAAATCGGTCTCACCGAGTTCAAGCAATCGGTCTCACCGAGATGAGGTTTTCCCCTAGCCCTAGCACATCGGTCACACCGAGTTGATCTCATCGGTCCCACAGAGATTCCTAATGTTCGCATTTTGGACTAAATCGGTCTCACCGAGTTTTTCTATTCGGTCTGACCGAGTTGGGTCAAATGTGTGTAACGTTTTATTTTGTGTGGAGGCTATATATACCCCTCCACCCCCTTCTCCATTCGTGAGAGAGCCATCAGAATATGCCTACACTTCCACTACTCATTTTCTGAGAGAGAACCACCTACTCATGTGTTGAGACCAAGACATTCCAATCCTACCACTAGAATCTTGATCTCTAGCTTTCCCCAAGTTGCTTTCCACTCTAATCATCTTTCCACCATAGCCAAATCTGTGAGAGAGAGCTGAGTGTTGGGGATACTATCATTTGAAGCACAAGAGTAAGGATTTCATCATCAACACACCATCTATTACCTTTTGGAGAGTGGTGTCTCCTAGATTGGTTAGGTGTCACTTGGGAGCCTCGACAAGATGTGGAGTTGAACCAAGGAGTTTGTAAGGGAAAGGAGATCGCCTACTTCGTGAACATCCACCCAAGTGAGGCAAGTCCTTCGTGGGCGATAGCCATGATGGATAGACAAGGTTGCTTCTTTGTGGACCCTTCATGGGTGGAGCCCTCCGTGGACTCACGCAATAGTTACCCTTCGTGGGTTGAAGTCTCCATCAACGTGGATGTATGCTAGCACCACCTATCGGAACCACGCAAAAAGTCTCCGTGTCTACATTGCGTTTGCCTTCTCCAAACCCTTCCCTTTACCTTCATATGCAATGTTTTACTTTCCGCTTCTGCGTTCTTAGAATTGCATGTGTAGGTTGATTGCTTGACTTGTACTAGTTGCTAAAATCTGCCAACACTTAAAATTGGGACAAGGCTAGATTTTTATTTGGTCAAGTAGTCTAATCACCCCCCCTTCTAGACCTACCTTAGATCCTACAAGTGGTATCAGAGCTTTGGTCTCCATTTGCCTTGGTTTCCATAGCTTTGGTGATCATAGCCTTGGTTTCACAACCTAGGAAAGTATGGCTTCTAGCGAGGGAAATTACCACCATAGAGGTCCTTACATTGATGGTACTACTTTTTCTAGTTGGAAGCATAAGATGAAAATGCATATTATTGGTCATAATGTTCTATCACAAACGGTTCGGGAGCCCCTTCACACACATACAAGTGATGCAGACCGTTTGTGATTTGTTGTGTATCACCGACGGTAGCGGCAAGACTGACGTGTGCTTTTCGTTTGGGATCCCACACGTTTCCTGAAAAATTCACGATTGGGATTGTATTCTACATTGGGCACGGTTTACTCTGAGCTCTCGTGTGCGATAACGTGATATCACAAATGGTTCCGGAGACCCTAAGCACACGTAGTAGCACTGCAAATCGTTTGCGATCTACTGTGTATCACCGAAGGTTCTGCTATGATTGAAGTATGCTTCTTGATGTGGGTCGCACACATTCATTTAGTTGAACCATGTACGGAGTAATTGCCAGGTTAAAACAAAAATATCCCATTTTGAATCAGCATGCAAAAAGCAAATTTGCCACAATATTCAATTGAACAAATAGTGTCCATAGGAAGATCATTCATATGATTTCGCAACAATTGCAATTGGACATATGGTAGCTAAATTCCAATGATTTGTCGACACATATATGCATTACATAATTAATCATAGGGTACAAAATACGAAGACCTCATTAGATGGAAAACAATGGATCCATGCGTATATATTTAGTGGCTAACTCTTACTCAATGTTTCAGGAGAACGCATGCTGAAATCTTCATTATCACCAGTGGGATTGATGTAGTGATTCAGGAAGAAGTCACTAATAAATCTCCGAACCATCAGCAATTCACCAGCGGGGAGCGATTAGGGGTGGTTCTGAGATGAGATGCAATATCTTCAAGATTAGAATGTGCCATATGAGTGGAGTAGAAGATATTAATTAAGATAGACTTACTGGTACTAATTGCAAGGATCTTCACAACTATCAGCAGATTTGCAGATGGAGATCATGTGTCGGCAAACATAGTATCCACAAAGGTTGGTCCCTGCTTGTTGCTGAGGACACTAACATTTTTTGTACATAATTGGTCATGTATTTGTCCTGTTAGGAACAACCTAACCGGTGTTAGATGTATTTTTTTCTTTGGACAAAAATAGAAAGTGGTTTATTTAGAAGCTTAAACATTTGACTAGCGTAAGAAAAGGTATTTGCAGACTATTGGATAAATTTTCCAAAAATAATGGATTTCAGTGTGTTACCAGAGAAACGATCTCGTGCTGTAGAGGTAGTTCCCTCTTGAACAAGTTCCCTGTTTTAGTTTTCCACAATGCGAGCACACTGCAAATGAAGATGAATTTTGACAACATTAATTATTGAACCAGATATGAATGCAAATTAATTTCAACATCATAGAATTCAATACCTATCCATGAATTGTTGAACACGCGTCAGATCCTGAGCGTTTGTTGACTCTCGGAGAGAACCCATGTAGTAAACTGTATTCTTGTTTGGAACAATGAATACCAATATTCAGTGATTGCTACATATTAAGAAAGCCATGAACTCACAAATTATGTTGAAATCTGAGAGACAATCAGTGTATGCGTGGTTGTTTACTTGACTTACCGTTCATGATATGGACAGAGAAATGATTCTGCATGGGACGTGTTTTCGAAGATACGGACGACCGTGTTAATGGCCCACTCCCGTAGGTCCTTACCATCTAATGTTGTGCCATTTGCTAATGCAGGGTCTATGAAATACACACTATCTATTTTTCTTCTTTGCGCGTTCAATCCCCTGAGAGGAATAAAATGCAGTTAGTTGTTTATCATTTACAGCCTTGTATGGAGAAGTTGATCAGAGTTTATTAAGTACTTGCAAAATCAGGCATCTAAAAAGAGTGGCATCGAGCTCGTTGAAGTTGAAGAAGAGATGTAAGTCCTCGAAACTCACATTGATGGTACCAGCATCGTGTCAGAAATGATCTCTATTGTAGTGGACTAGCAGACCATGATGACATGCTGACATTTGATCCTTGCAATATTCATGTAACTCGCGACAACTGGAGCTGCACTCATCAAAGTATTCGCCAACAAGAAATGGCTGGCCATGGACGTAATTGTGTGCTTCAAGTATGTATGCTTTATTTTTAGCAAGCACCAAATCTATTTCTGCGTCATTCATGCCGTCAGAAATAATATTACTCTCTGATTCGAACAACTTGTTGCTAGTTTGGTTATGGGCGATGTGTGCTTTAAGTAAGAGGCAATCGTTCTCTTTCCTCTTCGCTCTCTCGGCGCGCTTCCTCGGGGGTAAAGCCTTTTGGCCGCATCCTTCTTGGTACTCGAAGCATTTCTAGTAGAACATCTAGTTGGCTGAAAGGTAGACTGCCCAGCAGACAGTGAAGCTTCAATGGACTTCTTAGCATACGGTTTAGCTATGCCGGACCGCTGAGCTGGCGGTGCTGCTGTGATAGATTGTTGGGTTGTAGGAGCAGAGGCATCGGACTGCTGACCATGCATTGAAGCTATGTCGGGTTTCTGCGTAGGTGGTGCCAACTTATCGGTGTGCTGAGGAGGTCGTGCCAACACGTTGTTTTGCTAAGAAGGAAGTGCTGACGCATTGGTATGCTGATCACGTGGTTGCGGACAGATGGACTAATGAGCAGTCGGTTCTGGACCTACAGACTGCTTAGCAGGCGGTTCCGAAGCATTAGACTGCTTAGCAGTCCATTCCACTAGGTTGGTCCACTGAGCATGTGCTGCAGCTGGGTCTCCTCCTGCTAATCGGTGGTGCGTCTTCAGCAGTTATAGGCCTTGCCACTGGCTGCTCTGGGGCGGACAATGACATGGCCTATATGGCCTCAGGCCGGCTGATCACAGGTTGATGCATCAGTCATCGAATTATGAGTATTAGATTCTTTAAGGGAAGCATGTGAGAGCTGTTGTGGCAAGGAGAGTGTTACTGGTTGAGGGGTGACATTGGTTGCTCTTGGAGGGGCTTCAGGGATCTCATCAATGAACTATATTTCCTTTTGTGGCCACTAGATGTGATGTAATAGTGTTTCTTTGAAAGTCCTTTGCTCATCAAAGTCTCTTAGGACATTCTTCAGGGCAAATTCATTGAATCCAGGCTACTTCAGTCATGTAGCACTTCACACAGCCCGGCTTCAATGGCACATTGTCCAGGTTGTTGCACATTTTATGTACCTTCATAATGTGTAAGCACGCCCTTAAGTCTGTCTTTCATTCCAGATAGATCAGATATAACATCATCATGAGCAGCTGCAGTCTCAGTGTCGCTGGGTTCAGCTGATGCACATCTACTCTTGTGCGGTGTTGTCGCACAATAGGCAACATCCTCCATGCCCGCCTCCCCTCCCATCTGCTGGCTATCTATTAGTGTTAGAGTCTTCTGCATCATCATTGACTCCTAAATATCCTATCGAACAGCCGGATACATGTCCTTCCTCAACCTTTCATACAATTCATTATGCTTCATTTCACTCCTTGCTTTTTTCATGTTGAGCCTCTCTTCTTTGCTGTTTGAAAGACCTCTTGTGCGGGACATTAACACCTATACCCCTTGCACGGCTAGGGGGCTCTCTTGTTTCCAGAGCATCGGACGGAATGTCACATGGCCCAGAGTTCTTGTAAAACCTTCCAGGGATCTTGGAAGCCTTTAACATCACGCAATACAGTTCTTCGTCACGTGAGTTTTCAAAGTAATAAGTACCATCATAACGTCTCCTTGCACGTGCCCGCAAGTAGTCTCTAGCGCGTTCACCCTTGATTTCACTAAAGGCCGGTCTCCCACCTGCCGCTACTGCTTCTTTGTCTTCCTAGTCCCATATCAGTTTCATGTCGTAGTATCCTGCCACACCCATACGGCGGGGGTGTGTGTTCCTCTTCAGAAGTTCCGGTTGCTTCGCACTCTTCTCAGCAAACTCTGTAGTTGCCCTGACCCTTTTGAATTCTGCCCAGTTTGCCTTTGTAGGCAGGGATTGCATTTGTGCCTTCACTCAAGTACTTCTTGTACAGTACGTGCTTCCAGTTTCTCCAGGCATGCCTAGCCTTCTTTAGTGCAGCGTGTTCCACCTGCATTCTCCATTGTTGTGGAACATTGAAGTGATCCATGATCTCCCGGACTATCCTTTGTCGTGTTTCTGTGTCAGCCTTCCGAAACCCCAGCAGATTAATGTTGAGCCTTGCCCTGCCAACAAATCCACACACACTCATGAACCTCGTGCATGCTTTATCTGGTTTAGTTGGAGCCCAAGACTTTAAATAGATCTTGGTTACTTCATATACACCTTTAGGCTGGTGTGTGGGCTTCCTTGGAGCGTTCCTCCTTGTCCTGACCGGAAGGGTAATTGCTGCGGCTCTATCTCGTTCAAGATTACTTGATCCCTCACCATCTGCTGAAGACCTAGGGTTGTTGGAATCAGATGAAGATACATCGCCTGAAGCATGAGTGTTGTCGCTGCTACTCGGCATCTACAGAGAACACATGCGAAACTAAGGAAAGGAGGATAAGCATAAAACTAACAACTTGGTATCAAGCTGTCTAAACATGTCATGCAGTAATTTAGAAAATGTACGACTTATTTGTTAAGTTTGTGTGACTCGGGCGCCCGCAATATTAAATCGGCAGTAACTTATTGGAACAAATACAACTTATATGTACTAGTTAGGAAGGTAGATAATGAACATATATACGCTCTCCATATTTTAAAGGCAATTTGGGATTATACAGAACGAAATAGGAAGAGGGATTGCGAGGAAATATGCCTCGCCGCGATGGAGAGCAATAAATAACATGTTTCTTAATGCAAACCCGTCCGGACCACAGGAGAGGCGAGGGTTACAGGATCGATATGCTCGAGGGTGGCTGGAGAGCAAACGAAGATAGCATGTTGGGAACGACGGTGGAGGTAGGCTTGATGTCGAAGAGCGAGCACATGGCCGAGGTGAGCACGCCAGCGCCGAAGAGGGTTCTACTGTGGATCTGGGGGAGGGGCCGGAGCTGGCGATGGAGATTGGGTGGACTAGTTGAGTGAAACACGGGCGGGCAGTGGGGGGTGTTGGCGGCCTAGGTGAAAATGGTGAAAAAATATCCCCGGTCGCCACGCGAAAAGGCCTATGCAAATGGTTGCCTCTAAGCACTTGTGTGCACAAAGAGAATAATTTCGTTTGAAATGAACATGTACTAATTTTTGTAATGAAGACGTGAGTTCACCGTTTTGCCTCTAAATTTTTCCCATGTTAAGCAATCACCATTATACCACGGGTTTGATTTGCTAGCGCATTTTAGGTCTCATGTGCTATATTTAAGACATTTTTTGGCATTTACCGTGCATTTTGGCATATAAATCAAATCCTAGCCGGACTGCATTTGTTGTCTAAATGGGTGAGGATTGTCGTTCAATCTGGGAGCATCAAATGGTGCAGACGTACAATCCATGGGGTTTGGGTTCTGGCCAATCAGAATGCACGACTTAGATCGCACGCGCAACAAGGGGGGCATTGGCCACGGTTTGGTAGGCGCACGACTTTCATGAGTGGACTGTGTGCTATTTGAAAACATTTACATGAACTAACAACATATTTTCATTTGAATGAAAACAAGAGTTCATTGTTTCGCCTCCAAATTATTTTCCACGGTAAGAAATCACCATTGTACCCTATGGTTCGATTTTCTCGTGCATTTGAGGTATCCTTTGCTATATGTGAGTCATTTGCTATAGTTGCAACTACACGTGGGTGCTAGCTAGCAAGATCATTTGTGTGTCGCTTTGGGAGTTATCATTCATTGTTCGATAAATGGGAAAAATATTCAGACAGTTTGGCTGCAGGGTGTGGCCAGAGGCGTAGGCCTTGTTGGTATTCTAATTACAGGAAATGCATATAGAGTCCGGAAATAACGAAAATCCGTGTGTCACCGTGGCGTGATCTCAGGATTGCATGGAATTTTTTTGGTAAATTTGGCACAAGTTTTGATGCTCACACCTTCCAAATCGGAGCATCTCACAAGAAGGATCATAGTTTCCAAAAGGAGACGCAGCACTTTGGACTCCAATCATCAATGACTACATCGTTGCTCCTCGAATTTTTTTCACGGTAAATAATCATGTATATACCCTAGGTTTGATTTTCTGGACCATTTCAGGCCTCGTCTGCTATATTTAAGTCATTTTTTGCACTTACCTTGAATTTAGTACATATAAATTCAAAACTTTTCTACAACTACATCTGGGTGTTAGTTAGCAAAGAAAGTGTACAAATCATTTGTGTGTCGCTTTGCGAGTTTTCATCCACTGTCCGAGAAATGGGGAGAAGTTTCAAACATTTTGGCCGCGAGATGTGGCAACCGGCGTAGGCCTAGTTGGTATTTTAATTAAAGGGAATTTAGATGGAGTCCAGATATCATCAAAATCGATGTGTGCCCGTGGCGTGCTCTCACAACCCCGTGGAAAAAAATTCATAAAGTTTGGCACAAGTTTTGATGATCGCTCCTTCCAAATCAGAGCATCTCACATGAAGGACCATGGTTTTCAAAAGGAGACGTGTCAATTCAAACTCCAGTGGTCGGTGACTTCATCGTTTGGCCTCATAAATATTTCCACGGTATGCAATCACCATTATACCACGGGTTTGATTTTCTAATGCATTTCAGGTATTGTTTGCTATATTTAAGATATTTATTGAATTTAACATGAAATTTGTGGATATAAATAAATTCATAACCGGAACTGCATGTGCTGTCTAAAGGGATGAGGATCGCAGTTCGGTCAAGGAGAATCCAACGGTGCAGACGTATGATCCGTGGGGTTTGGGTTCTGGCCAATCAGAATGGACGACTCAGATCACGCGCGTGGTAGGGAGGGCATCGGCCACGGTTTAGTAGGCACACGGATTTCATGAGTGAACCTGTGCTATTTGAAAACATTTACATTAACTAACAACATATTTTCATTTAAATGAAAACATGAGTTCATCGTTTCACCTCCAATTTTTTTCGACAGTAAGAAATCACCATCGTACCCTATGGTTCGATTTTCTGGTGCATTTTACCAGGCGGCAGGCCTGGCTAGCAATCTCAAACTTTGAATATGCAAAAAAAAGATCTTGTTTGCTATATTTGAGTCATTTTTTGCACACACACACACACACACACTCACACACACATATAGTCGCAACTACAAGGGGTCCACAAAGAAGCAACCTTGTCTATCCCACGATGGCCATCGCCCACGAGGGACTTGCCTCACTAGGGAAGATCTTCATGAAGTAGGCGATCTCCTTGCCCTTACAAACTCCTTGGTTCCACTCCACAATCTTGATGGAGGCTCCCAAGTGACATCTACCAATCTAGGAGACACCACTCTCCAAAAGGTAATAGATGGTGTGTTGATGATGAACTCCTTGCTCTTGTGCTTCAAATTATAGTCTCCCCAACACTCAACTCTCTCTCACGGATTTGGCTATGGTGGAAAGATGATTTGAGTGGAAAGCAACTTGGGGAAGGCTAGAGATCAAAATTCTTGTGGTTGGATTGGAATATCTTGGTCTCAACACATGAGTAGGTGGTTCTCTCTCAGAAAATGAATGTTGGAAGTGTAGGCACGATTTGATGGCTTTCTCCATGAATGAAGAATGGGTGGAGGGGTATGTATTGCCTCCACACAAAATCTAGCCGTTACACACATATTCCCAAACTCGGTGGGACCGAATGGTAAAACTCGGTCAGACCAATTCAGGTCAAAATGTGAACGTCAGAGTTTTTGGTGGGACCGACAAGGTCAACTCGATGGGACCGATGTGCAGGGGTTAGGGTAAAACCTCAACTTGGTTTGACCGATTACACAAACTCGGTGGGACCAATTTTGGTAATAAGCAAATTAAGTATTGGTCAAGCAAACTCGATGGGACCGACTGAACAAACTCGGTGAGACCGAAATTGTTGCGATAGGTCACAGAGAATTTGCAAGCCCATCTTGATGTGTCCGAAATTCCATCGGTGAGACTGAACTGATTAGGGTTTGGTAGTGGCTATATTAGATGAACTCGGTGGCGCCAGATAGATCAAATCGGTGGGGCCGCATTTGACTTTTAGGTTTAGGACATATGAGGATATGAGAAAGTGGTTGAGGGCTTTGGAGCATATCACTAAGCACTTTGAGCAAGCAAGCCATCAAGCAACACCTCATCCCCTTTTAATAGTATTGTCTTTCCTATGGACTCTATGTGATCTTGGATCACTAAAATGAAAATGTAGAGTCTTGAGCTTTTGCCAATATTTGTCCTTAGCATCTTGAAGGGTTTCCACATCCTCTTGTCCATGTCCATGCCACTCCAATGTTGAACTTATCTGAAATATACTAGGTGGAAGTATTAGTCCAACAATAGATATGTTGACATTAATTACCAAAATCACCCAGGGAGCACTTGTGCTTTCAATCCCCCCTTTTTAGTAATTGATGACAACATACATCAAAGCTTTAGATACGGATATAAGGAAATAGCAAGTAAAGCTTTGGCAAGACATGCAACATGCATTAACTCCCCCTACATGTATGCAATCATGTGATGATGGATCATAAGAGTATGAGAATGCATAAACATGACATAGCAAGCAATGAGTTACATGTGTCTTGGGCTATATGCATCAGAGAAAATGATGTAGATGCTGGAAATATACCTTCAAGTTCATGAATTTCTCTTGCAAACAATATGTACCACAACAAGAGGTCTTCATGCACACGAGTGTGATGCATATACTTACCTTGTAGTCTTGAACTAGCTTTGAAAGAGATGTACCTGAGTAAACAAGGTTAGATAGCACACGAACATCTACTAGACAGAGCAAGAACAGGAGATCACAAGAATACAAAGATTGGGATGACATGTAGAGAGTGAGTACTAGGTACTTTATTTGGTTATAGACATGTCTCCAAGAATAAAGATATGCAAAGAATTCCAAAGATTTTCTTCCCTTAGGTGTCTTTCTCCCCCTAAGTCTGACATTGGATAATGGGAGAAGATAGGGTAATAGAAAATCAGAGCAAACAAGAAAATAACCAGAGCAAGATAGAATTATACCATATACTATCATGCTATCATGTCTTTCCCCTCTTGAAGACATGAGATAACCTTCCTCTTAAGAATGGAAGCATCAGTAGAAGCTTTAGGAGTGCATTCTCTCTTATGTGATAAGCTTTGATGTGCTCTCTCTCCCCCTTTGACATCAATTTCCAACAAGGGACTTCTGGAGCATGAGTCAATTAGGTTTGGTCCTTGAGTCACATTACAAAGCTACATGTAATATAGGATGCTGTTAGAGGACAAGTATCATTGAGTGGAGCTGGGACAAATATGCAGGATGCAAGTGACACAGTTTTTATCTCAGTTTGACATCGGTAGCACCGAGTTGTTATTTTCGGTGGCACCGAGATGGTTCAGTTCAGCCAAAGTAATCAAGTCGGTGAGACCGAGTTTAGCCCAGAGAGAAAATACTTGTCACCTCAGCTTAGTTAGGCAATAAAGATCTCACAAGGATATGGAAGGAATTAACTGAAGGATTTGCAATGAATTGGATGCAGGGAAATGCGGAAAATAACAGAGAAAAGAAAAGAAATCTAGATGAAGTTTTTTTTAAAGGGGAACTTGCATGCAAGAGCACAAAGAAACAATAGAGAACTTCATCTAGAAATGGTCGGCGATAAAGTCACCTATGTTAGAGTATATTGACTTAGGAGTCAGGTGAGGACACTTGATCATAGGTCATACTCATCGTTTAAGCTCAAAATGGGGTTGCCGTTTTTCGTTTAAGCATTTTGATATATTCTCATCTTGTTGAGCTGCTTTGACCCATGTCTTAGGGTAAAGCTTCTCTAAGATGGAATGACATACCTTGGGTGGTGGTGTTGAACTTGGTCATGTAGTCTTGTGTAGATGCTCAAGATTGATGTAGTCCATCAAGAGTTGGGAGCACCACTTGTAATTGAAGTTCATCTTCCTACATGGGTTAGTCTCGCAAGGAAGAACACTTGTGTATCCAAGATGAAAATCATGAAATTTGATACCAAATGAAATTTGATATAATGAATTTGTTAAAGGATGTATTGAATGGATTCGTGCTTCCTCGTCTTCATCCACCATTTTGTAGAGACTTTGAGATGTAGAGATTGCTTAGAATGTGATTGAGTTGCAATTTCATAGAGTTGGGTTCGTGCAAGTACCTACAAGGGTTAGATAGAATGCAAGGGTACAAGAATATCCAAGATATATGATCATCATCATAAGAGAAATGTCAAGGATTAGTCATAGTAAGGCTCATGTCTTGCATGCATCCACATGGAGTTTATACTCCAAATTTGAGGCATCAATGATGTTCAATTCACCTCTCAACCTGCAAAACACTTTCTCATCAAGTGGTTTGGTGAATATATCCGCCAATTGCTTATCAGTACGAACATGCTTAAGTTTGATATCTCCCTTAGCAACATGATCTTGAATGAAATGATGACGAACTACAATATGCTTAGTTTGAGAATGTTGCACGGGATTATGAGCAATCTTGTTGGCACTCTCATTGTCACAAAGCAATGGAACATGTTTCACATGTATCCCATAATCTTTAAGAGTTTGATTCATCAAAAGTAGCTGTGCACAACATGAACCAGCGGCAATGTATTCCACTTCGGCGGTGGATAAGGATATTGAGTTTTGTTTCTTGGAGGACCAAGACACAAGAGATCTACCAAGAAATTGACAAGTACCCTAAGTGGACTTTCTATCAACCTTGTCACCGGCATAGTCTGAATTGGAGTAGCCAACAAGATTAAAAGAAGACCTCTTAGGATACCAAATGCCAAAATTTGGTGTAAGTATTAAGTATCTCACTACCCTTTTCACAGCCTTAAGATGACACTCTTTGGTGGCCGCTTGATATCGTGCACCCATGCACACACTTAGCATCATATCGGGATGGGAGGCACATAGATATAACAATGAACCAATCATAGAGCGGTAAACCTTTTGGTCAACCAGTTCGCCATCCTTTGTCAAGTCAAGATGTCCACTAGTAGGCATGGGGGTATTCATACCTTTGCATTCTTGCATGTTGAACTTCTTGAATAAGTCCTTGGTATACTTTGTTTGAGAGATAAAGGTTCCCTCCTTAGTTTGCTTGATTTGCAAACCAAGAAAGAACTTGAGTTCACTCATCATAGACATCTCAAACTTCTCCGGCATGAGCTTACCAAACTTTTCACTAAAATGAGGGTTAATTGAACCAAATATGATATCATCAACATAAATTTGGCACACAAATAATTCTCCATTAACCCTTTTAGTAAAGAGTGTAGAATCAATTTTACCAATTTCAAACCCTTTTCAAGAAGAAACTTAGTCAAGCATTTATACCAAGCTCTAGGAGCTTGTTTAAGACCATAAAGAGCTTTGTGGAGTTTGTAACATGGTCGGGTTTCTTAGGATTAACAAAGCTGGGAGCTTGTTTAACATAAACTTCCTCCTCAATTTCACCATTAAGAAAAGCACTTTTGATGTCCATTTGATATAAGGTAATCTCATGATGATTGGCATAAGCAAGTAAGATGCGAATGGAATCAAGTCTAGCAACGGGGGCATAAGTCTCACCATAGTCCATACCTTCGACTTGAGTGTAATCTTGAGCAACGAGATGAGCCTTGTTGCGTACAACTTGTTCATCTTCATCTTGCTTGTTCCGAAACACCCATTTGGTTCCAATGATATTGTGCTTATCATCGGGCTTTTCAACCAACGTCCACACTTGGTTCCTCTCAAAGTTGTGTAGCTCTTCATGCATGTCATTTATCCAATCCGGATCTTCCAATGCTTCTTCAACCTTCATAGGTTCAATGCTAGAAATGAATGAGTAATGTTCACAAAAGTTAGCCAAACGAGATTTAGAGCGAGTAATTCTCCCGGTTTGAATGTAATCAAAGATTTGTTTGACGGGATGATCTCTTGAGACTCTTGCTCGAACTCGTGAGAGCTTTTGTTTGGGTCGGGGTGGAACATCCTCTTCATTGTCTTGTTCTTCCTCTTATCTTTATTCGTTGTTGTTGGCGTTGTTGTTCTCTCGTGGAGGTGGAGAAGGAGGTCGTCGACGTTCATCTTGTTGTACATCCTCATTCTCATCATCTTGATGTGTCCCACTCATGGATGCCTCCAAGTCAACTTGTGGTTGAGGCTTCCACTTGGACGGACGAGGTACTTTCCTTCACCTCCATTGGGCGAAACTTGCCAATAGACAAGTCCTAGATTGCTTCCGAAGGATCTTTGTCACCTACATCAATTGGCGATTGCTCTACTTGCGAGCCGTTAGATTCATCAAACTTCACATCTACCATCTCTTCAACCTTTTGGGTGAAATTGTTGTAGACACGGTAAGTGTGAGAGTTTGAGCCATAACCGAGTAGGAAACCTTCATGAGACTTAGGAGCAAATTTCGAACGATGATGCTTATCAAGAATGTAACACTTTGAGCCGAATACCCAAAAGTATCCAACTTGGGGTTTGTTACTTGTGAGAAGCTCATATGCCATCTTGCCTAGTAGCTTGTGAAGATATAGACCGTTGCATGACAAGCTGTCTCAACCGCTTCCGCCCAAAATTATTTTGGCGTCTTGTACTCATCAAGCATCGTTCTCACCATTTTGATGAGCATCTAGTTCTTCCTCTCAACAACTCCATTTTGTTGAGGTGTGTACGTAGCCAAGAACTCATGTGAAATCTTCTTCATCAAGAAAGGTGTCCACATTAGCGTTCTTGAACTCCGTTCCATTGTCGTTGAGAACCTTCTTGATATTCACTTCAAATTGATTTTGGGCCTTCCTAGCGAAGTTTTTGAAGATCTTTTGGAACTGCGATTTATCATCAAGAAAGAACACCCACGTAAATCTTGAAAAATCATAAACAATGACTAGTCCAAACGAGTTACCACCGAGACTCTTGTAGGCGTTGGAACCGAAAAGATCCATGTGAAGTAGCTCGAGCGGTCTCCTCGTGGTCATGATGTTCTTCACGGGGTGGCTTCCTCCAAGTTGTTTTCCTGCTTGGCAAGCGCTGCAAAGTCTATCCTTGTCAAATATGACATCTTTAACACCAAGGATATGATCACCTTTAATGAGCATGTCAATGTTTCGCATGCCCATATGACCTAACTGTCTATGCCACAACCAGCCTTTGGAAGATTTAGCAATTACGCAAGTTCTAGGTTGAGACTTTGTAGTGAAATCAACAATGTACATATCACCTTTATGTATGTCGGTGAATACCATTTATGATTATCTCTTTGAAACACTTGGCAATCTACTTCAGTAAATAGGACATTGAAACCAAAGTTAGCTAGTCTAGATACGGAAAGTAGATTATAGCCAAGAGATTCAATGAGAATAACATTTTGTATGGAGTTGTCATGTGAGATGGCCACCTTATCGAGGCCAACCACCTTACCCTTTGAGTTATCACCAAAAGTGACATACTTTTGAGGGTCATCGTTTTCAGCAACATCCAGTATCAAGGACCCATTCCTTTCCTCCGGCCATGTAGCCGCGAAGGTTAGCTATAAGACCAAAGTGTCTCATAGACTCTTCAAGATCAAAGTCATTATCATCATCCTCATCATAGTATCCATGTTCAACATCATCTTGCAAATGATCATTTCCTAGAGAGAGTGATTCATTAGATATATGATTTTGACAATGTTCATCTCTATGAATTCTAATAGCTTCGGAAATAATATTGCTAATGATTCCAATATCTCCTTTGGCACGCATAAGATTGGTAAGCTCAAATAAACAGTCTCCAAACTTAGGATCATTGGGATTCATCTTATTCAAATCAATAGACTTGTGAAGAATCTCATCTAAGGTTTTCAAGGAATAGTCCGGAAATCATTCCTCAAGAAATCTCCATATAGTAAGCATAATCAAGAGTTGGCAGGTGACCAATCAAGTTTCTAGGCAAACTTCTAGTGATAAGATTGATAGTTCTAAGATTGCGAATCATGTCAAGAGACTCATAATGAGTAGGATGCAAGGGATCAACAAGGGGTTCACAAGGAGTAGTAATGTACTTGTTTAAGTTATATTCATGAAAAATTCCAAGCATCTCATTTTTTTACTCATTAAAGAACTCTCCATCAAGCATAGGCACTCTACGTCTAAGACTCCCCAACATAGACTCATCCATCTTCCACTAATGGTGATTAAACCAAAGCAATGGAGACCAAAGCTCTGATACCAATTGAAAGAATCGAGAAGAGGTGTCTGATAACCCACAAGTATACAGGATAGTTGTAGCCTCTTTGGATAAGTAAGAGTGTTGAACCCAACGAGGAGCTAAAGGTAGAACAAATACTCTCTCAAGTCCTATCGGCCACTGATACGACTCTACGCACGCTTGACGTTCGCTTTACCTAGAACAAGTATGACACTAGAAGAACTTTGTAGGTGTGATAGGATAGGTTTGCAACATAATAAAGAACGCGTAAATATAAACTAGGGGCTGTTTAGATAAAGAAGCAATAAAGTAAATATAGCGAGTGTGGAAAAGTGGTGGTAGGAGTTGTGAAATTGTCCCTAAGCAATTGACTATGTTACTAGACCGGTAATCACTATTGTAATTTTATTTGAGGGAGAGACATAAGCTAACATACTTTCTCTACTTGGATCATATGCACTTATGATTGGAACTCTAGCAAGCATCCGCAAATACTAAAGATTCATTAAGGTAAAACCCAACCATAGCATTAAAGTATCAAGTTCCCTTTATCCCATACGCAAACAACCTACTTACTCGGGTCTGTGCTTCTGTCACTCACGCCACCCACCATAAGCAAATCATAAACATATTGCAAACCCTACAGCGGGAATCCCTCACACTTGCGCGACACGGAGGGCACAATAGGACAACACCAATAATAAAACATGCAACTCAAACCAATCATAGCAATTCATCAATCACTGATAGGACAACAAAAATCTACTCAGACATCATAGGATGGCAACACATCATTGAAAAATAATATGAAGCATAAAGCACCATGTTCAAGTAGAGGGTATAGCGGGTTGCGGGAGAGTGGACCGCTGGATATAGATGGGGGAAGGTGATGGAGATGTTGGTGAAGATGACGGCGGTGTTGGTGAAGATCGCAGTGATGATGCTGGCCCCCGGCGGCGTTCCGGCGCCACCGGAAGCAAGGGGGAGAGAGCCCCCCTTCTTCTTATTCTTCCTTGACCTCCTCCCTAGATGGGAGAATGGTTTCCCCTCTGGTCCTTGGCTCCCATGCCGTGGGAGGGGCGAGAGCCCCTCCGATATTGGATCTATCTCTCTATTTCTGCGTTCCCAGATTCTACCCCTTCACCGTTTCTTTAATATCCGGAGATCCATACCGATTGGGGTGAATCTTACGCCCAGATTTTTCTCGTAAAATTAGTTTTCTTGCGGCAAAAGAAGAGCGTCAACCACCTTACAGGGGGCCCAGGAGAGTCCAGGGCGCGCCTACCTCCCTGGGGCGCGCCCCCTATCTCCTGGCCCCCTCGGGCACCGTCTCGCGTTGATTTTACTTCCCAAAAGTCACAAATATTCCAAAATAATTCTCTGTCTGTTTTTATCCCGTTTGGACTCCGTTTGATATTGGGTTTCTGTGAAGCAAAAAACATGCAATAGACAGGAACTGGCACTGGGCACTGGATCAATATGTTAGTCCCAAAAAATAGTATAAAAAATTGCCAAAAGTATATAAAAGTTGAATAATATTGGCATGGAACAATCAAAAATTATAGATACGATGGAGACGTATCAGCATCCCCAAGCTTAATTCCTACTCGTCCTCGAGTAGGTAAATGATAAAAAAGATAATTTTTGATGTGGAATGCTACCTAGCATAATCTTGATCATGTATCTAATCATGGCATGAATATTAAGACACGAGTGATTCAAAGCAATAGTCTATCATTTGACATAAAAACAATAATACTTCGAGTGTACCAATAAAGCAATCATGTCTTTTCAAAACAACAATGCCAAAGCAAGCTTATCCCTACAAAATCATATAGTTTGGCCATGCTTCATTTTCGTCACACAAAATGCCCCCATCATGCACAACCCCGATGACAAGCCGAGCAATTGGTTCATACTTTTTAACGCGCTTCAGCTTTTTCAACCCTCACGCAATACATGAGCGCAAGCCATGGATATAGCACTATAGGTGGAATAGAATATAATGATGGAGGTTATGTGGAGAAGACAAAAAAGGAGAAAGTCTCACATCGACACGGCTAATCAACGGGCTATGGAGATGCCCATCAATTGATGTCAATACGAGGAGTAGGGATTGCCATGCAACGGATGCACTAAGAGCTATAAGTGTATGAAAGCTCAACAAAAGAAACTAAGTGGGTGTGCATCCAACTTGCTTGCTCATGAAGACCTAGGGCATTTGAGGAAGCCCATCGTTGGAATATACAAGCCAAGTTCTATAATGAAAATTCCCACTAGTATATGAAAGTGATAACATAGGAGACTCTCTATATGAAGAACATGGTGCTACTCTGAAGCACAAGTGTGGAAAAAGGATAGTAATATTGCCCCTTTTTTTTCTTTTTTTCTTTTTTTTCTTTTTCGGTGGGCTTCTTTGGCCCCCTTTTTTATTTAGGCTTCTTTGGCCTTTCCTTTTTTATTTTTTTTCTTCTTTTTTTATGGGGCAATGTTCTATAATGATGATCATCACACTTTTATTTACTTACAACTCGATATTACAACTCGATACTGGAACAAAGATATGACTCTATATGAATGCTTCCGGCGGTGTACCAGGATGTGCAATGATCTAGCGTAGCAATGACATCAAAAAATGGACAAGCCATGAAAACATCATGCTAGCTATCTTACGATCATGCAAAGCAATATGACAATGAATGCTCAAGTCATGTATATGATGATGATGAAAGTTGTATGGCAATATATCTCGGAATGGCTATGGAAATGACATGATAGGTAGGTATGGTGGCTGTTTTGAGGAAGATATAAGGAGGCTTATGTGTGATAGAGCGTATCATATCACGGGGTTTGGATGCACCGGTGAAGTTTGCGCCAACTCTCAAGGTGAGAAAGGGAATGCACGGTACCGAAGAGGCTAGCAATGATGGAAAGGTAAAAGTGCGTATAATACATGGACTCACATTAGTCATAAAGAACTCATATACTTATTGCAAAAAGTTTATTAGCCCTCGAAGCAAAGTTACTACTACACATGCCCCTAGGGGGATAGATTGGTAGGAAAAGACTATCGCTCGTCCCCGACCGCCACTCATAAGGAAGACAATCAAAGAAACACCCCATGCTTCAAATTTGTCACAAAACGGTTACCATACGTGCATGCTACGGGACTTGCAAACCTCAACACAAGTGTCTCTACAATCCACAACCATCCACTAGCATGGCTCTAATATCACCACCTTTATATCGCAAAACTATTGCAAGGAATCAAACATATCATATTCAGCGATCTATAAGTTTATGTAGGATTTTATGACTAACCATGTGAATGACCAATTTCTGTCATCTCTCTAAATTGATATAAGTGAAGCAAGAGAGTTTAATTCTTTCTACAAAATATATGCCCACGCTCTAACAAGTATAAGTGAAGCAAAAGAGCATTCTACAACTGGCGGTTTTCTATGTGAAGAGAAACAGGCAATCCAAACTTCAAATGATATAAGTGAAGCACATGAAGCATTCTATAAAGCCATACTCAAAAGATTTAAGTGAAGTGAAATGAGCATTCTATAAATCAACCAAGGACTATCTCATACCATCATGGTGCATGAAAGAAAAGTGAAACTAAATGCAAAAGACGCTCCAAGACTTGCACATAATGCATGAACGAAACGAATCCGAAAACATACCGATACTTGTTGAAGAAAGAGGGGATGCCTTCTGGGGCATCCCCAAGCTTAGACGCTTGAGTCTCCTTGAATATTTACTTGGGATGCCTTGGGCATCCCCAAGCTTGAGCTCTTGCCTCTCTTCCTTTTCCTCATATCGAGAAATCCTCGATTAGACACTTCATCCACACAAAACTTCAATAGAAAACTTGGTAAGATCTGTTAGTATAATAAAGCAAATCACCACTCTAAGTACTGTTGCAAACTAATTCATATTTTGTTTTTGCATTGTGTATACTGTAATATAACTTTTCCATGGCTTAATCCACTAATATAAATTGATACATTCATCAAAACAAGTAAACTATGCATCAAAAACAGAATCTGTCAAAAACAGAACAGTCTGTAGCAATCTGAACATTCACTATACTTCTTATACCCAAAAAATTCTACCAAAATTAGGAAACATAAACAAGTTGTACATCAAGACAGTGCAAAAGGAATCAGAACCAATTGACGTTCCAGCTAAAAATGTAAAATCGCGCACTACAGCCAAAGTTTCTCTCCTGCACTGTACAAACCAACAAGCATTGTAAACATCCTAAAGGCAAACCTTAGCACATTATTTTTATAATACAATGGAATTGTACAAGGGGATAATTATTTTTGTTGAGAATTTTCTGTAATCAAGATTCACAAAGTTTCCGTGAGCATGAACAAAGTTCAAGGAGCTCTCCCACTTCAACAATGCTTGTCTTTCTCACTTTCACTTTCCTTTTTGAAAAGTTTTTAGGTTCCCCTCTTTATTTTTTTTGTTTTTAAACTATATAAAAGCACTCAACAGAAATAAATGACTATCTAAAACTTCCGGGTTGTCTCCCTGGCAGCGCTTTCTTTAAAGCCATTAAGCTAGGCATTGAGTGCTCAAGTAATGAATCCACCCGGATCCCAAGGTATATCAAAGCCCATTTTAATTAACAATGATTTGTAATTTAGTAGTGAGCACAAAGTAACATATATCAAACAATGACGAAGTATAACTCTCTTCCTATGCATCGGCATGTCATAAAAGAACAATTCATGCACACCAAGTAAAGGTCAATGCATAGTATAAGCAGTTTCTTGCAATTTCATCGTGTTGCAAACATAAAGAGGCAGAGATGTAGTTCCTCTCTCATAATAATTGCAAGTAGGAGCAGCAAGCACATGCATATTGCATTCATCAAAATCATCATATGCAATGGTAAAAGGCAACCCATCAATATAATCCTTAATAAGCACAAACTTCTCCGATATAGTGTAGTTGGGACAATTCAAAAAGATAATAGGACTATCATGCGTGGGTGCAATAACAACAATTTCATGTTTAACATATGGAACTAGAGCAAGTTCATCTCCATAAGCATAATTCATATTGGCATCTTGGCCACAAGCATAGCAAGCATCATAAAAAATGGATATTTCAAGAGAATCAACGGGATCATGGCAATCATCATAGCAATCATCCTTCGGTAAGCACGAAGGGGAATTAAGCAATGTATGAGTTGAAGAGTTACTCTCATTAGAAGATGGTCACGGGTGATCAATCCGCTCTTCCGCCTTTTGTTCTTCGCTCTCCTTATCATCTTTTTCATCCAATGAACTCACAGTTTCATCAATTTCTTCTTCCTTAGCTTCCTGCAAAATATTAGTCTCTTCTTGGACAGCGGAGACTTTCTCAATAAATGCATTAATATAGTAATTGTATTCATAATTTTCATAGCAATATCTAAGTATAGCAAGATTTTCAGCCCTATAAACATCATCATCAAAAGCTTCATACTTTTCAAACAAAGATTCAATTTCATAAGCAGCCTTAAAAGCAACAAATTCTTCTATTTGTTCCACATCATAGTAATCATATATACCATTAGCATAAGAAGCTAAGGTTTCATTATCATTAAATTTGCATGAAAAGGGAAGGTGTGGAGCCTTCATCCTAGAGCAACAAGTAATATCATATCTCAAGCATAGATCCCGGGCATACCAACGCAACATAATAAATTGATCCCATAATAGTTTCCCTTTTTGTGTCGAGCGATAATCCCTAAAGTATTCACGTTGTCTCCCATTATAAAGTTGAATGGGGTTTTCTCAGGATTATCAAAGTAGTACATAATATCTTTCACATAATGAGAATCGAGGGTTTTAGGAGTTACCCCATCTCCATGAGTAGCAAGTACACCTAGTTTTTTTGGTATCTTTGCGTCCCATATCCATAACTAAAGATAGAGAACAACTTAGAACAACAAATAAAAATTACTTAGTGATAAAGCAAACAAGCACACACAAGAATTTTCACCCCACGCTATGACTCCCCGGTAACGGCGCCAGAAAAAGGTCTTGATAACCCGCAAGTATACGGGATAGTTGTAGCCTCTTTCGATAAGTAAGAGTGTCGAACCCAGCAAGGAGCTAAAGGTAGAACAAATACTCTCTCATGTCCTATCGGCCACTGATACGACTCTACGCACGCTTGACGTTCGCTTTACCTAGAACAAGTATGAAACTAGAAGAACTTTGTAGGTGTGATAGGATAGGTTTGCAAGATAATAAAGAACGCGTAAATATAAACTAGGGGCTGTTTAGATAAACAAGCAATAAAGTAAATATAGCGAGTGTGGAAAAGTGGTGGTAGGAGTTGTGAAATTGTCCCTAAGCGATTGACTATGTTACTAGACCGGTAATCACTATTGCAATTTTATTTGAGGGAGAGGCATAAGCTAACATACTTTCTCTACTTGGATCATATGCACTTATGATTGGAACTCTAGCAAGCATCCGCAAATACTAAAGATTCATTAAGGTAAAACCCAACCATATCATTAAAGTATCAAGTCCCCTTTATGCCATACGCAAACAACCTACTACTCGGGTCTGTGCTTCTGTCACTCACGCCACCCACCATAAGCAAATCATAAACATATTGCAAACCCTACAGCAGGAATCCCTCACGCTTGTGCGACATGGAGGGCACAATAGGACAGCACCAATAATAAAACATGCAACTCAAACCAATCATAGCAATTCATCAATCACCGATAGGACAACGAAAATCTACTCACACATCATAGGATGGCAACACATCATTGGAAAATAATATGAAGCATAAAGCACCATGTTCAAGTAGAGGGTACAGCAGGTTGTGGGAGAGTGGACCGCTGGATATAGATGGGGGAAGGTGATGGAGATGTTGGCGAAGATGATGGCGGTGTTGGTGAAGATCGCGGTGATGATGATGGCCCCCGGCGGTGTTCTGGCACCACCGGAAGCAAGGGGGGGAGATCCCCCCTTCTTCTTCTTATTCCTTGACCTCCTCCCTAGATGGGAGAAGGGTTTCCCCTCTGGTCCTTGGCTCCCATGGCATGGGAGGGGCGAGAGCCCCTCCGAGATTGGATCTATCTCTCTGTTTTTGCGTTCCCAGATTCTATCCCTTCACCGTTTCTTTAATATCCGGAGATCCGTAACTCCGATTGGGGTGAATCTTACGCCCAGATTTTTCTCGTAAAATTAGCTTTCTTGCGGCAAAAGAAGAGCGTCAACCGCCTTACGGGGGGCCCAGGAGAGTCCAGGGCGCGCCTGCCTCCCTCGGGCACCGTCTCGCGTTGATTTTACTTCCCAAAAATCACAAATATTCCAAAATAATTCTCCGTACGTTTTTATCCCGTTTGGACTCCGTTTCATATTGGGTTTCTGCGAAACAAAAAACATGCAACAGACAGGAACTGGCACTGGGCACTGGATCAATATGTTAGTCCCAAAAAATAGTATAAAAAGTTGCCAAAAGTATATAAAAGTTGAATAATATTGGCATGGAACAATCAAAAATTATAGATATGACGGAGACGTATCAGTGTCTAGAGGGGGGTGATTAGACCCTCAACAAATAAAGGTGGCAGTTTTTAAGTTTTTCAACTTGAGGTGGTAGATTAACACTGTTTCAAGCATACACAATACAATACAAGCAAGCATGCAAAGAGTATATGAGCAACGGAAAGTAAAGCATGCAACTTGCAAGAAAGTAAAGGGATGGGATTGGAGTGAGCAAATTCAATTGGAGACATGGAGATTTTTGGCGTGGTTCCGATAGGTGGTGCTACCGTACATCCACGGTGGTGGAGACTACAACCCACGAAGGGTAACGGTTGCGTGAGTCGACAGAGCGCTCCACCCACCAAGAGTCCACGAAGAAGCAACCTTGTCTATCCCATCATGGCCATCGCCCATGAAGGACTTGCCTCACTAGGGTAGATCTTCCCGAAGTAGGCTATCTCCTTGGCCTTACAAACTCCTTGGTTCAACTCCACAATCTTGACGGAGGCTCCCAAGTGACACCTAACCAATGTAGGAGACACCACTCTCCAAAAGGTAATAGATGGCGTGTTTATCATGAACTCCTTGATCTTGTGCTTCAGACAATAGTCTCCCCAACACTTAACTCTCTCTCACATAGATTTGGCTATGGTGGAAAGATGATTTGAGTGGAAAGCAACTTGGGGAAGGCTAAAGATCAAGATTCTTGTGGTTGGATTGGAATATCTTGGTCTCAACACATGTGTAGGTGGTTCTCTCTCAGAAAATGAATGTTGGAAGCGTAGGCATGATCTGATGGCATTCTCCATGAATGAAGAATGGGTGGAGGGGTATATATAGCCTCCACACAAAATCTAGCCATTACACACAGATTCCCAAACTCGGTGGGACTGAATGGTAAATCTCGGTCAGACTGATTCAGGTCAAAATGTGAACTTTAGGGTTTTCGGTGGGACTGACAAGGTCAACTAGGTGGGACCAATGTGCAAGGGTTAGGGTACATCATCAACTCGGTTTGACCGATGAGACCGAAATTGTTGTAGTAGGTCATAGAGAATTTGTAAGCCCATCTTGATGAGACCGAGATCCCATCGGTGAGACCGAACTGATTAGGGTTTGGCAGTGGCTGTATCAGATGAACTCGGTGGCGTCGGATAGATCAAATCGGTGGGGCCGAGTTTGACTTTTAGGTTTAGGACATATGAGGATATGAGAAAGTGGTTGAGGGCTTTGGAGCATATCACTAAGCACTTTGAGCAAGTAATCCATTAAGGAACACCTCATCCCCTTTTAATAGTATTGGCTTTTCTATGGACTCAATGTGATCTTGGATCACTAAAATGAAAATGTAGAGTCTTGAGCTTTTGCCAATATTTGTCCTTAGCATATTGAAGGGTTTCCACATCCTCTTGTCCATGTCCATGCCAATCCAATGTTGAACTTATCTAAAATATACTAGGTGGAAGTATTAGTCCAACAAGAGATATATTGACATTAATTACCAAAATCCCCCAGGGAGCACGTGTGCTTTCAACCTTCCATACCGGAGCATCTCACAAGAAGTATCTAGTTTCCAAAAGGAGATGCGGCACTTCGGACTCCAAATCATCAGTTACTACATTAATCCGTCTCGAAAAAAATCATTGTAAACAATCACAGATATACCCTTGGTTTGATTTTCTTGCCCATTTCAGGTCTCGTCTGCTATTTTTAAGTCATTTATTGCACTTACCTTGCATTTAGTGCATATAAAGTCAAAACCCTACTACAACTACATGTGGGTGTTTTAGTTAGGCTATACTTAGGCTACTCATAGTGGAGAGTATCATATACTAGTATCATGCATATATATGATACTAGTGTATGATACTACCTTTAATTATATTGCATAGTATAATAGAGTAGTATCATAGATGATCATATTTATTGCCATGCATGACACAAATTAGCATCGCATTTAACATGATAAGGTATCTACCTATATGTTACTCTAACCTCTCTATCTTCTTTAATTCGTTGCCACATCAGCATACTTGCTATTTCTGAGTGCATGATACCAGCTATGATACCACCACTATGGCCATCCTTATAGTGGGGAGTATCATATACTAGTATCATGCATATGATACTAGTGTATGATACTATATATGTACCTTCATAGTGCATAGTATCATAGTGTAGTATCATAGATATCATGACCGTATTTATGGCCATGCATGACACAAAGTAGTATAGAATTTATTATTTTACACTAACCCACTCTCCCTTCTTTAATTCCTTGTCGCATCATCATATTTGCTATTCTCGAGTGCATGATACCGGCCATGATACCCCCACTATGGCCACCTTAGCAAAGAAGGTGTACAAATCATTTGTCCGTCGCTTTGCGAATTTTCATCCGTTTGTCCGAGAAGCAGGGAGAAGTTTCAAACATTTCGGCCGCGAGGTGCGGCCGCTGGCGTAGGCCTAGTTGGTATTTTAATTACTGGAAATTCAGATGGAGTATGGACATCATCAAAATCAATATGTGCCCGTGACGTGCTCTCACGACCCCGTGGAAAAAAATTCGTAGATTTTGGCACAATTTTTTATGATCATTCCTTCAAAACTGGAGCATCTCACATGAAGGATCATGGTTTCCAAAAGGAGATGTGTCAATTCAAACTCCAGTGGCCGGTGACTTCCTCGTTTGGCCTCATAAAAAATTTCACGGTATGCAATCACCATTATACTGCGGGTTTGATTTTCTGGTGCATTTCAGGTATCGTTAGCTATATTTAAGAGATTTTTTGAGTTTAACGTGCATTTTGTGCATAAAAATAAAATTACAACAGGAACTGCATTTGCTGTCGAAAGGGATGAGGATTGCCATTTGATCCGGGAGCATCCAACGGTGCAGACATACGATCCGTGGGGTTTGGGTTCTGGCTAATCAGAAAGCACAACTTAGATTGCGTGTGGGGTTTGGTCGGCACACGGCTTTCATGAATCAACCGTGTGCTATTTGCAAACCAGATTGCATATCTTTTGTTCACACATGCTGGAGTGAGATCAATTGACTGTGTTACCTCTATGATATAATAATAATAATAATAATAATAATAATAATAATAATAATAATAATAATAATAATAATAATAATAATAAATAGTTCATATTTATTGCTGAGCTGACAGCATATCAAGGTTAACATATTAACGATTCTTGCATCAACAGAAAATCGGGCATAACTCACAAATTCAGTACACACGACAGTTCTAAATTGAACGAATTAAGTTGCAGGGTAGGCATAAAGACTAGTCTTATGGCTTAATTCCCATGTACATGGGGGAACTGGGATCATTACATTGACCCCGAATGAACTTGGGTTTTCTGATGATTTTATGCTTCTCTGTTACATGGGTGCGTGACCCTTGGCTGGCAACTCAGCAAATTCATCATACTCGTACTCATCGGGAACATCCTCAACACCCAATACCCTCCTCTTCCCATGCATCACTAGTGGCAGTTCTTATGCAGGGGATCTTCCACATAGAAAATATGGGTAGCATCGCTGGCAAGAATGAACGGGTCCGCATGATATGCCATTGTTGTCCTATTAACACAGGTCTTCCTGTAATCATCAACCTTTTCATGACCAAGAGGGATCCATGCACACCTGAATAATGCCACCTTAACTTTCACGTAGTTAAGCTCCCAAATCTCTTTGATGGTTCCATACTATACCCTTTTATCAGCTTCATCTACAGTCATGCATTCTATTCGAACAGAGATGTTCTGATATGAGGTCTTCTCGTAACGTTCCTCAGTGTAGAACGTGTTGGAAATATGCCCTAGAGGCAATAATAAAAGGGTTATTATTATATTTCCTTGTTCATGATAATTGTCTATTATTCATGCTATAATTGTGTTATCCAGAAATTGTAATACATGTGTGAATATATAGACCGCAACACGTCCCTAGTTAGCCTCTAGTTGACTAGCTCGTTGATCAACAGATAGTCATGGTTTCCTGATTATGGACATTGGATGTCATTGATAACGGGATCACATCATTAGGAGAATGATGTGATGGACAAGGCCCAATCCTAAGCATAGCACAAGATCGTGTAGTTCGTTTCGCTAGAGCTTTTCCAAATGTCAAGTATCATTTCCTTAGACCATGAGATTGTGCAACTCCCGGATACCGTAGGAGTGCTTTGGGTGTGCCAAACGTCACAACATAACTAGGTGACTATAAAGGTGCACTACGGGTATCTCCGAAAGTGTCTGCTGGGTTGGCACAAATCGAGACTGGGATTTGTCACTCTGTATGACGGAGAGGTATCTCTGGGCCCACTCGGTAATGCATCATCATAATGAGCTCAGTGTGACCAAGTGTCTGGTCACGGGATCATGCATTATGGTACGATTAAAGTGACTTGCCGGTAACGAGATTAAACGAGGTATTGGGATACCGACGATCGAATCTCGGGCAAGTAATGTACCGATTGACAAAGGGAACTGTATACGGTATTGATTGAATCCTCGACATCATGGTTCATCCAATGAGATCATCGAGGAGCATGTGGGAGCCAACATGGGTATCCAGATCCCGCTGTTGGTTATTGACCGGAGAGGCGTCTCGGTCATGTCTGCATGTCTCCCGAACCCGTAGGGTCTACACACTTAAGGTTCGATGACGCTAGGGTTGTTGAGATATTAGTATGCGGTAACCCGAAAGTTTTTCGGAGTCCCGGATGAGATCCCGGACGTCACGAGGAGATCCGAAATGGTCCGGGGGTGAAGATTTATATATAGGAAGTCCAGTTTCGGCCATCAGGAAAGTTTCGGGGGTCACCGATATTGTACCGGGACCACCGGAAGGGTCCCGGGGGTCCACCGGGTGGGGCCACCTATCCTGGAGGGCCCCATGGGCTGAAGTGGCAGGGGAACCAGCCCCTGGTGGGCTGGTGCGCCCCCCCTTGGCCCCCCTGCTCCTAGGGTTGGAAACCCTAGGGGTGGGGGGCGCCTCACTTGCCTTGGGGGCAAGCCACCCCCTTGGCCACCGCCCCCCTGAGATTGGATCTTCAAGGGGGTCGGCGCCCCCCTGGCACCTATATAAAGAGGGGGGAGGGAGGGCAGCCGCACCCTAGCCCCTGGCTCCTCCCTCTCCCTCCCGTGACACCTCTCCCTCTCGTTGTGCTTGGCGAAGCCTTGTCGAGATCGCTACTGCATCCACCACTACGCCGTCGTGTTGCTGGATCTCCATCAACCTCTCCTTCCCCCTTGCTGGATCAAGAAGGAGGAGATGTCTTCCCAACCGTACGTGTGTTGAACGCGGAGGTGCCGTCCATTCGGCGCTAGGATCTCCGGTGATTTGGATCACGACGAGTACGACTCCCTCAACCCCGTTCTCTTGAACGCTTCCACGCGCGATCTACAAGGATATGTAGATGCACTCCTCTCTCTCGTTGCTAGATGACTCCATAGATTGATCTTGGTGAAGCATAGAAAATTTTATTTTCTGCAACGTTCCCCAACAGTGGCATCATGAGCTAGGTCTATGCGTAGTTTCTATGCACGAGTAGAACACAAACTTGTTGTGGGCGTAGATGTTGTCAATTTTCTAGCCACTACTAGTCTTATCTTGCTTCAGCGGCATCTTGGATGAAGCGGCCCGGACCGACCTTACACCTACGCTTATGTGAGATAGGTTCCACCGACTGACATGCACTAGTTGCATAAGGTGGCTAGCGGGTGTCTGTCTGTCCCACTTTAGTTGGAGTGGATTCGATGAAAAGGGTCCTTATGAAGGCTAAATAGAAATTGGCATATCACGTTGTAGTTTTATGTAGGTAAGAAACGTTCTTGCTAGAAACCTATAGAAGCCACGTAAAAACATGCAACAACAATTAGAGGACGTCTAACTTGTTTTTGCAGCATGTGCCGTGTGATGTGATATGGCCAAAAGGATGTGATGAATGATATGTGTGATGTATGAGATTGATCGTATTCTTGTAATAGGAATCACGACTTGCATGTCGATGAGTATGACAACCGGCAGGAGCCATAGGAGTTGTCTTTATTTTTTGTATGACCTGCGTGTCATTGAATAACGCCATGTAAATTACTTTACTTTATTGCTAAACACGTTAGCCATAGAAGTAGAAGTAATCGTTGGCGTGACAATTTCATGAAGACATGATGACGGAGATCATGATGATGGAGATCATGGTGTCATGCCGGTGACGAAGATGATCATGGCGCCCCGAAGATGGAGATCAAAGGAGCAATATGATATTGGCCATATCATGTCACTATTTGATTGCATGTGATGTTTATCATGTTTTACATCTTATTTGCTTAGAACGACGGTAGCTTAAATAAGATGATCCCTCGCAATAATTTCAAGAAAGTGTTCCCCCTAACTGTGCACCATTGCGAAGGTTCGTTGTTTCGAAGCACCACGTGATGATCGGGTGTGATAGATCCTATCATTCGAATACAACAGGTGTAAGCCAGATTTACACGCGCAATACACTTAGGTTGACTTGACGAGCCTAGCATGTACAGACATGGCCTCGGAACACGGAAGACCGAAAGGTCGAGCATGAGTCGTATAGAAGATACGATCAACATTAAGATGTTCACCGATGATGAATAGTCCGTCTCACGTGATGATCGGACACGGCCTAGTTGACTCAGATCATGTTTCACTTAGATGACTAGAGGGATGTCTGTCTGAGTGGGAGTACATTGAATAATTTGATTAGATGAACTTAATTATCGTGAACTTAGTCTAAAATCTTTACAATATGTCTTGTAGATCAAATGGCCCACGCTAATGTTTCCCTCAACTTCAACGTGTTCCTAGAGAAAACCAAGCTGAAAGATGATGGCAGCAACTATACGGACTGGGTCCGGAACCTGAGGATCATCCTCATAGCTGCAAAGAAAGATTATGTCCCAGAAGCACCGCTAGGTGAAGCACCCATCCCAGAGAACCAATACGTTATGAACACTTGGCAGTCTCGTGCTGATGATTACTCCCTCGTTCAGTGCGGCATGCTTTACAGCTTAGAACCGGGGCTCCAAAAGCATTTTGAGCAACACGGAGCATATGAGATGTTTAAAGAGCTGAAAATGGTTTTCCAAGCTCATGCCCGGGTCGAGAGATATGAAGTCTCCGACAAGTTCTTCTGTTGTAAGATGCAGGAAAATAGTTCTGTCAGTGAGCACATACTCAAAATGTCTGGGTTGCACAACCGCTTGACTCAGCTGGGAGTTAATCTCTCGGATGATGCGGTTATTGACAGAATCCTTCAGTCGCTTCCACCGAGCTACAAGAGCTTTGTGATGAACTTCAATATGCAGGGGATGGAAAAGACCATTCCTGAGGTATATTCAATGCTGAAATCAGCGGAGGTAGAGATCAAAAAGGAACATCAAGTGTTGATGGTGAATAAAACCACTAAGTTCAAGAAAGGCAAGGGTAAGAAGAACTTCAAGAAGGACGGCAAGGGAGTTGCCGTGCCCAGTAAGCCAGTTCTCGGGAAGAAGTCAAAGAATGGACCCAAGCCTGAGACTGAGTGCTTTTATTGCAAGGGAAGTGGTCACTGGAAGCGGAACTGACCCAAGTACTTAGCGGACAAGAAGGCCGGCAACACCAAACGTATATATGATATACATGTTATTGATGTGTACCTTACCAGCACTCGTAGTAGCTCCTGGGTATTTGATACCGGTGCCGTTGCTCATATTTGTAACTCAAAGCAGGAGCTGCGGCATAAGCGGAGACTGGCGAAGGACGAGGTGACGATGCACGTTGGGAATGGTTCCAAGGTCGATGTGATCGCCGTCGGCACGCTACCTCTACATTTACCTATGGGATTAGTTTTAAACCTCAATAATTGTTATTTAGTGCCATCTTTGAGCATGAACATTGTATCTGGATCTTGTTTAATATGAGATGGCTACTCATTTAAAGCCGAGAATAATGGTTGTTCTATTTATATGAGAGATATGTTTTATGGTCATGCCCCACTGGTCAATGGTTTATTCTTAATGAATCTCGAACGTGATGTTACACATATTCATTGTGTGAATACCAAAAGATGTAAGGTTGATAACGATAGTCCCACATACTTGTGGCATTGCTGCCTTGGTCACATTGGTGTCAAGCGCATGAAGAAGCTCCATGCTGATGGACTTTTAGAGTCTCTTGATTATGAATCATTTGACACATGCGAACCATGCCTCATGGACAAAATGACCAAGACTCCGTTCTCCGGAACAATGAAGCGAGCAACCAACTTATTAGAAATCATACATACTAATGTGTGCGATCCAATGAGCGTTGAGGCTCGCGGAGGATATCGTTATGTTCTCACTCTCACTGATGACTTGAGTAGATATGGGTATGTCTACTTGATGAAACACAAGTCTGAGACCTTTGAAAATTTCAAAGAATTTCAGAATGAGGTAGAGAATCAATGTGACCGAAAGATAAAGTTCTTGCGATCAGATCATGGGGGAGAATATTTAAGTCACGAATTTGGTACGCACTTAAGGAAATGTGGAATCGTTTCACAACTCACGCAGCCTGGAACACCTCAGCGTAACGGTGTGTCCGAACGTCGTAATCGCACTCTATTGGATATGGTGCGATCTATGATGTCACTTACCGATTTACCGCTATCATTTTGGGGATACGCTCTAGAGACAGCTACATTCACTTTAAATAGGGCACCGTCTAAATCCGTTGAGACGACACCGTATGAATTATGGTTTGGGAAGAAACCTAAATGTCGTTTCTAAAAGTTTGGGGATGCGATGCTTATGTCAAGAAACTTCAACCTGAAAAGCTCGAACCCAAGTCGGAAAAATGTGTCTTCATAGGATACCCTAAGGAAACCATTGGGTATACCTTCTACCTGAGATCTGAAGGCAAGATCTTTGTTGCCAAGAACGGGTCCTTTCTGGAGAAAGAGTTTCTCTCGAAAGAAGTAAGTGGGAGGAAAGTGGAACTTGATGAAGTACTACCTCTTGAAAGTAGCGCAGCTTAGGAAGATGTTCCTGTGGTGCCTGCACTGACTAGAGAGGAAACCAATGATGATGATCAAGGTACTTCGGATCAAGTTACTATTGAACTTCGTAGGTCCACGAGGACATGTTCCACACCAGAGTGGTATGGAAACCCTGTCCTAGAAGTCATGTTGTTAGACAACGGTGAACCTTCGAACTATGAAGATGCAATGGCGGGCCCAGATTCCAACAAATGGCTTGAAGCCATGCAATCCAAGATAGGATCCATGTATGCAAACAAAGTATGGACATTGACAGACTTGCCCGATGATCGGTGAGCGATAGAAAACAAATGGATCTTTAAGAAGAAGACGGACGCGGATGGTAATGTTACCATCTATAAAGCTCGACTTGTTGCTAAGGGTTATCGACAAGTTCAAGGGGTTGACTACGATGAGACTTTCTCTCCCGTAGCGAAGCTGAAGTCCGTCCGAATTATGTTAGCAATTGCTGCATACAATGATTATGAGATATGGCAAATGGACGTCAAAACGGCATTCCTTAACGGCCATCTTAAGGAAGAACTGTATATGATGCAGCCGAAGGGTTTTGTCGATCCTAAGAATGCTAACAAGGTATGCAAGCTCCAGCGCTCCATCTATGGGCTGGTGCAAGCATCTCGGAGTTGGAACATTCGCTTTAATGAAATGATCAAATCGTTTGGGTTTATGCAGACTTATGGAGAAGCCTGCGTTTACAAGAAAGTGAGTGGGAGCTCTGTAGCATTTCTCATATTATATGTAGATGACATACTTTTGATGGGAAATGATATAGAACTTTTGGACAGCATTAAGGCCTACTTGAATAAGTGTTTTTCAATGAAGGACCTTGGAGAAGCTGCTTACATATTAGGCATCAAGATCTATAGAGATAGATCGAGACGCCTCATAGGTCTTTCACAAAGCACATACCTTGATAAGATTGAAGAAGTTCAATATGGATCAGTCCAAGAAGGGGTTCTTGCATGTGTTGCAAGGTGTGAAATTGAGCTCGGCTCAATGTCCGACCACGGCAGAAGATAGAGAAAAGATGAGTGTCGTCCCCTATGCCTCAGCCATAGGGTCTATCATGTATGCCATGACGTGTACCAAACCTGATGTAAACCTTACCGTAAGTTTGGTAGGAAGGTACCAAAGTAATCCCGGCATGGAACACTAGACATCGGTCAAGAACATCTTAAAGTACCTGAAAAGGACTAAGGATATGTTTCTCGTATATGGAGGCAACGAAGAGCTCGTCGTAAAGGGTTACGTCGATGATAGCTTCAACACAGATCTGGATGACTCTAAGTCACAAACCGGATACGTGTATATTTTGAATGGTGGGGCAGTAAGCTGGTGCAGTTGCAAGCAAAGCGTCGTGGCGGGATCTACATGTGAAGCGGAGTACATGGCAGCCTCGAAGGCAGCGCATGAAGCAATCTGGGTGAAGGAGTTCATCACCGACCTAGGAGTCATACCCAATGCGTTGGGGCCGATCACACTCTTCTATGACAACACTGGAGCTATTGCACTTGGCAAGGAGCCCAGGTTTCACAAGAAGACCAGACACATCAAGCGTCGCTTCAACTCCATTCGTGAAAATGTTCAAGATGGAGACATAGATATTTGTAAAGTACATACAGACCTAAATATAGCAGACTCATTGACTAAACCTCTCCCTAGAGCAAAACATGATCAACACCAGAACGCTATGGGTGTTCGATTCATCACAATGTAACTAGATTACTGACTCTAGTGCAAGTGGGAGACTGTTGGAAATATGCCCTAGAGGCAATAATAAAAGGGTTATTATTATATTTCCTTGTTCATGATAATTGTCTATTATTCATGCTATAATTGTGTTATCCGGAAATCGTAATACATGTGTGAATATATAGACTGCAACATGTCCCTAGTGAGCCTCTAGTTGACTAGCTCGTTGATCAACAGATAGTCATGGTTTCCTGACTATGGACACTGGATGTCGTTGATAATGGGATCACATCATTAGGAGAATGATGTGATGGACAAGACCCAATCCTAAGCATAGCACAAGATCGTGTAGTTCATTTCGCTAGAGCTTTTCCAAATATCAAGTATCATTTCCTTGGACCATGAGATTGTGCAACTCCCGGATACCGTAGGAGTGCTTTGGGTGTGCCAAACGTCACAACGTAACTGGGTGACTATAAAGGTGCACTACGGGTATCTCCGAAAGTGTCTGTTGGGTTGGCACGAATCGAGACTGGGATTTGTCACTCCGTATGACGGAGAGGTATCTCTGGGCCCACTCGGCAATGCATCATCATAATGCGCTTAGTGTGACCAAGTGTCTGGTCACGGGATCATGCATTACGGTACGAGTAAAGTGACTTGCCAGTAACGAGATTAAACGAGGTATTGGGATACCGACGATCCAATCTCGGGCAAGTAACGTACCGATTGACAAAGGGAATTGTATACGGGATTGATTGAATCCTCGACATCGTGGTTCATCCGATGAGATCATCGAGGAGCATGTGGGAGCCAACATGGGTATCCAGATACCGATGTTGGTTATTGACCGGAGAGGCGTCTCGGTCATGTCTGCATGTCTCCCGAACCCGTAGGGTCTACACACTTAAGGTTCGGTGACACTAGGGTTGTTGGGATATTAGTATGCGGTAACCCGAAAGTTGTTCGGAGTCCCGGATGTGATCCCAGACGTCACGAGGAGATCCGGAATGGTCCGGAGGTGAAGATTTATAAATAGGAAGTCCTATTTCGGCCATCGGGAAAGTTTCGGGGGTCACCGGTATTGTACCGGGACCACCGGAAGGGTCCCCCTATCCCAGAGGGCCCCATGGGCTGAAGTGGGAGAGGAACCAGCCCCTGGTGGGCTGGTGCTCCCCCCCCTTGGGCCCCCCTGCGCCTAGGGTTGGAAACCCTAGGGGTGGGGGGCGACTCACTTGCCTTGGGGGGCAAGCCACCCCCTTGGCCGCCGCCCCCCTGAGATTGGATCTCCAAGGGGGCGGCGCCCCCCTGGCCCCTATATAAAGAGGAGGGAGGGAGGGCAGCCGCACCCTAGCCCCTGGCACCTCCTTCTCCCTCCCGTGACACCTCTCCCTCTCGCTGTGCTTAGCGAAGCCTTGCCGAGATCGCTACTTCATCCACCACCACGCCGTCTGCTGCTGGATCTCCATCAACCTCTCCTTCCCCCTTGCTGGATCAAGAAGGAGGAGACGTCTTCCCAACCATACGTGTGTTGAACACGGAGGTGCCATCCGTTCAGTGCTAGGATCTCCGGTGATTTGGATCACGACGAGTACGACTCCCTCAACCCCGTTCTCTTGAACGCTTCCGCGCGCGATCTACAAGGGTATGTAGATGCACTCCTCTTTCTCGTTGCTAGATAACTCCATAGATTGATCTTGGTGAAGCATAGAAATTTTTTATTTTCTGCAACGTTCCCCAATAGTGGCATCATGAGCTAGGTCTATGCGTAGTTTCTATACACGAGTAGAACACAAACTTGTTGCGGGCGTAGATGTTGTCAATTTTCTTGCCACTACTAGTCTTATCTTGCTTCGGCGGCATAGTGGGATGAAGCGGCCCGGACCGAGCTTACACGTACGCTTACGTGAGACAGGTTCCATCGACTAACATGCACTAGTTGCATAAGGTGGCTAGCGGGTGTCTGTCTCTCCCACTTTAGTTGGAGTGGATTTGATGAAAAGGGTCCTTATGAAGGCTAAATATAAATTGGCATATCACATTGTGGTTTTACGTAGGTAAGAAATGTTCTTGCTAGAAACCTATAGAAGCCACGTAAAAACATGCAACAACAATTAGAGGATGCCTAACTTGTTTTTGCAGCATGTGCTGTGTGATGTGATATGGACAAAAGGATGTGATGAATGATAGATGTGATGTATGAGATTGATCATGTTCTTGTAATAGGAATCACGACTTGCATGTCGATGAGTATGACAACCGGCAGGATCCATAGGAGTTGTCTTTATTTTTTGTATGACCTGCGTGTCATTGAATAACGCCATGTAAATTACTTTACTTTATTGCTAAACACGTTAGCCATAGAAGTAGAAGTAATCGTTGGCGTGAAAACTTCATGAAAACACAATGATGGAGATCATGATGATGGAGATCATGGTGTCATGCCGGTGACGAAGATGATCATGGCGCCCCGAAGATGGAGATCAAAGGAGCAATATGATATTGGCCATATCATGTCACTATTTGATTGCATGTGATGTTTATCTCGTTTTACATCTTATTTGCTTAGAACGACGATAGCTTAAATAAGATGATCCCTCGCAATAATTTCAAGAAAGTGTTCCCCCTAACTGTGCACCGTTGCGAAGGTTCGTTGTTTCGAAGCACCACGTGATGATCGGGTGTGATAGATCCTAACATTCGAATACAACGGGTGTAAGCCAGATTTACACACGCAATACACTTAGGTTGACTTGACGAGCCTAGCATGTACAGACATGGCCTCGGAACACGGAAGACCGAAAGGTCGAGCATGAGTCGTATAGAAGATACAATCAACATGAACATGTTCACCGATGATGACTAGTCCATCTCACGTGATGATCGGACACGGCCTAGTTGACTCGGATCATGTTTCACTTAGATGACTAGAGGGATGTCTGTCTGAGTGGTAGTTCATTGAATAATTTGATTAGATGAACTTAATTATCATGAACTTAATCTAAAATCTTTACAATATGTCTTAAAGATCAAATGGCCCACGCTAATGTTGCCCTCAACTTCAACGTGTTCCTAGAGAAAACCAAGCTGAAAGATGATGGCAGCAACTATACGGACTGGGTCCGGAACCTAAGGATCATCCTCATAGCTGCAAAGAAAGATTATGTCCTAGAAGCACCGCTAGGTGAAGCACCCATCCCAGAGAACCAAGACGTTATGAACGATTGGCAGTCTCGTGCTGATGATTACTCCCTCGTTTAGTGCGGCATGCTTTACAGCTTAGAACCGGGGCTCCAAAAGCGTTTTGAGCAACACGGAGCATATGAGATGTTCGAAGAGCTGAAAATGGTTTTCCAAGCTCATGCCCGGGTCGAGAGATATGAAGTCTCCGACAAGTTCTTCAGTTGTAAGATGGAGGAAAATAGTTCTGTCAGTGAGCACATACTCAAAATGTCTGGGTTGCACAACCGCTTGACTCAGCTGGGAGTTAATCTCCCGGATGACGCGGTTATTGACAGAATCCTTCAGTCGCTTCCACCGAGCTACAAGAGCTTTGTGATGAACTTCAATATGCAGGGGATGGAAAAGACCATTCCTGAGGTATATTCAATGCCGAAATCAGCGGAGGTAGAGATCAAAAAGGAACATCAAGTGTTGATGGTGAATAAAACCACTAAGTTCAAGAAAGGCAAGGGTAAGAAGAACTTCAAGAAGGACGGCAAGGGAGTTGCCGCGCCCGGTAAGCCAGTTGCCGGGAAGAAGTCAAAGAATGGAACCAAGCCTAAGACTGAGTGCTTTTATTGCAAGGGAAGTGGTCACTGGAAGCGGAACTGCCCCAAGTACTTAGCGGACAAGAAGGCCGGCAACACCAAAGGTATATATGATATACATGTTATTGATGTGTACCTTACCAGCACTCGTAGTAGCTCCTGCGTATTTGATACCGGTGCGGTTGCTCATATTTATAACTCAAAACAGGAGCTGTAGAATAAGCGGAGACTGGCGAAGGACGAGGTGACGATGCGCGCCGGGAATGGTTCCAAGGTCGATGTGATTGCCGTCGGCACACTACCTCTACATTTACCTACGAGATTAGTTTTAAACCTCAATAATTGTTATTTAGTGCCAGCTTTGAGCATGAACATTGTATTTGGATCTCGTTTAATACGAGATGGCTACTCATTTAAATCCGAGAATAATGGTTGTTCTATTTATATGAGAGATATGTTTTATGGTCATGCCCCACTGGTCAATGGTTTAGTCTTAATGAATCTCGAACGTGATGTTACACATATTCATAATGTGAATATCAAAAGATGTAAGGTTGATAATGATAGTCCCACATACTTGTGGCACTGACGCCTTGGTCACATTGGTGTAAAGCGCATGAAGAAGCTCCATGCTGATGGACTTTTAGAGTCTCTCGATTATGAATTGTTTGACACATGCGAACCAAGCCTCATGGGCAAAATGACCAAGACTCCGTTCTCCGGAACAATGGAGCGAGCAACCAACTTATTGGAAATCATACATACTGATGTGTGCGGTCCAATGAGCGTTGAGGCTCGCGGAGGATATCGTTATGTTCTCACTCTCACTGATGACTTGAGTAGATATGGGTATGTCTACTTGATGAAACACAAGTCTGAGACATTTGAAAAGTTCAAAGAATTTCAGAATGAGGTAGAGAATCAACGTGACCGAAAGATAAAGTTCTTGCGATCAGATCGTGGGGGAGAATATTTAAGTCACAAATTTGGTACGCACTTAAGGAAATGTGGAATCATTTCACAACTCACGCCGCCTGGAACACCTCAGCGTAACGGTGTGTCCGAACGTCGTAATCGAACTCTATCGGATATGGTGCGATCTATGATGTCACTTACCGTTTTACCCTATAATTTTGGCGATACGCTCTAGAGACAGCTACATTCACTTTAAATAGGGCACCGTCTAAATCCGTTGAGACGACACCGTATGAATTATGGTTTGGGAAGAAACATAAGCTGTCGTTTCTAAAAGTTTGGGGATGCGATGCTTATGTCAAGAAACTTCAACCTGAAAAGCTCGAACCCAAGTCGGAAAAATGTGTCTTCATAGGATACCCTAAGGAAACCATTGGGTATACCTTCTACCTGAGATCTGAAGGCAAGATCTTTGTTGCCAAGAACGGGTCCTTTCTGGAGAAAGAGTTTCTCTCGAAAGAAGTAAGTGGGAGGAAAGTGGAACTTGATGAAGTACTACCTCTTGAAAGTAGCGCAGCTTAGGAAGATGTTCCTGTGGTGCCTGCACTGACTAGAGAGGAAACCAATGATGATGATCAAGGTACTTCGGATCAAGTTACTACTGAACTTCGTAGGTCCACGAGGACATGTTCCACACCAGAGTGGTATGGCAACCCTGTCCTAGAAGTCATGTTGTTAGACAACGGTGAACCTTCGAACTATGAAGAAGCAATGGCGGGCCCAGCTTCCAACAAATGGCTTGAAGCCATGCAATCCAAGATAGGATCCATGTATGAAAACAAAGTATGGACTTTGATAGACTTGTCGCTAAGGGTTATCGACAAGTTCAAGGGGTTGACTATGATGAGACTTTGTCTCCCGTAGCGAAGATGAAGTCAGTCCGAATTATGTTAGCAATTGCCGCATACTATGATTATGAGATATGGCAAATGGACGTCAAAACGGCATTCCTTAACGGCCATCTTAAGGAAGAACTGTATATGATGCAGCCGGAGGGTTTTGTCGATCCTAAGAATGCTAACAAGGTATGCAAGCTCCAGCGCTCCATCTATGGGCTGATGCAAGCATCTCGGAGTTGGAACATTCGCTGTAATGAAATGATCAAAGCGTTTGGGTTTATGCAGACTTATGGAGAAGCCTGCATTTACAAGAAACTGAGTGGGAGCTCTGTAGCATTTCTCATATTATATGTGGATGACATACTTTTGATGGGAAATGATATAGAACTTTTGGACAGCATTAAGGCCTACTTGAATAAGTGTTTTTCAATGAAGGACCTTGGAGAAGCTGCTTACATATTAGGCATCAAGATCTATGGAGATAGATCGAGACGCCTCATAGGTCTTTCACAAAGCACATACCTTGATAAGATATTGAAGAAGTTTAATATGGATCAGTCCAAGAAGGGGTTCTTGCCTGTGTTGCAAGGTGTGAAATTGAGCTCGGCTCAATGTCCGACCACGGCAGAAGATAGAGAAAAGATGAGTGTCGTCCCCTATGCCTCAGCCATAGGGTCTATCGTGGATGCAATGACGTGTACCAGACCTGATGTAAACCTTGCCGTAAGTTTGGTAGGAAGGTACCAAAGTAATCCCGGCATGGAACACTAGACAGCGGTCAAGAACATCTTAAAGTACCTGAAAAGGACTAAGGATATGTTTCTCGTATATGGAGGTGACGAAGAGCTCGTCGTAAAGGGTTACGTCGATGCTAGCTTCGACACAGATCTGGATGACTCTAAGTCACAAACCGGATACGTGTATATTTTTAATGGTGGGGCAGTAAGATGGTGCAGTTGCAAGTAAAGCGTCGTGGCGGGATCTACATGTGAAGCGGAGTACATGGCAGCCTCGGAGGCAGCGCATGAAGCAATCTGGGTGAAGGAGTTCATCACCGACCTAGGAGTCATACCCAATGCGTCGGGGCCGATCACACACTTCTGTGACAACACTGGAGCTATTGTACTTGCCAAGGAGCCCAGGTTTCACAAGAAGACCAGGCACATCAAGCGTCGCTTCAACTCCAGCCGTGAAAATGTTCAAGATGGAGAAATAGATATTTGTAAAGTACATACGGACCTGAATATAGCAGATCTGTTGACTAAACCTCTCCCTAGAGCAAAACATGATCAACACCAGAACGCTATGGGTGTTCGATTCATCACAATGTAACTAGATTATTGACTCTAGTGCAAGTGGGAGACTGTTGGAAATATGCCCTAGAGGCAATAATAAAAGGGTTATTATTATATTTCCTTGTTCATGATAATTGTCTATTATTCATGCCATAATTGTGTTATCCGGAAATCGTAATACATGTGTGAATATATAGACCGCAACATGTCCCTAGTGAGCCTCTAGTTGACTAGCTCGTTGATCAACAGATAGTCATGGTTTCCTGACTATGGACATTGGATGTCATTGATAACGGGATCACATCATTAGGAGAATGATGTGATGGACAAGACCCAATCCTAAGCATAGCACAAGATCGTGTAGTTCGTTTCGCTAGAGCTTTTCCAAATGTCAAGTATCATTTCCTTAGACCATGAGATTGTGCAACTCCCGGATACCGTAGGAGTGCTTTGGGTGTGCCAAACGTCACAACATAACTGGGTGACTATAAAGGTGCACTACGGGTATCTCCGAAAGTGTCTGCTGGGTTGGCACAAATCGAGACTGGGATTTGTCACTCTGTATGACGGAGAGGTATCTCTGGGCCCACTCGGTAATGCATCATCATAATGAGCTCAGTGTGACCAAGTGTCTGGTCAAGGGATCATGGATTACGGTACGAGTAAAGTGACTTGTCGGTAACGAGATTAAACGAGGTATTGGGATACCGACGATCGAATCTCGGGTAAGTAACGTACCGATTGACAAAGGGAATTGTATACGGGATTGATTGAATCCTCGACATCGTGGTTCATCCGATGAGATCATCGAGGAGCATGTGGGAGCCAACGTGGGTATCCAGATCCCGCTGTTGGTTATTGACCGGAGAGGCGTCTCGGTCATGTCTGCATGTCTGCCGAACCCGTAGGGTCTACACACTTAAGGTTCGGTGATGCTAGGGTTGTTGAGATATTAGTATGCGGTAACCCAAAAGTTTTTCGGAGTCCCGGATGAGATCCCGGACGTCACGAAGAGATCCGGAATGGTCCGGAGGTGAAGATTTATATATAGGAAGTCCAGTTTCGGCCATCGGGAAAGTTTCCGGGGTCACCGGTATTGTACCGGGACCACCGGAAGGGTCCCGGGGGTCCACCGGGTGGGGCCACCTATCCCGAAGGGCCCCATGGGCTGAAGTTGGGAGGGGAACCAGCCCCTGGTGGGCTGGTGCGCCCCCCCTTGGCCCCCCCCCTGCGCCTAGGGTTGGAAGCCCTAGGGGTGGGGGGTGCCTCACTTGCCTTGGGGGGCAAGCCACCCCCTTGGCCGCCGCCCCCCTGAGATTGGATCTCCAAGGGGGCCGGCGCCCCCCTGGCCCCTATATAAAGAGGAGGGAGGGAGGGCAGCCGCACCCTAGCCCCTGGCGCCTCCCTCTCCGTCCTGTGACACATCTCCCTCTCGCTGTGCTTGGTGAAGCCCCGCCGAGATCGCTACTGCATCCACCACCACGCCGTCGTGCTGCTGGATCTCCATCAACCTCTCCTTCCCCCTTGCTGGATCAAGAAGGAGGAGACGTCTTCCCAACCGTAGGTGTGTTGAACGCCGAGGTGTCGTCCGTTCGGCGCTAGGATCTCCGGTGATTTGGATCACGACGAGTACGACTCCCTCAACCACCACCTCTGTGGTATAACCTTGTAGGGTGCTTGCCTCTAGATGGTTTCGGTTCCAACAATAGCGCTTAAGTATTCCCATGAACCGCTCAAAGGGATACATGTTGATAAGAAACAAAGGACCACAATACTTTATCTGGTCGACAAGGTGCACACTGAGATGGACCATGACATCAAAGAACGATGGTGGGAAAAACATCTCTAGGTTAGACAATATTCTTGCAATATCATCTTGCATATGATCCAACTCCCTTCAGGATCTACAACTTTCTGCCATAGTTGGTTGAAGAAATCACAGAGCTCAATGAGTGTGTTTCTTATATATTTGTCCATCAGATTCCTTGTGGCCACCAGGAGGATTTGTGTCAACATTACGTGGCAATCATGTGACTTCATGTGTCCCACTTCATTTTACCTGAGCTCACATCCACGAGACTTATGATGTTTGCGGAGTAGGAAGAGGGTGTCTTAACTGACAACAAATAGGTGAAGAACTGTGCTGCTTCTTTTGTACTGAAATTGTAACTCTGGCGAGCTTCGATGAATTTTTCATCATCTTTTGCTTCACTCTTGCATTTTTATTGATCAGCAAGCATATCGAGGCGTGCACCGTCACCATCCTTTGTTTTACCTTTAATCTTGAGCAGAGTACCAAGGATGCTTTCACATACATTCTTCTCTACGTGCATGACATCGATGCAGTGACATACACATAGAATCTCCCAGTAAGGTAATTACCAGAACATCGATTTCTTCTTAAACACTTGACCCTTGGGTGTTTGTTTCACCGTCAACGCGTGCTTCTTGGCAAGCACAACATTAATTTGTTTAGCCATGTTGTGGACCACCTCCCCATAATAGGGTCTTAGGCTCACCTCTACCTCTGTCGTACCATTATATTCATCTTTCATCTTTCGATATGGGTGATTTCTCTGTAAGAACCTACGATGACGCAAATACACGGTTTTTCGCGAGTTGGGAAGAAATCTGCTAGTTGTACTATCCATGCATGTGACACACCCTATATCTCCCTTTGTTTTCTGCCCTGATGTGTTGCATAATGCCGTCATATCTTGAATGGTGTGCACCAGCATTGCATGTAGATCGAATCTCCTTCCTGTAAGCATCATAACATTTTACAGCAGGCGCATCTATCCGCACTGTCAGCAATTCTTCTACCAGTAGCTGAAAGTAAGTGTCGACGTTATTTCCAGGTTGCTTTGGGCCTTGGATAATCGTTGACATCATAATGTATTTTTTTCTCATACACAACCAAGGAGCTAGGTTATATATGCATAGAAGCACTGGCCATGTGTTGTGATTTGTGCTCATATCGCCAAAAGGATTCATCTCGTCGGTACACTCCCAGAGCCTTATACTTCTAGGATCCTTGGCAAGTCTTCAAACTTGTTGTCGATTAATTCCCACTGAGCCCCATCTTTCGGGTGCCTCATATATTTATCTGCAGTCCGCTCATCATGATGCCACCGCAACCTCTTTGCCTCTCTAGGGTTTGCAAACAAACGCCTTAACCTTGGAGTTAAAGGCAAGTACCAAACAACCTTGAATGGGATTCTTGTCTTGATCTCGTCATCCAATTTGTACTAATCCTTTGCTCTCCTGCGATTGTATCATGCATGCTTGCATGTGGGACATGCACGCAAAACTTTGTACTCACCATGGTACGATATACAATCATTCACACAAGCTTGTACCTTCTGTACTTCAAGTTCCAATGGGCAAACAATTTTCTTAGCTTCGTTCGTGCTTCTCGGGAGCACATTATCTTCTGGAATATTTTCTTTGAAAATACCTAACATCTTTGTGAAGCCCTTGTTTTATAGACTTTTTGTTGCTTTAAATCTAAGAAGCGCCAGGGTGGCACTCAACCTAGAATATTTATTTTTGCAACCTGGATACAATCCAGACCACTGTGGAGAAGCTCCAGGAAGAAGTTGAGGACAGGAATGACAGACCTACCACAAACACTTTTCAGTGAGTGCCAAGGGCACAAAGGTCTTCAGCAGTGCCAGTTGTCAGTGACACCAGGACTACACTTTCATCACCTGCAGCAACTGCCATGATTGCACCTCCAGTTTCAACTCCTCCAGCTCCACAGACATCAGCTGAAGCATTTGCAGACGGACTCCTCTCCACGCCATCTACGCACACCGGAGCAACCAGCCAGAAGACCCCTTCAGGAGGTCCCAGAGATCGTGCCTATAGTGTCGCATAGCACTATGCATTTTCAAGATTTTTGGTAACTTGTTGCCAAAGGGGGAGAAAGTGTATAGATCATTAGGCTTCGAGAGAGAGAGAGAGAGAGCGTCTTCCTTTTGTTGCCTCTCTTGCTACTTTAATCATTTGCTTGTTTGATTCATGCTACAATATTTGTGCTTGTTTGTGAGATACTCTTGTGATCATGTGTTTGATCATATTATGCCTTAATGTGTGCTTGCATGATGATATCCATGAATACTTGTGTATGATCAATCATTTCTACCCTTGGTGATGAGTGCATGTTATTGAACTCATATCATTTTGAGCACTCCACCAAAATGTATGTGACATGGAAGACTGCCCCATGATCCTAATCGATTATGCATTTGCATTCAAATGCAAATTTTAAGTAGTGCACAAATTTAGGGGGAGCTCTTCTTATCACATACTTCTCAAAGCGACGATGTATTTCATTCATATTATCATTTGTCGAAGCTTTGATCTATATGTTGTCATCAATTACCAAAAAGGGGGAGATTAAAAGTGCAACTAATCCCCGGGTGGTTTTGGTAATTCATAACAACATATAGCTCATTGAACTAATATCGTTTCAAGTGAAATATTTCATAAAGTTCAATGATTGGCATGACATGGACTAGAGATGTGGACCCTTCAAAATGCTAAGGACAAAGATTGGCAAAATCTCAAGACTCTTCATTTTCATTTTAGTGATCCAAGATCACATTGAGTCTATAGGAAAGCCAATACTATTAAAAGGGGATGAGGTCTCGCTTAATGGTCTACTTGCTCAAAGTGCTTAGTGATATTGCTCCAAAACCCTCAACCACTTTCCCACTCCAAATATGTCCAAAACTCAAAGTTAAACTCGGCCCCACCGATCTACTCTATCCGGCGCCACCGAGTTCAGTTGACATAGCCACCGCCAGAAACCCTAGAAAATTCGGTCACACTGATATGGATCTCGGTCTAACTGAGATGGTCCTGCAAACTCTCTGTTTCCCCTTGTAACATTCTGGTCTCACCGAAATGAGCGATCGGTCCCACCGAGTTTGCTTGACAAACTCTCTGTTTGCCTTTGTAACATTTCAGTCTCACCGAAATGAGTGATCGGTCCCACCGAGTTTGCTTGACAAACTCTCTATTTCCCTTCTTAACACTTCGGTGTCTCCGAAATGAGCGAGCGGTCCCACCGAGTTTGCTTGACCAACTCTCTGTTTTCTCTTTGCTGAAATTGGTCTCACCAAGTTCAAGCAATCGGTCTCACCGAGATGAGGTTTTTGCCCTAGCCCTAGCACATCGGTCACACCGAGTTGATCTCGTTGGTCCCACCAAGATTCCTAATGTTCACATTTTGAACTAAATCAGTCTCATCGAGTTCTTCTATTCGGTCTGACCGAGTTGGGTCAAATGTGTATAACGGTTGGATTTTGTGTGGAGGCTATATATACCCCTCCACCCCTTCTCCATTTGTGAGAGGGACATCCGAACATGCCTACACTTCCTCATTTCTAAGAGAGAACCACCTACTCATGTGTTGAGACCAAGACATACCAATCCTACCACTAGAATCTTGATCTCTAGCCTTCCCCAAGTTGCTTTCCACTCAAATCATCTTTGCACCATAGCCAAATATGTGAGAGAGATTTCAGTGTTGGGGAGACTATCATTTGAAGCACAAGAGCAAGGAGTTCATCATCAACACACCATCTATTACCTTTTGGAGAGTGGTGTCTCCTAGATTGGTTAGGTGTCACCTGGGAGCCTCCCACAAGATGTGGAGTTGAACCAGGGAGTTTGTAAGGGCAAGGAGATCGCCTACTTTGTGAAGATCTGTCCAAGTGAGGCAAGTCCTTCGTGGGCGATGGCCATGGTGGGATAGACAAGGTTGCTTCTTCATGGACCCTTCGTGGGTGGAGCCCTCCATGGACTCATGCAACCGTTACTCTTCATGGGTTGAATCTCCATCAACATGGATGTACGATAGCACCACCTATCAGAACCACGCCAAAAATCTCTGTGTCTACATTGCGTTTGCCTTCTCCAAACTCTTCTCTTTACCTTCATATGCAATGTTTTACTTTTCACTGCTACACTCTTAGAATTGCATGTGTAGGTTAATTGCTTGACTTGTACTAGTTGCTAAAATCTGCCAACACTTAAAATTGGGAAAATGCTAGAATTTTATTGGGTCAAGTAGTCTAATCACGCCCCCTCTAGACCTACTTTCAATCCTACAACGTGGAAGTCTAAAAATGTCTATAACGGACAATACTCACAGGGGAAACTAGTTTCACCAGCTTTTTACCGTTTCGCAAGAGCATAAAATGAAAAACAAAATAGCCAGACAAATATCTGCAACTGCAACATCATTATGTTATAAAAAACTTTGAAACCTTTCGGCCCCTTCCAACGACGTTGTCTCAGAACCCTTGTCGATGGATTCTTTTTCAATGTCGCTAGAATACATCTTTATCTCTCTCATGTCCTGAAACAATAATCGTATAAAAATGCACCTTTTGTATACCATAATCAGAACGCCCCCGAAAGGGGAGGGGCATCGCCGAATCTAACATTCTTCTTTGAGCACAAAAGAATGAAGAGGAATTCATTTCATTTCATACATATAAAGAAGAATTAGTTGTATGCACCTCTTCTCATTGCCTGTCATCGTTACGTCGGTGCTTACATGAGATTATATTTCTAAAACATCATTAGAATCCATCACTTTTTATCTCTGATGAACAAAAGTGGAACATATAAAAATACAAAGAATATTTTATATTACATTATACAAAAATGTATATACTATATATACTAAAACAAAAGACAGACTAACACATTTTTTATTTGCAATAAAAAACTCGATACTGCTAATTTCATATAAATATATAAACATGCACTCCCTCCGTAAAGTTATTATAAGAGCGTTTAGAATCCATGTTCCTTTCTCGTCACATACACTCGGAACATAGGTAATAGAAACTTCGCCCGTTTTCAATTTTCCCCCTCGCTGGCTCACTCGCTTCACTCACTCATTCCCCACTCGCTCTCGTCCAAATCCCTAGCTCGCCTCGCTCCACTGCTCGCGTCGTTGCCGCTCACCTCTCTCTCGCCTGCATCGCCACTGTCATCTCGCCCGCGTCGACGTCGACGCTCGCCTCCATCCCACACGTGTCGCTGCCGCCTCCTTCCTATGACGTCTTCGCCGCTCCCTCTCACCCGCGTCACCTGCACCAGCGAGGTCGTAACAAGATTGTTTTTGTTACCAAAGTGGAGGCGAGGAGCAGCTGGAGAGTTGTGCCGGTGGCTGGGTCTGTAGTGGCTGGACGTCCCCGCCATGAGGATGAGTGGGAGCAGCAAGAGCACATCTGGAGATGGGGAGGATTGGACGCGGCAGTTCTGAATTTGAAGATGGTGCCGTGAGGAGGACCGGGAGGAGCAGTCGCCGACGGCCCGGCTGAATGGGGTATGCCTTCCCCTTCGTCTCCTATGGCATCATGGACATCCTGCTCGATGACGAACATCTGCTCGAGGACATCCTGCTCGATGATGCTCCTCTTCACCTCGCCAACGGCAGGGGCCTGAGGCAGGGTGACCTGGCTTCCCCCTTCTCTTTAACTTCATGGTTGACTCCCTTTCCCACATCCTGACCCGGGCTGCGGCTGCTGGCCATACTACCCCTTTCAGCTCCCATCTTGCTCCTAATGACATTTCCCACCTCCGATACGCGGATGATACCATCATTATGGTGGAGCTTAACGATGAAAGTGTGGCCCAGTTGAAATTCCTTCTCCTTTGCTTCAAAGCTCTCTTTGGACTCAAAATTATTGTTGCCAAGAGTGAAGTTATTGTTACGTGGGTGTCGGATGCTGAGGCTCTTAGAGTGGCTCATTTATTAAACTGTTCTCTAGGCTCTTTCCCTTTCAAATACCTTGGCTTACCAATCTCCCCCCACAAGTTGTTGACGAAAGATTTCGCCTCAGCCATTTCGAAAGTGGGCAACCAGGTGCTGCCTTGTAGAGGCCGCTATAACACCCAAGCTAGCAAGGTTGCCTTAATCAATGTCTGCCTCTCCTCTCTCCCCATGTTCTTGATGGGCTTCTACCTCCTTTCGAGAGGGACTCATGCTGGGTTTGACAAGCACAGGGGCGCCTTTTACTGGAATTTGGTGGATAACAAGCATAAATATAGGATGGTGAAATGGAAGCTTATTTGCAGACCCAAAAGCCTTGGGGGGTTGGGCATTATTAACACTGCTGTCATGAACAAATGCCTCATCATTAAGTGGTGGTGGAAAATCATGTCCCCCACGGAGGCCCCACTGTGGCTTAGCATTCTCAAATCTAAATACTTTCCTGAGTCTAGTCCCATGTTCGTGTCGGCCTCTGCCGGCTCCCAATTCTGGCGTCACCTCGTCAAAGTTTGTCTGTTTTTAAGTCTCTGGTCAAATTTGTTGTTAGGAATGGAAAATCTACGCGCTTTTGGTTAGACTGGTGGTGTCGGGAGGCCACCCTGGAGGTGACATTCCCGGTTTTGTTTTCCTATTGTCCTGACCCGGAGATCTCAATCTCCGAGCTCTCCGTGAATAATTGGGCCTTGGACCTTCATAGGATGCTCTCTCCCGAAGAGTTGGAAGATTGGCATCATATTACTGCTTGCTTCCCTCTGCTCTCGGAGGAGGAGGACTCGGTGGTCTGGCCCCACTCTACCTCTGGCCGTTTTTTGGTCAAATCCTTGTACACCAAACTGATTTCAGGCTCTCCTACTTCCAAGTTCAAGTGCATATGGAGTGCCCGCGTCCCACCTAAGATCAAAATTTTCCTGTGGCAAGCTTATCATGGGAAGCTTCCTGCAGCGGACCAAATCCGGAAAAGGAACGGCCCGAGTTCGAATAGATGTGCCTTGTGTGGGGATCTTGAAAACACGGATCACATTTTCTTCTGGTGCTCCTTGGCTAAATTTGTTTGGTGCTGCATCCGCTCCTGGCTCCAGGTGTCGTGGGACCCCTCTTCTTTCGAGGATCTTAGGGGTTTGGTCAACGGTTTATCTGGGAATTCTAAAAGGATCTCCTAGGTTGGGTTTGCAACGATTTGTTGGTCACTGTGGACCACTAGAAACAAGTTTACCATAGAGCATATCTTCCCAGCTAATCCTGATGATTGCTTATTCAAAACTGGAATATTCTTGCAGCAGTGGAGATCATTGACTAGGGATACTGATCAGTAGGCCTTCGATGCTATGGCGTCCAATATTAGGGCTATGGTTTCGTACTTGGTGCGCAGTCAACGCGAAGATTCTTAAACCCTGATGTCTCCCTTTAGTCTTATTCTGGCCCGCGTGCCATATCTGACTGGTTAGCCATGTACCTGAACTCCTTTTCTTTGTCTACCTTGTTCCTATGGTTGGTTGGATGTTGGTTGTGCTACTCTGCCTGGTGGCTTTATTTATAAAGTTGGGCGTACGCCTTTTATCTTAAAAAATGCTCCTCTTCACCAGCATCTCCAATGCATGGTGAGCTTCCCCTGTCTCCACCCTTTACTCATGGTTGCCTCTGTGTTTTGGTTTAGATTTGCAGCACTTCTTGGGTACATATTAGGAGTAGGGTATAGTTTATTTGTATGCGTATGGGCACAGATTAGGAGTAGGACATGTAGTTGTAGTCACAGTTTTAGTAAATTTCAGTAAACACAATGTGAGTGTTTTACTCAAGTAATCTTGCTTGAAGTAAATTTCAGTAACTTCAGTAATCTTGCTTGAAGTACTCTGAAAATATGAAAATATACTCAGAAAATGTATTGCTTGTACGGGTGATCTTGCAGATAGGAGGAGAGTTCTTTTACTCAGAGCAGGTGTTGATCTACAGCAATTCTAGGAGTAGGATTTAGGGTAATCATAGTTTCAGTTTGCCAAGCAGGGAATATAGTTTAACTGGAAATCAACCAACTATTGGTTTGAACTGGAAGTCGACCTCTGTACTAATGTTAGATTGATTGACTGAAACTAAAACTAAAATCCATCAAATTCTTAATCTGAGCAATGTTAGATTGATATTCAATATCTGCAATCCATCAAATTCTTCAAGATCTGCTATGCATTTGTAACTGAACTATGCATTTAGCTGAAACAGTGTCCTCTGTAGTGATGTTGCTAAAACAATTCCTTCATTTACCTAATCACTATGTAGTGATGTTTTTGTAAATTGTATACTCCTTCATACTGAAGGCAATGATGCTGAAACATCGTACTCCATTTAGCTGAAACAATGACTGTCAACAATCTCCATTTACCTGAAACAATGACGGTCAACATACTCCATTTACCAGCGGCTCGATGGTTGTGGGCCAGATCTAATGGCTTGCAAAAGGGATTGTTCAAATTAGTAAAAAGTAATATTGAAGCCAAATTACTCAAAACCAATATTGGACTTCCATATACCTGGACCTTCTTTGGGGAGTCTATTAACATTGGTGATATCACCAAGAGGGTATTTGAGGCCATTTTTCACATCCATTTGTCGCTGTCGGTGTTCCTGTTGTTTCTTCTTCTGGTAAGATTCTGGTCTCTATCTATTCAACTTATGATTTGTTCTTGGTACTGTTCCTCTTCTTTTTCTGTTGTTTTTGTAAGCTGCTCTTCCATGCATTTATGACATCCCTTTCTTCCGTTGATAAGGTCCCTTTATGTTGGCCATCACGGCCCCTCGTAGTTGGACCTGTTATTGCAGGTCTATACATATTAGCATCCAAACCAGAACAATCAAGTTCAATGATCTCACCGTTGATTGGACCTAGAACAGTAATAGTATTTACCGCTACAACCATGAACCATCAGGGCTGCAATAAAATCACAATTTGGACCGTGAGATGGATTACATTTGTCGCTACAATATTTTTAGAAATTCAAAGGAGGTGTGAGTTCTGAAGTTATACCTAGACTTCCTCTGGGGAGTTCTATGGTTGATGAAGTGGGGATTGTTGCTTCAGGTATAATCAGGCCGCTCGATGGTTGTCGGTAGATGCAATGGCTTGCAAAAGAGATTTTTCAAATCAGTAATCACCAATATTGAAAGGCATTTAAATATTGTTAATGAGCTATACCTAGACTCCCATTGGGGAGTTCCATGGTCGAGGGAGATGGGATTGTTGCTTCTTGAATAAACAAGCCGCTCGATGGTTGTGGGTCAGGTCCCATGGCTTGCGAAAGGGAATGTTCAAATTAGTAAAAAAACAATATTGAAGCCAAATTACCAAAAAACAATTATTTATCAAATTCCATATACCCGTACCCTCTTTGGGGAGTCTATCAACATTGGTGATATCACCAAGAGGGTGTTGGAGCCCATTTGTCACATCCATTTGTCGTTGTCGGTGTCGCTTAGCAAGTGTCACCGTTTCCCAACGAGAACTGAACCGGGCCAAGTCGTTTGAGGACATCACTGTCATGGACAATTGTCATTGGAAAAACAGATCAACAACTATCATCTACTATATTTAACCTACTTTAATCTATAGTGAATAGAAGTAAAGCGTGTCCTGAATTCGATGAGGTCATGTAACATCTGAACAAAGGTATAGAAGGAAGAGGGATGGCGATGATGATGTCAAGGATGTAATATCTTGGCATGTTTGTTACAATAATGCTTCTCTAGTTTTTCTGTCCAATAACCAGCATTGCCATCTAATGCATTGCTTGCTACAGGTTCCGTAAAATGGCAGTGGTTAGAGTTCTTCAAATTATGTATATAGTGGGTGTTTAATGGGAAACATAATTTGAGAACTACTGTCTACTCGAGCCACCCCAGCCTAATGGTGCCTGCCACGCCTCATACATCCGCCATTTATACAAGATTCCACAGTTGACCCCAAGCCCGCGGGATGAGTAGCCAAGGCACCAAGCTAGCATTGTCCAGCCTCTTGTCCTACCTAAAGGAAGGTAACTTTCCTTCTTGTATTCTTTATATCTGCCCGATTTTGGTGAGGAAATAGAACAATTGGAAAATGGGTTGAGTTGTCCAATGGATTAACTACTTTGATTCAAGTTTTCATCTTCCTCGTTTGGTCTGGATTAAGAAAAGCAAAAAATAGGAGGCAGTAGAAAAAATCAGCCAGAAAAGCACAAAGTCTCACAAAGTCTGTTAGATAAATAATGTTCTATCTGTGTTGTCTATATAGATGGAGACAGTAGATAAAATCAGGCAGAAAAGCAAAGATAAAAATGGGATGACCATGTAGCCAATGGTTCAATGAGATTTGTGTGCAACGAGTGATTGCAAATACAAGCTATTCATATTTAAAAAAAAACTCTTGATAATTCAAAAAGAGGAACACTTTGGGGCTAATCTGAAACCGCACATGAATATTCGTGCTGCATATTTACTTTGGTAGTGATGCTTGTATAATTAGAAATCATGTATACAACAAATTATCCTCTTTGAGCCATGTCCTTGTTTTATGAATTTGGTACAATGCGAGAAAAATTATAGGCCTGAGAAATATGCAGCCATAGTTAGGATACCTCTTGAGACTTGAGAAACGGTAGAATTCATTCAGACTATTATGCGAGCATAGCATTAAACTGCTAGTTTCCAGCGGAATGATAGGTACTATATTTTCTCGTGTTGTAGTTGCTGCTATATATGAATTCCCCCATGGCTGTTGTATTTTGCTATAAACTTTTGTTGTACTTGTACTTGTATATGGTCCAGTACAACAATTTTACAAGTGCATCATTTTATCTATGTGGTCCGGTACAACAATTCAAGCTTCTATTTATGAAAAAAGGGTTGAATGTATACCTATATGTCAAGCCTTGCTACGTACTGGTTGTATACTTATAGCATTTTATGCATTATTTTTTAACAGTTGGATGCCTCTAGCGTGAGGCCATGTACAAACTGGAAGAACGGTTGGGGCCATGCACGAATCGGACCAACAGTTGGGGCTATGTCATACCTCCAATCGGAGGAGCTAAAGTATGTCCTGAATGTCTCTTCCTGCATTAGTTTTTCCAGTTTGCAGATTGTCTGCGGACTAAACTGTGTATAGGTTAATGACCTGTGGCTCGCAGCCGCAACGTCACCTATGGCTTGCAGTCGGATGGCAAACCTTGAAGAAACATGCCTCGTTCACCTGCTCCGATGGAAAACTTGGAAGCGTGGAGAGGCCTCGCCGCCCCGCTCAGTAGAAACAATTTGAAAATTATTTGTTGTTGTATATGGAAGATGTGAGATGGAAATAGTATGATTGATCGGTTTATGTTTGGGCATCGGAGGTGTGACATGGAAAGACAAAAGTATTCATTGCTATACGATTGTTGTTGTTTATGGAAGCTTTTTTGGGCACGGTAGGTGTGAGATGGAAAGGATCCCATCGTAATAGAATTTCTGGGCATGACTTCATTTGGTGTCTTATATGGAAGGGTGGTGGGATTGCTGGTGCCGGGTTCGATATGATTTGATTGGTGTCTTATATGGAAGGGTCGGTTTATCTTGGCATGGGACATATGGTCTGGTGATAAATGAAAACCGGTGGTGGTTTTTGGAGGGAGGAGAAAAATCGGTGGGAGGGAGATCGCGTGGGGTAGGGCCATATTGATGGATGGAAGGGTGGGCAACTAATGAAACGAGCGAACGAACGACGTACGTACTGAGGCATTAGGAGTAGAGATATTTATTATTAAAAATTTAATACCCATATAAAGTTAGGTACATAAGGAAAAAAACTGATGGGTTTTTTTCACCTATGAGTGGCAGAGTGAGCAATTTATTTCAACATCTCTATTCCTAATGGACGAATTGGTTGAATAGTCCCCCCCCACTTTCAACCGGTTTATTTTCAACCGGTTTATTTTCAACCGATTTTTCTTCGTCCCACCTCCCACCAGCCCCTCCCACCGGTTTTTCTCTTTTCTCGTCTGACCGGCAATACCCAACGTATTTATGGTAATCAATCATAATTAATCCACGTATAGTAATAAATCAATCCAGGTATGGTAAGGTCATAACTCAGGAAATTTTGAATATGGCAATTATATGGTAATAAATTTAAATTACCCCAAAGGCTATCAATCCAGATATGGTAAGGCCATAACTCGGGAAATATCGAATATGGTAATAAATTTAAATTACCACCATGTATGGTAAGGCTATCCACGTATAGTAATAAATTATATAGTAATAAATATAATTAATCCACGTATAGTAATAAATCAATCCAGGTATGGTAAGGTCATAACTCAGGAAATTTTGAACATGATAATAAATTTAAATTACCCCA
>NC_041387.1:430956743-430980518 GCF_002162155.2 Triticum dicoccoides
CAGGTATGGCACGCCCTCACCTGATCACCTATCACAATCTCCAGCCCCACGCACGCACCAAAGAACCCACCCGGCACCAAACGCAGCTCCTCTCGACCCCCTCGAGTAAACGCCGCCACCGTCGTGCGATCTTCCTGACACAGACGCCGTCGCCGCCTCCTTCCCACCTACGGCGTCCCCCACGTCCATGGTGACGGCGCTCGCGTCCTACACTGACCCTCCGCCTCATATAGGTTGGTCGTTGATGGAGTGGGATGTGCCGCTGCGGTTTGGGGAGGCGCAATCACGATCTGGTTGGGATCTCAGTGTGGACTCGTTCTCTACGATGAAGGATGGCGCTGCCTCCCTGGCAAATGGGATCGGAGGAAGGGGCTCTACGTCGTGAATGTCGGCGAGGCAGCGGCCGAAGGCGAGCCCGACGGTGAGCACGGGTGTTCGTCCCATGAAATAGGCGGCCACAGAGGGCGGATCTGAGGCCACCCCAATCGTCGGTGGCCCTTCCTTCCATCGCTCATCGCCTCCATTCTCTCTCTCCTCTAAATCTTTGTCGCCCCTGCCTAATTCTGGCCGACGCCATCCGGCTCTCGCATCGACCACCACCAGCACGGCTGCGGACGAGGCGCAACCGCAGACGCCGCCGCCGCCATCCTCATCCACCTCCTCCACCATTCTTCCCAGCCGTCGTCTGGGGCACCCGCCATCTGCGCTCTAGCCCACCCGCTCCCTCCTATCCCCTCCCCCTGCCTGCCAGCCCCGTGATCCATCGCACAGATGGAAGGTACTACATCGACCTCCTCCCCAGCGGATCCGGCCTCCTCCGATGGAGATCCATCCTGGGCGCCGCCTTATTCTCATGCGTGCACGTCTATATCAACGTCTCATTCCACCTCACCTCACCTGAGCCTTTACCTTCCCACCTCTGCTTCAGATCCACATCACTTTGCAAGGTATGTGCTTGATTGTTCCGAACTGGATCGATGGATTATGCAAGGTACTTTGGGTGTCGTCATTGACAGCAATTGTCACGCCATGCTACCATCGGAGGGGTCCCTCATCGATGATTAGGGTCTTCCGAACTGCACGGGCTCCATTGAGAAGGATGTTTTTAATTCTGGTTTTGCCTACATGCTTTCTTTGCCTGTATCTACTTAGCTAATGTCTTCTTATAGATAGTAGCTGCTGAAGTGGTGATCAAAGTTGTTCACTATAAGGAAACAACCATGATAACAAAAGTGTATATTCCCTGACCTTTGACCTGAAGTACTTTTTCATTAGAAACTTGCAACAGCCAGGCATTGAAATTAGCAACAGCTTCGTACGTACTGAACTAATTTGCAGCAACACATACTGAACTAAGTTAGGTTATGCTCATCATTCCAACATGCTTAGTGATAACCACCTAGCAAGCTGATCAAACATGAAAAAATTGAAGTGCTACTGCTAATCGTACTATTCTGAATGTGAAAATCTATTTAATTGGCTCTTCTCTAATTGTACACTTGCATAAATCTCAGATCTTGCAAATTACAGTATAACCATAAAAGTCATGCTTTGACTCCTATAGGGCCTTTTGCACTTTAATATGACTAATAATTTGCCTTAATATCACAGATTGTATTACTACCTTTCTAAGTGAATGACATTCAAGAAGGTCATTAAATAAAACCAAGAAATCCTTATGGTATTGGAGTGTAGGAAAGTTGAGACTATAAAACCAAAAGGTTATATTTACATTTATTAGAGAAGGTTCTTTACTTTTTATAGGAAAACACAAAATGTTGCCATGTAGAGTCTAGGTGGTGGGCCTCCTTGATCCACTTGGTGGATGAGGGCGACTCCGGTCCTGGCACCCATAGTGCCAGTGATCCAAAAATCATAGGGCCTGGATATAGCTCTAGCAGATGTATGCGGCTTGCGCATCGAGCTTGGTCGTCTCGAGCATGGAGATAGGCGAGTTGTAGACCAAGAGCTGGTACAGAGATAGGCGAGTTGTAGACAAGAGCTGGTGGGCAGCAAGAAACGCATGCACACCAAAGAACAAATCTGAGTCACATGCCTACTTCTATTGGTTTCTACAAAGAGCGGCTAGCTTAGTTCTTAGACCAGTCGGTCACTGTCGAGGTCGCCAAGGTGATCTTACAGCACCGCCGTGGGGATTTCTCATGATTTTATGTAGGCAAGCCGCAAGCGATGGTGGTGATTGGCTGGGTGGTGTCGCTGCCTTGGGAAGAGACGAAGTGATGGTAAAAGTAAGCAGGATCCGATGATTCTTCCGTGGGGATAGCCAAAGTCAAGATGTCGACTACAGACTCGTCGCAGACTTGCAGTGAACCTGGATGCGGCAAGCCTGATTTGTGGATCGATGACGGGTCTTGACTTTGTTAGGCCGGGATTGGATGGTTGCGGAGGGTGGTGTGCTTGATTGGGTTCCCATGGAAGAATGTGGCCTCCTCGTGGATCTGGTCATGCCCATCCTAGAGAACATTGTGTCCCTAGCTCCCTCGAGGAGCAAGGACAGTGCAAGCGGCAGCAGGGGGTAGGGGTAGATGTGGGGAGGGATGTCGGCGGCTGCTCGAGGTCATCATGATGAAACCCTTGACGTCCCATCTTTATCAATGGAAGTGGAAGAGCACGAAGTCGAGATTGGATAGGAGTTTGAGTTCTTTTTGGCACCGATCGGTTCCCCACTTTAGAGATGTATTTTTTTGCGTGCGAGCAAACAGTGGGTTGATTCTAAAAGGGATAGGCACTTTTCAATAGAAGTGCATGACGGACCAAAAATATGACCTCATTTTATTTGTTTGATAGATATCGTATTATTCGTTGTTGTTCGTTCGGTGAAATTTCCTAATATTTGATTGTTGTGTTTCTAATTAGAGCACCCCATAATCACCCAATATAAGGGGATGATAAATGAAAGATATTGATTATAAATTTTAAAGAGCCCGTGGCAACGCACGGGCGTTATACTAGTTAGAGGCAGTTTAGGATATGATTGGTGGACGGACCAAAAAGCAGAGAAACGTGCCCCCCTTCATTATTAGGTATAGATTTAAACGGTGCAAGAGGGAAAATTATATTTCATCTTGTATATGTGACTTATATTTATTTTGAACGACATACTTCAAAAAATATTAGCTCTATAGTTGTGAGCCCATTGATCCTTTATATTATTTTCATTATTCTATCAATTGTAATCTTATTGTTACTTTCTTTGGGATAGAAAAAAATAGCAATAGAATTAAGCACACCAGCCTTTGTTAGTACGTTTTGTATGTAGCAAGTTATCTCAAAAGTTGAAAAACCAATCTTTAGGAACCTATGCGCACTACAAGAAGCTCACGACCAAAACTGTGATGGGCGTTGAAGCTGCTCTGGAGCAAGATGTTGCCTAGGAGGGTGGCCCCTCAAAAGCCCGCGGACATGGACGCTGACCAGGCACTTCTCAAAAAATGCAATCCACATTCGGACACCTCAATTATCATATCTCAAATCTATATAAACTCATGCAATTATGTCGACGCGCACGCATCGTCCGGCTACTCCATCACACTACACTAAACATGTCATCGGACTACCAAAATTTGGCATGTTTGGCTATGGTGGAGTTCATCCACGGCTGCCCTTGCCCTTCCGGGCGCTCTTGTCGTCCTTCTCACGGAAGTACCGGCCGAAGACGCAGTACGGATCGAGCCGGATCTACTCATTGTCGGACTGTCCTCGCCGTTGTTGTCCTCCTCCTTCGGTGGCAGTCCGACCATGGCATGGATCGCCCGATTCTGCTCTCGAGCGAGGGCGCGCGTTCCTCCGCTGCCATTTCTTCATAGTGCGGGTGCGGATGACTTCCTCCTCTATGGCCACCCACGCCGCCGCATCAGCCACCTCCACCGCCGCCATTTCCGCAGCGATACGGGCCTCGGTGGCCCTTATCCTCTCCTTCCCATGGCAGACCGCCCGTTCCCGGTGGGACTCATACTCTGCCCGGCCGATGATGGGGAAGGAGAGGTGTTCCGGGAAGGACCGCGAGGATCCAGCACCAGAGGACCGAGCGCCCCGTGACCCGACGCTAATGCATCACGGCGGACGGATCAGTCCGTCGGCCGGGCGCTGTCCTCCCGGGAGCGGCGGAGTGCAAATGCGGACTGCCATTGCCTCCTCCAACCCACACGGGACGACACCCCAGTCGACGGATCCGGGCTGGTCGGAGTCCGATCCACTGCCTGCCATGGCGGAGAAGGCCGCAAACCGCCGGAGGTGAGCTCGGGCGGCGGAGGGGAGTGAAGGGAGTGGAGTGTAGTGGCTAGGGTTTGCTCCAGCGAGAGGATAGGTTCGAATATAAGTGGGTCGATGGGCCAGCATGGGCCGGGTCCAACATGGCGGGCGTGCCCAGGCACGCCCGGACGCCCCATATCCACCCCATATTTGGGCTGAATATGGGGGTGCCGGCCAGCCCAGGCGTTTGAGGCGTTCGTTTGGATTGAAAAAACGTGATCAGTTAGTGACCGGGCAGCCGGCCCGAGTATATGAGACGGGTTTGAGAGATCTGGTTGTAGATGCTCTTATCTTTCTGTTTAGCCCGTCTAGGTGCCGATGCAGAAAAAATAGTCTAACCACATGGTTTGCAATAGCCTAGACATAACGTGCTCTTTTTTTCGGAACCTTTGTTCCCTGAACTGATCGGTTTCATTAATAAAAAGAAGGAACGGGGATGGGGGGTGTGGCTCTTCTGATGCTCTAAAAACATTCATGAATTCAGCCGCAAAAAAATGAATAAACAACAGTTTGTGAAACAAAAACAACGCGAGTTTAAAAAAATCTGATCCAAGTTGATGAAATTTAGAAACTTTCAAGAATTTAAAACTGTTCTTGAATTGAAAACCTTCAAGAATAAAAAATGTTCTTGTGAATTTCAAAAATGTTCATTAATTCAAAAAAAATCATGAATTCAGAATGTGCACGTGAATAAAAAAATATCCATAGACTGTTTTTGAAAATCCTGAACATTATTTTGAATCTCAATCATTTTTTCTAAATCTGAACAATTTTAAAATTCCATAATTTTTTGAAATATTGAACATTTTTTTATATTTCAAATATTTCTTGAAAAACATGAACAATTTTTTAAATTATGAACAATTTTGGAAAGAATTAGATAAAGGTAGAAGAGAAAAATAGAAAGAAAAAAACAGACAGGAAACAACAATTTCGGTCAAAGAAAACTTGCTAAAAATAACCAAAAAAAAGCATAATACTAGTACAAAAACGGAGTGCAAGGTTCCTAGAAAACCAATTCGAAATGTTCACAAAAAACAAAACCGTTGAGAACCCATAAAAGCAAGCAGAGAAACTGATGAAAAGACCAAGGGGGGAAAGAGGAAAAAATAACCAAAAACGGTGAAAAAACCCAAAGCGAAGGTTTCAAAAACCAGCTCGATAATGTTCTAGAAAAACGTTCAGACACTTGCGATGTGATCCTACTAGGCTGTCCCACGTTCTTGTGCTAGTTTGCCACAGGAGTGATACGTATCGTTACGAGCAATACATGTAATTTGCGAAGCTCCTCCAGATTTCGGGTAGCTTTGACCTGTTTTTTTTTGTATCAGCCATTTTTTTAGAAACACTTGTAACTTTATTCATACTCATAACAATTACAAATACATTGATTTGGACCTAACATCCAATAAAATACAAAGCAACTCCTATAACTAAGAATTACAGTGAAATCTCTTGAAAACACCTTCTTCACGGCGTCAATCTCTGCTCTAAAAATACCCCAAGGACTTCAGTAAAAAGGCTGCAATTGGACTGAAGCAACGATGTTGTCACTTCTTCACCCGCATGAACATTAGCAATATTGGTTTTTGAAAGTGCCTTGAGTCGCCCATCCAAAAAGATGGAAAGCCTTAATCGATGAATATACTTGGGCCAGGATGATCCCCTAGAAGTGCAGGCCGTTGAATCACTATATCTTCACCAATGTGCCGATGCAAGATTTCACCTCCATAAAGAATCATACCAACGAAAAAGGCTTGACACAACAACATAAACCCATCAGATCTGAATACTCGGATCTCATGGCACCGACAAAGAATGAGAGAAAATTTATTCTCATAAAATTATAATGATCACTAGACGATGGCGAAGGACATAGAGGTCTTGAAGATCCGAGGTCCCCCCACCTTTCAGCGTCAAGATGGAAGCCAAAGGCGAGGGGACCTAAATTTCTCAGATGACAGCGGCGGCGCCACAAGAAACCCTAGCAATTGTACCCGTCGTTTTTAAATCCTTTCTGGTCCGTCTTTTACTATTTCCTTTTTTATTAAGAACATGAACTTTTCTAACATTCATGGAACTCTTCTATATTGCGTGGGATTTTTCTTAAATTCATGAATTATTATTAAATTCACAAACTTTTTCAAATCTGTTTACATTTTCCAAGTTTGTGAAAAAAATCGAATTCACGAGCTTTTTTTAAATCCATATTTTTTTAAACCGTGTTTTTGTAAATTAGCAAACATTTTGAAACTCGCATTTTTTCAAATTCATGAATTGTTTTAAATTGCGTGAAATTTCTCAAGTTCATGAACTTATTTGCACTCATGAACTCTTTGAAAAATCACAAACTTAATTTAAAATTTGTGAACTTTTGAAAATCAATGATTTTTCCAATTCGTGATCTTTTGTCAAACTAAAACTTTTCAAATTACGGATCATTTTTAATATCAGTGAACCTTTCTCTCAATATTGTGAACCTTTTTAATTTATAGAAACTTTTCAAAAATTCTTGATCATTTTTTGATGTATACTTTATTATTATCTTAAAATACTGAAAGTCCTCTTTTTTCCTTAACGACTAATTGTGTTTGTGATAACCGAGGCACAAAGAACCAGGCGACCAGGCGACCAATGACCAACAACTCAGCGAAGGCAAGCGTTGTTGGGCTGCGACTGTTTGGCATTAGTGCAACTGCTAGTACACCAAGCGACGACCTAAGCACCGATTGGGCCCAACTCCTATTTAGCGCTCTCAGCCCGGGTTATCGCCGGAACTGTATCTCGCTTAGTTTTTTTCCGACAAACTCACAAAGCTTTTATTCAACCATCACCAGGTTTACATGGACGAAAACAAGATCTCCGATCTGTCCTAACCAAGCATGGCGGCCAGTACCCAGCTTTAAAGCATGCTTTGCAAGTTTGTGAGTCTCGACATTAGAGATTCTAAATTCACGGCTAATCAAATAGGAAGAAAAAAAAGCCTAGACCTTTCTATTATTTCATGTACAATGCACCATATGATGCCGACGTGCCCGCCTTGATAGCCTCTACAGTCACTTTGCAATCACAAGCAACAACGATTTTTGCATGTAAAGATCATCCAAGAGAGCCAGTGCTTCATGAGTTGCCAAAGTCTCCAAAACCTCTAGGTCATCGATGTTTCTGAAAACCACCTTCGATGCCCCCTGATAGATCCCTGCACTGTTACGACATATCGCTGCGACCGCCCAGAAACCTCCACGTCGTGCTACCGCAGCATCAACGTTCACCTTTGCATGCTGGTCTCGAGATGGAATCCATGCCGTCAATCTGCTAGCTGGTGGAGCACGTATACTAGTTCCCAGCTTCTTCAAGAGTTGGAAATCTGATATATAGCTAGATATGAACCCATGCATGGAGTGTGGTGTTTGGAAAATGCCTTCATGTATCATCTTGCGTCGGGCAGACCAAATGGCCCACAAGGTGATGGCCACGACAATAAGATCATCCTCGGGCAGAGATTCAATCATGGAGTGTAGCCAAAGTTTGGCATTGTCGTCTCTGTTCGAGGACATATGTTGAACAAGCTCTTCCTTGGACAATGCCCATGTACATCTAGACATAGCATAGTCAAGTAGCGAGTGACGCCAGCTCTCCTGTGCTCCAAAGATCGCACAAACATCAGATGTAGCCATATTCTGATGCTGGAGCACATCACCCATTGGCAATGAATGTTGTGCAAGCCGCCATGTGAATACCTTGAGTTTCGAGGGCACCTACATCTTCCATAGCGCTGACATGGCTTTCATCTCCTCTTCTAAGTTTGACAAACTCTTAGCCTCTAACCATGCCTCTCTGCCATCTTTATTCGCAAGAGCATTTTATATGTAGTCCTAACCAAGAAACGACCCCGCGGATCCTTGGCCTATGCCCAAAAATCCTCTACTTGCCTGGTGCATAGGGGAATCCTTAATGTGACCTCGGCATCCACAGGGAGAGAAACTTGTCTGGCCACTTCCTCCCACCATGAAGCAGAAGTAGCATCAATGAGCTCACCTACATGTTGCGGTGGATCTTGTACCAGTGAAGAGATCGATCTCATTAAACCTGCTCGTGGTATCCAATTGTGTTGCCAGATGTGGGTTGATACGTCTCCGTTATATCTACTTTTTCAAACACTTTTGCTCTTGTTTTGGACTCTAATTTGCATGACTTGAATGAAACTAACCCGGACTATGCTGTTTTCGCAGAACTACCATGGTGTCTTGTGTAGAAATAAAAATTCTCGGAATTGGATGAAACTTTTTGGAGATTTTTTAAAATGAATAAATAATACTGGAGCGAAGACCCACGGGAGGGGAGCCATCAGTGGCCCACAAGACACCTGGGCGCGCCCTGGTGCCTTGTGGGGCCCATGTGGCTCTGCTGACCCTAAACTCAACTCTATAATTCCCATTTTCCGAGAAAAAAAATAAGAGAAGAAGTTTCATTCATTTTACGATACGGAGCCGCCGCCTCCTGTTCTTCATCGGGAGGCCGGATGTGGAGTCTGTTTAGGGCTCCAGAGAGGGGGATTCGTTGCCATCATCATCACCAACCCTTCTTCGTCACCGATTTCATGATACTCACCACAGAGAATGAGTAATTCCTTCATAGGCTTGCTAAACGGCAATGGGGGTTGGATGGGATTTATTATGTAATCGAGTCAATTTATTAGGGCTTGATCCCTAGTATCCAGTATGTTCTGTTATTGATGTTGCTATGATTTTTCTATGTTTAATGCTTGTCACTAGGCTCGAGTGCCATGATTTCAGATCTGAGCCCTTTATATTTTCAGATTTTTTTGGTTCTTTTTCTTTCTTCATGGTTTTTTTTGGATTTTCTGTTTTCTTTGCTTTCTCATCACGTTTCTTCCTTTCTTTCTTGATTTTGATTTGTTTTTTGTTTCTATTTATTTCTTTGTAGGTTTTTATTGTTTTTTGCCTTATTTTCTTTCTCTTTTTATTTTTTATTTTTTTCCAGGTTTTCATTGGTTTTTTTTGTTTCTTTCATGAGATTTATCTATTTCCATTCATTTGAATTAGTCTATATGGTTTTTCATTATCTTTGTCTTGTTTCTATTCTTTATTGGTTTTCTTCTTTTTTTTGTCCTTTTTTCGTCGGGTTTTTTCTGGTTGAAGACATGTTAACTTTTTTTTTCAGTGCACATTGAATATTTTCTGTATACATCAGACACATTATTTATATACAATATGAACATTTTTTTAATTACATAATTAGCATTTTTTGAGAACTTATATTTTTATGTCTACATTTTCCCACACACATTGTGCATTTTTGGAATATATATTTTTTATATGTCTATACTTATATTTTTTTATATATAATAAACATTTCTAATACATGTTTAATAGTATTCAAATACAAGATCAACATTTTTTTAATACATGGACAACTTTTTTATAGGCAGTTTTTTTAAATGTTTGATTAACATGTTTAGAATAGAAGATTAATTATTTTTGAATACATGGTGAACATTTGTTCTATGCACATTTAACATTCTCTAATGCTTGATTAATATTTTTCAGCTTCAAGATTAACATTTTTTAATACATGGTCAACATTTTTTATACACATTTAACATTGTTCAAATGCCTGATTACATTTTTAAAATACTTGTTCAACATTTTTTCAAATGCTTGATTAACATTTTTCAAATAAAAGATTCATTTTTAATACAATTTCAACATTTCCTTTGTACGCATTTAACATTTTTCAAATACTTTGTTAAAAGAATTCAAATACTTGTTTAAACATTTTTAGATACATGATCAAAATTTTCACACATTTTTTTTATTTACCGTATACAGGAGAAACATTTTCTCTACACCCATTTTAACATTTTTCAAATGCTTGGTCAACATTTTTTCTATGTTTTATGTAAAGTGTTTTTGTAGTATATTTATTTAGAATATTTAGAACTATAAACAAAATAAAAAATAAAGAAGAAAACGAAAACTAGAAACATGAAACAGAACAAAAAAAGACTCTACTTCCCGCGCGCCTAGGCCGGTCCATGTCGCTCGCGCCTCACCGAGGCGTGAGAGACATAAGGTCGCCCACCGCTCATTGCCTATTGTACAAGCCGACGCACACTCCTCTTCCGTCCTAGGCTCGGCCCATTTAGTTTATTTTCCTTTTCCTTAACCTTCTAAACTGAGTGCACGTGAGAAATTCAAACACCCAACCTCGCAGTTCAGTACAACCCGCAATAACCAACTAGGAAAGACTCACATTCTTCGAAAGTACTAATATGAGCACGAGCACTAGTGATTTCGCTATCTGGGCCATGGATTGGTGTCGTGATCTATGCATCTGTACAGGTGCGTCTTTCGTCCTGCAGTTCTTTATTTAGGCTATGGCCCAAAGGTCAGCTGACGGCGTCATAACTCCATCGGTTAGCTTTCCCACATATCATAATGAGGTTGACAATTTGAGCCGCCTCTCCACAGATTCTGGACTAATGGAACCGGCTCTGCACATTTATTAGCACGGACCGTTGGACCTACCAATCTTCCTCAGCACTTCACCTCCCCCCTTCTTATTATTCTGCTGGGTCCTACCAGCTCGCTCGGAGAATAGTGTTTTGTAACACCAGCAAGAAAGTTCTATAAGACTGAAACTGCCCCTGGCCATGATGATTGGCTAGTTATTTTTAGGCAGGGTATCAACAAACGTTTTATGATCATATAGGACGAAGTGATCCAAAATTTACAGGTACAACACATTTTTGAACTTGCATAATGCTACCTCTTGAGCTTGCGTTGGTTTTCTCATGAAGAGGAAAGGGTGATGCAGCAAAGTAGCATAAGTATTTCCTTCAGTTTTGAGAACCAAGGTATCAATCCAGTAGGAGACGACGCACAAGTCACCGAATACCTGCACAAACAATCAAGAACTTGCAACCAACGCGATAAAGGGGTTGTCAATTCCTTCACGGTCACTCGCAAAAGTGAAAACAGATAGAGATAATAAAGTAAATATTTTTGGTATTTTTGATATATAGATTGGAAAGTAAAGATTGCAAAATAGTAAACGAGATTCAACAATATGGAAAAGAGATGCAATATAACAGAAAAGAGACCTGAGGGCCATATGTTTCACTAGTGGCTTCTCTCGAGATAGCATGTATTACGGTGGGTGAATAAATTATTGTCGAGCAATTAATAGAAAAGCGCATAATTATGATGACATCTAAGGCAATGATCATGAACATAGGCATCACGTCCGTGTCAAGTAGACCGAAACGATTCTGCATCTACTACTATTACTCCACACATCGACCGCTATCCAATATGCATCTAGAGTATTAAGTTCATAAGAACGGCGTAACGCATTAAGCAAGATGACATGATGTAGAGGGATAAACTCAAGCAATATAATATAAAACCCCATATTTTTATCCTTAATGGCAACAATACAATATGTGCCTTGCTGCCCCTACTGTCATTGGGAAAGGACACCACAAGATTGAACCCAAATCTAAGCACTTCTCCCATGGCAAGAAAGATCAATCTAGTAGGCCAAACTAAACCGATAGTTCGAAGAGACTTGCAGAGATATCAAATCACGCATATAAGAATTCAGAGAAGAACCAAATAATATTCATAGATAATCTTGATCATAAATCCACAATTCATCGGATCTCGGCAAACACACCGCAAAAGAATATTACATCGAATAGATCTCCAAGAACATCAAGGATAACTTTGTATTGAGAAACAAAGAGAGAGAAGAAGCCATCTAGCTAATAATTATGGACCCGAAGGTCTGTGGTAAACTACTCACGCTTCATCAAAGAGGCAATGGTGTTGATGTAGAAGCGCTCCGTGATCGATTCCCCCTCCGGCAGATCACCGAAAAAGGCCCCAAGATGGGATATCACGGGTACAAAAGATTGCAGCGGTGGAAAAGTGATTTTCATGGCTCCCCCTGATGTTTTTAGGGTATAAGAGTATATATAGGCGAAAGAACTAGGTCAGTGGAGCTACAAGGGGCCTATGAGGGTGGGGGCGCGCCTACCCCCCTGGGCGTGCCCTCCTGCCTCGTGGATGCCTCGTCCCGTCTCTGACTTCAACTTCAAGTCTTCTGGTTTGCTTTCGGTCCAAGAAAGATCATCGCGAAGGTTTCATTCCATTTGGACTCCTTTTGGTATTCCTTTTCTGCAAAACTCTAAAATAGGCAAAAAAACAGAAACTAGCAGTGGGCCTCCGGTTAATAGGTTTGTCCCGAAAATAATATAATAGAGCGTATTAAAGCCCATTAAACATCCAAAACAGATAATATAATAACATGGAACAATCAAAAATTATAGATACGTTGGAGATGTATCAAGCATCCCCAAGCTTAATTCCTGCTCGTCCTCGAGTAGGTAAATGATAAAAACAGAATTTTTGATGTGGAATGCTAGCTAACATATTTATCAATGTAATTTTCTTTATTTTGGCATGAATGTTGAGATCCGAAAGATTCAAGACAAAAGTTTAATATTGACATAAAAATAATAATATTCAAGCATACTAACAAAGCAATCATGTCTTCTCAAAATAACATGGCCATAGAAAGTTATCCCTACAAAATCATATAATCTAGCTATGCTCTATCTTCATCACACAAAATATTTAAATCATGCACAACCCCGGTTTCAGCCAAGCAATTGTTTCATACTTTAGTATTTTCAAACTTTTTCAATCTTCACGCAATACATGAGCGTGAGCCATGGACATAGCACTATAGGTGGAATAGAATGGTGGTTGTGGAGAAGACAAAAAGGAGAAGATATTCTCACATCAACTAGGTGTATCAACGGGCTATGGAGATGCCCATCAATAGATATCAATGTGAGTGAGTAGGGATTGCCATGCAACAGATGCACTAGAGCTATAGGTGTATGAAAGCTCAAAAGAAAACTAAGTGGGTGTGCATCCAACTTGCTTGCTCACGAAGACCTAGGGCAATTTTAGGAAGCCCATCATTGGAATATACAAGCCAAGTTCTATAATGAAAAATTACCACTAGTATATGAAAGGGACAACATAGGAGACTCTCCATCATGAAGACCATGGTGCTACTTTGAAGCACAAGTGTGGAAAAATGATAGTAGCATTGCCCCTTCTCTCTTTCTCTCTCATTTTTTATTTGGTCCTTTTCTCGTTTTTTATGGCCTCTTTTTTTATTTAGTCTAGAGTCTCATCCCGAATTGTGGGGGAATCATAGTCTCCATCATCCTTTCCTCACAGGAACAATGCTTAATGAAGATCATCACACTTTTATTTACTTACAACTCAAGGATTACAACTCGATACTTAGAACAAAATATGACTCTATGTGAATGCCTCCGGTGGTGTACCGGGATGTGCAATGAGTCAAGAGCGACATGTATGAAAAATTATGAACGATGGCTTTGCCACAAATACGATGTCAACCACATGATCATGCAAGGCAATATGACAATGATGGAGCGTGTCATAATAAACGGAACGGTGGAAAGTTGCATGGCAATATATCTCGGAATGGCTATGGAAATGCCATAATAGGTAGGTATGGTGGCTGTTTTGAGGAATTTATATGGTGGGTGTATGGTACCGACGAAAGTTGCACGGTACTAGGGAGGCTAGCAATGGTGGAAGGGTGAGAGTGCATATAATCCATAGACTCAACATTAGTCACAAAGAACTCACATACTTATTGCAAAAATATATTAGTTATCAAAACAAAGTACTACACGCATGCTCCTAGGAGAAGGGTTGGTAGGAGTTAACCATCGCGCGATCCCGACCTCCACTCATAAGGAAGACAATCAATAAATAAATAAATCATGCTCCAACTTCATCACATAATGGTTCACCATACGTGCATGCTACGGGAATCACAAACTTTAACACAAGTATATCTTAAATTCACAACTACTCTACTAGCATGACTCTAATATCACCATCTTCATATCTCAAAACAATCATAAAGAATCAAACTTCTCATAGTATTCAACGCACTTTATATGGAAGTTTTTATTACTAGATAAATGCTCGTGCGTTGCAACGGGGCATTACTTTTCTAATGGTTTAACAACAATCATGAGGCACGACTCTTCTCTTCTTGTTTTTATCATGTCTCCGCCTTCCTAATTCAAGCTCATCATCCCTGTCAATGGCGCATCCAGCTCACAATCCCCCTCCCTCAACCACCTTTCAAACACACACTTTATTTTCATTGGATAGCAGCGCCTCATATTCAGCTTCTATCATTGGGCATCCATTCTAATCGCCCTAACCATCCAATCACAGGTTGATTCGTATTTGACCTAACTTATGGAAAATCGAAAAGTAGTGACATATAAAGTATGATAGTTAGCAAAGTTATACATGTTGACGTAAGCATTAGTGGTCTATAACTCCATTATGAAGGCAGCCACAGAATCCAAATATTTGTGAGGATGGCACAATGTTGTCAAGTTTCTTACCGGTGACCTTGGATTGACATTTCTTCTAGTTTCAACAAAGCAGTCTCTCTCTTGCTCTCTCACCCCTGTGACGACAAATAGCAAAAACAATCTGTGAGTACCATCAAGCAAAATAAGCATAGAAAATCTCATCTCATCTCTCTCTCTCGCTCCCTGTTAGCAGCAGTAGTTGGATGCAACAACATGTCAGTGTAGCCAAAAGAATCTCTCACCGGTCTCCCGCGTCGTGACACTCTTGACCCGTGCGCTACAACATCATCGTGCTCTCCTGCCCCAACAATGCCATGTCTCCCCAGTCGATCGCCCCTCCACCCCATTTGGCGCCTCACGTGCATGAGAAAAGGACACCAGCACCCCGTCGAGGTAGGTCTCCTGCGGAGGGAGGCGAGCTAGGGTACAGAGGAAAGGAGTAGGACGACATCCTCGTTCAGCCCTGTCGATGGCAGCACGAAGACAGGGGCCATGACCTCGTCTAGGGCACATCTTGGAGGCGGAGTGGCTCGACCGGGGGAGCACGTGTGCTCGTCTCTGCCCGCTCACTATGTTGCCAGCTCGCTGCAGATCCACGACCACCAGTATTGTCTCCCAATCCCGTCATTGCAAAGAGGGGGGGGGGAGAGCCTCACCGACGTCCATCGGCCGAAGAGAGTTGCTGGGACGGGGCGACATTAAGAGAGAAGAGATGGGTATGTGGCCGCTGTGCTTAGGACGCGGAGGCAGCGCCCATGGCGAAGATGGGAGCGATGGCGTCAAATCAAATCGGATCGTGGGGAAGAAGCGGTCGATGAGGGGCGAGAGAAGCACGGGCCTTTGTCTTGGGCCTTTCTAGGCCTGGCGCACGCTAACCACACGGCCAACCGAACGAGCGCGACGAGGGAAGGCTGGACGAAGATCGTCATCGCGAGCGACGTAAGAGGGGAAACGGAATGTTCCGTTTCTTTTAGATAGTAGAGATACCCATCTTGGATGCCCATCATATTAGGACTAATTTTATAACCTAAGCAAATTACCATGCTGTTCTAAAAGACTCTCAAAATAATATAAGTGAAGCATGACAGATCAACAATTTCTATAAAATAAAACCACCGCCGTTCTCTAAAAAGATATAAGTGAAGCACTAGAGCAATATTGGCTAGCTCAAAAGATATAAGTGAAGCACATAGAGTACTCTAATAAATTCTGATTCATGCGTGTCTCTCCCAAAAGGTGTCTACAGCAAGGATGATTGTGGTAAACTAAAAAGCAAAGACTCAAATCAAACAAGAAGCTCCAAGCAAAACACATATCATGTGGTGAATAAAAATATAGCCTCAAGTAAAGTTAACGATAGACGCAGGCGCAAGAGGGGATGCCTTCCGGGGCATCCCCAAGCTTAGGCTTTTGGTTGTCCTTGAATTTTACCTTGGGGTGCCTTGGGCATCCCCAAGGTTAGGCTCTTGCCACTCCTTATTCCAAAATCCATCAAATCTTTACCCAAAACTTGAAAACTTCACCAACACAAAACTTCAACAGAAAATCTCATGAGCTCCGTTAGTATAAGAAAATAAAACACCACGTTAAGTACTGTAATGAACTCATTCTCAATTTATATTGGTGTTAAACCTACTGTATTCCAACTTCTCTATGGTTCATCCCCCCCCCCCCCGATCCTACTCATAGATTCATCAAAATAAGTAAACAACACACGAAAAACAGAACAGTCAGTAACAATATGTAACTTTCGAATACTTATGTAACTCCAAAAATTCTGAAATAAATCGGTAGACGTGAGGAATTTGCATATTAATCATCTTCAAAAAGAATCAACCTAAAAGCACTCTTCTGTAAAAAATGACAACTATTCTCGTGAGCGCAAAAGTTTTTGTTTTTTACAGAAAGATCGCAAAGACTTCACCCAAGTCTTCCCAAAGGTTGTACTTGGCACAAACACTAATTAAACATAAAACCACATCTAAACAAAAACTAGATGAATTATTTATTACTAAACAGGAGCAAAAAGAAAAAATAAAATTGGGTTGCCTCCCAACAAGCGCTATCGTTTAACGCCCCTAGCTAGGCATAAAAGAAGAATAGATCTAAGCATTACCATTTTCGGCATGCAATTCCTCAATTGAACAAACATAACCCTTAGGAGGTTCTTTAGTTTTGTTAATGATCAAACTCCTAGGCAAGAAATCGAGAAATTCATTTGTGGCAAAAGGTTCCTTAATGATATCGAAAAAATTGGGGTGAACACTTATTGATTTGAGATCTTCATTTTCCTTACTAGAAGATTCACCCTTATTCTTAGGAACATAGATAAACTTGGAAACTTTGGCAGGAGGCGGATTCGAGGTATTTTTAACGGCAGAAAAAGCGGAACCCAAGTTGGTAATAATATCTTCGAGTTTATCAATTCTAGTAGAATCTTGATCTATCTTTTCATTAACTATGGGTTCTTTTTCCCTAGGATTCTTTAGAGTGACTCCTACCTTAGATCCATATTGAGTAATTTGATTATGAATCTTTTTATCCAAATTTTTGATTAACTCTATAGTAGCAATTTTATTTTCAATAATATCAAGTCTTTCCATCACATGTTCCAAGGTTAAAATGGTTCCATTGACCAAAAGAGGTGGTGGGCCTAACAAATCTATCATGGCATTATCAAAATTATGGCTTCCCAAGAAATTCCCTCCAGGAATGGTGTCAAGAACATATCTATTACAAGGAGTAATGCCTACATAAAAATTGCGAAGAAGAATGGAAGTGGATTGCTTTCTAGTAGATCTATTTTAAGCATTGCAAATTCTATGCCAAGCATCTTTTAGATTTTCTCCCTCCCTTTGTTTAAAACTGAGAACTTCATTATCGGGAGTACTAACAATGATAGGAGGACTAGCCATGAGGGTGAAACAAACGATCTAACACACGAACGCATAATAAGCAAGCGAAAAGAGACGAACGGAAGAGGGGCGAATAAAAGGCAAAGGTTTTCAAAAATCATTTTAGAAGTGGGGAAGAGGAAAGCGAGAGGCAAATGGCAAATAATGTAATGCAAGGGAGACGAGTTTATGATGGGTACTTGGTATGGCTTGACTTGACGAAGATCTCCCCGGCAACGGCACTAGAAATCCTTCTTGTTACCTCTTGAGCTTGCGTTGGTTTTCCCTTGAAGAGAAAAGGGTGATGCATCAAAGTAGCGTAAGTATTTCCGTCAGTTTTGAGAACCAAGGTATCAATCCAGTAGGAGACGACGCACAAGTCACCGAATACCTGCAAAAACAATCAAGAACTTGCAACCAATGCGATAAAGGGGTTGTCAATCCCTTCACGGTCACTCGCAAAAGTGAAAACTGGTGAGATAATAAAGTAAATATTTTTGGTATTTTTGATATATAGATTGGGAAGTAAAGATTGCAAAATAATAAACTAGATTCAACAATATGAAAAAGAGATGCAATATAACGGAAAAGAGACCCGGGTGTTGGCGAACATAGTAATTTCAAAATTTTCCTACGATCACGTAGATCTATCTAAGTGATGCATAGCAACGAGGGGGATAGTGTGTCCATGTACCCTCGTAGACCGAAAGCGGAAGCATTAAGTAACACGGTTGATCTAGTAGAGCGTCTTGGCGATCCAACCGATCAAGTACCAAACGCACGTCACCTCCGCGATCTGCACACATTCAGCTCGATGACGTCCCTCGAACTCTAGATCCAGCTAAGGCCGAGGGAGAGTTCCGTCAGCACGACGGCGTGGTGATGGTGATGGTGAAGTTACCGGCGCAGGGCTTCGCCTAAGCACTACGACGATATGACCGAGGTGAAAAACTATGGAGGGGGGCACCGCATACGGCCAAAAGATCAACTTGTGTGTCTATGGGGTGGCCCCTCCCCATATATAAAGGAGGGGAGGAGGAGGCCGGCCGGCCACAAGGGGCGCGCCAAGGGGGAGAATTCTTACACCCAGTAGGAGTAGGTTTCCCCCTTTCCTAGTCCAAGAAGGAGAAGAAGGGAAAGAGGAGAGAAGAGAAGGAAGGAGAGGGGGGGCGCCCCCTTCCCTTGTCCAATTCAGACTGGGTAAGGGGGGCACCTCTAACCGGCCCTCTCTCTTCTCAACAAAGGCCCACTAAGGCCCATTAATCCCCCGGGGGGTTCCGGTAACCCTCCGGTACTCCGCTTTTATCCGCTACTTCTCTGGGACACTTCTGGTGTTCAAACATAGCCGTCAAATATATCAATCTTTATGTCTCGACCATTTAGAGACTCCTCGTCATGTCTGCGATCTCATCCGGGACTACGAACAACCTACGGTACATCAAATCACATAAACTCATAATACCAATCGTCATCGAACATTAAGCGTGCGGACCCTACGGGTTCAAGAACTATGTAGACATGACCGAGACACGTCTCCGGTCAATAACCAATAGAGGAACCTAGATGCTCATATTGGTTCCTAGATATTCTACAAAGATCTTTATCGGTCAAACCACATAACAACATACGTTGTTCCCTTTGTCATCGGTATGTTACTTGACCGAGATTCGATCGTCGGTATCATCATACCTAGTTCAATCTCGTTACCGGAAAGTCTCTTTACTCGTTCCGTAATAATTCATCCCGCAACTAACTCATTAATCACAATGCTTGCAAGGCTTATAGTGATGAGTATTACTGAGTGGGCCCAGAGATACCTCTCTGAAACACGGAGCGACAAATCCTATTCTCGATCTATGCCAACCCAACAAACACCTTCGGAGACACCTGTAGAACACCTTTATAATCACCCATTTACGTTGTGATGTTTGGTAGCACACAAAGTGTTCCTCCGGTATTCGGGAGTTGCATAATCTCATAGTCTGAGGAACTTGTATAAGTCATGAAGAAAGCAGTAGTAATGAAATTGACATGATCATAATGCTAAGCTAACGGATAGGTCATGTCCATCACATCATTCTCCTAATGATGTGATCCCGTTCATCAAATAACAACACATGTCTATGGTTAGGAAACATAACCATCTTTGACTAACGAGCTAGTCAAGTAGAGGCATACTAGGGACTATATGTTTTGTCTATGTGTTCACACATGTACTAAGTTTCCGGTTAATACAATTCTAGCATGAATAATAACATTTATCATGAAATAAGGAAATAAATAATAACTTTATTATTGCCTCTAGGGCATATTTCCTTTAGTCTCCCACTTGCACTAGAGTCGACAATCTAGATTACATAGTAATGGTTCTAACACCCATGGAGCTTTGGTGCTGATCATGTTTTGCTCGTGGAAGAGGCATAGTCAAAGGGTCTGCAACATTCAGATCCGTGTGTATCTTGCAAATCTCTATGTCCCCTTCCGACACCTGATGACGGATGGAATTGAAGCATCTCTTGAAGTTCTTGGTTCTCTTGTGAAATCTGGATTCCTTTGCCAAGGCAATTACACCAGTATTGTCACAAAAGATTTTCATTGGACCCGATGCACTAGGTATGACACCTAGATCGGATATGAACCCCTTCATCCAAACTCCTTCATTTGCTGCTCCCAAAGCAGCAGTGTACTGTCAGGACCCCGACTCAATGCCACATAGATCTAGCATGTAACACTTCATATCACTTTGCGGCCTCACGCACGGTATTCCCACGGGTGTCGCCTTACCTTTACCCTGGACCGTTTGCGTCTTTTGGCACACGTATATGACAGTGTCGCTAGCATCCATATGATAAGGAGCCCGGGCTGACATGGCTAGTCGTAAACCCAAAGTGCACAAACTTACAGGGACAGGCATCCATGACCCAGCATCGATAGTCTCGGTCATCAGCGAGTGAATCCAGGCTGTAGCACTAGGCTAGCAGGACTCCGGTGAACCGGGCTGTAGCGGGCTAACAGGACTCCGGTATTCATCGCGTGACATTTCCCCGAAGGGACAGACACAGGAATGAAGAAGGACACATGCCGGCCAGCCTAAGTGTTCCGGAGCAGTAGCAAGCTACCATGGCTCGGTGGAAACACTAGGAGACATTTCCCCGTAAGAGAGGCTACTAAAGATAAACAACTAGATGGTCAGATCCCACACATACCAAGCATTTCAATAACATACACACAATATGCTCGATATGTGCAATACAACATGGCATCACAAAATGACTCTACGACTCAAGTAGTTTATTCAATAGGCTCCGAGGAGCGATACATTACAAACATGGGTCTCATGACCCAACAATCAGAGCATACAAGTCAAAGCACAAGCGGAAGCTATCATGTCTGAGTACAGACATCTATAAATGAAAAAGGCTGAGAAGCCTGACTATCGATCAGATCCTGCCGAGGGCACAAGATCGTAGCTGAGGTAACAAGCTAAACGTCGAAGTCCACGTGGAACTACTAGTGAGACTGAAGTCTCTCTGCAAAAACATAAAATAGGCAAACGTGAGTACAAATGTACCCAGCAAGACTTACATCAGAACTAACTACATATGCATCATTTTCAACAAGGGGATGGTGGGGTTTAACTGCAGCAAGCCAGCTTTGACTCGGTGGCTATCCTAAACTACGACTGCAAGCGACTCTTTTGAGGTGGCGCACACGAGTCCACATATTCACCATATCAATACACCACTATGGATCCGCTCCCGTCTCCCTACGAGAACGCCATCCATAGCACTCACGCTTATCTTGCGTATTTTAGAGTATCCACTTTCACTTGTCTATGAACTGATATAAGCAACCCAGATGTCCTTTTCCGCGGACACGGCTATTCGAATAGATGATGTTAACCCTGCAGGGGTGTACTTCTTCACACACGCTCTCACCACTTACCGCCGTTTACACGACATGTACTCGGCAACCTTCAAGCGGAAGCCCAACGTGGGTGTCGGCCACGACCTACCTAATCACCTAAGTCTCTAGTCCAGGTTTATCGCCTATTCGGGTTCCATCCATGAGGAGATCCGGCCGGAGTTTCGCTCACAGCCCCAAACGATGTGAACAGGGTTCCTGAGACACCAAACGGGCGCCCGGTACACCGTGCCACGTGCCTACCGCATCACAGCCCACCCCTACGGTTAGCGCTGCGCACGGCCTCCAGCATACTACAAACACCAGAAACTACTTGCAACTCCTGGACAGAGGACAAGGGTGATTAAGAAGCCGAGAGGGTCCATTGGTTTCGGGCCCAATGCGTGGTAGTAGCTGAATCATGGATCACAAACACAGAACTCAGTTCCTGAGGACGGCTGCAATGAGACAACCCACCATGTACTCCTACATGGCCTCTCACCGCTACCTTTACCAAAACGTGTTCACACACTTAGCTCACACACAGTAGGACATGTTCACACGCCTCTGATTCATCCCCGATGAATCAGACCTGACTCAACTCTAAGCAGTAGCAGGCATGACAAACAAGCAAGAATGAGTAGGCACAACAGGGCTCAACAATTCCTACTCATACTAGTGGGTTTCATCTATTTACTGTGGAATGACAGGTCATGCAAAGGATAAAGGGGTTCAGCTACCGCAGCAAGTAACAGATGAATCGTTGTTGTCCTAATGCAGTAAAAGAGAGCAGGAGCGAGAGAGTAGGATTGTATCGGAATGAACAAGGGGGTTTTGCTTGCCTGGCACTTCTGAAGATAACATTGAGTCTTCATCAGTGTCAACGATCACATCATCGGTACACGTCTATCGAGAGGGGACAAATACCGGCAATACAGAAAAAAACACGATCAATGCAATGCACAATATGATGTATGCTCATGACATGGCAATATGAATGTGTTTTGGGCTAATGCACCTAAAACCAGATTAAATGAAGTTGGTTTGAATCCAAGATTCAAATTCAAACTCCATATGTGGTTATTTAAATGTCATTCACTTCATTTGCTCTAAACAGTAGTGATAAGTTGTTCTAACATGCATGAAAATGGTACAGATGGATTCCTTGAATTTTTCTGATAATTTTTCATATATAAATTATTTAATTTGGAGTTACGGTTAATTTTCTATGAATTTTGGAAGTTTTAGGCATTTTTCTGGAATTTCAGAATTAAATTAAATCCAGAAAGCATTACTGCGTCAGCATGACGTTGGCATGACATCAGCAAGTCAACGGGCGCCGTCCAGGTCAAACCTGACGTGTGGGGTCCACACGTCAGTGACACAGGAGCTAATCCCGGTCAAACCCAGCGCTGACTGGGGTTTGACCAGGGGTGGGGCCCACTGTCAGTGGTTGTGGGGGTGTTTAGTGTGGTCATTAGTGCTAATTAGGTGTGCCACATCGGCAGTCGCCGGAGTTTCGCCGGCGGCGACCATTCCGCACAGCGGGGGAACGCCGGACTTGCGCTAGGGGCATCGGATCGACGCGCCAAGGGCACCAGGAGGTAGCCCGCGCCCGTGCGCATCTAGGGGGACCAACGGGAGGTGCGGGGGTGGCCGGGGTTCGCCGGAATGGAGCCCGAGGCGGCGGCCGGAGCTCGGGGTTTGGGTGGAGCGAGGTTACGGAGCGCTAGGGGGCTGGCTGAGGGGTTATGCAGACTCCTGGGGCAGCTAGGAGCACGCTAGGCTCGTCGGACTGGCCGCAACAGCACATCAGTGCCATGCCCGGCGTCCATGGCGGACGGCGGCGCTCGGTATGGTGGCTAGCATGGCTACTGCACAGGAAAACCAACGGGGAGAGAGAGGAAACGTAGCAGGGACTCACGGGGATGACGAGGGAACGCTCGGCGAGGTCGGGGACAGTCCGGAGCCGGCGAATTTGACGAAGATGGCCGGCGGGTCCGAGGTAGAAGACGACGGCGATGGCGGCGGTGCAGGGCTTCCGGAGGGCTGTGGATCGGTGGGGAGGTAGAGGGAGGACCCGCGGAGCTTCCTGGGGCGTCGGTGAGGCTAGGGGTGGCCGGTGGCCATGGGTACGGCGACGATGGCGGCGAGCTCCGCTCGGTGGTGTGCGCGAGAGGGAAACAGAGGAGGGAATGGGGTCCAGGGGGAGAGAGGGGAGGTGCAGGGGGCGAG
>NC_041387.1:430980901-430982288 GCF_002162155.2 Triticum dicoccoides
GCACAATATGATGCATGATCATGACATGGCAAAATGAATGTGTTTTGAGCTAATGCAACTAGCAACAGATTAAATGAAGTTGGTTTGAATACAAGATTCAAATTCAAACTCCATATGTGATTATTCAAATGTCATTCACTTGATTTGTGCTAAACAGCAGCTATAAGTTGTTCTAACAGGCATGAAAATGGTACAGATGGATTCCTTGAATTTTTCTGATAATTTTTCATATATAAATTATTTAATTTGGAGTTACGGTTGAATTTCTATGATTTTTAGAAGTTTTTACAATTTTCTGGAATTTCCTGAATATTTAGAATTAAAATAATTCCAGAAAATGAATTATGGCGTCAGCATGACCTCATGCTGACCTCAGCAGGTCAACGGGCGGTCCAGGTCAAACCTGACGTGTGGGGTCCACACGTCAGTGACACAGGGGCTAATCCCGCGTTGACCCGGGCTTTGACCCGCTACGGGGCCCACTGTGAGTGTCACGGGGTTAGTTTAACAGGGTCATTAGTGCTAATTAGGCGTGCCACGTCGGCAGTCGCCGGAGTTCGGCCGGCGACGACCAAAACTGCGGTGGGAGCTCGCCGGAGTGGCGCTGCGAGCGGTTTTGGGCCAAGCCAAGGGCACCAGAGGGTTGCCCTTGCTTGCGCGCATCCAAAGGAGGCATGCGGGAGGCGCGGGGTGGCCGGAGCTCGCCGGAGTGGGGGCCGCGGCGGCTGCCGGAGCTCGGGTTTGGGCGGAGCGAGGTTACGGGGCGCTAGGGGGCTGGCTGAGGGGCTATGCGGACTCCTGGGGCAGCTAGGAGCACGCTAGGCTCGTCGGACTGGCCGCAACAGCACGTCAGTGCCATGCCCGGCGTCCATGGCGGACGGCGGCGCTCGGGAATGTGGCCGGGGTGCTACGGCACGGGAACGAACAAAATGAAGGAGGGGAAACGGAGTGGATCTCACAGGGGTTGGGACGGTGGCCTCGGGGAGCTCGGGGAGGCACCGGAGCCGACGAATTTGACGAAGATGGCCGGCGGGTCCGAGGTAGAAGACGACGGCGATGGCGGCGATGCAGGGGCTCCCGCGGTGCGCTTCTCGGCGAGGAGGAAGAGGTGGTCGGGGCGGATCCCCTGGGTACTTCGGGTGGCAGTGAGGAGCACGGTGGCTACGGCGAACGGCGACGGCGACGACGAGCTCCGCTCGGGCGCATGCAGGGAGAGAGCAGAGGAGGGAACGGGGTCCAGGGGAAGAGAGAGGCGGTCGAGGGGGTCGAGGCGTCTCCATGGCGTCGCGAGGGAGTCGGGGAGGCTGCCACGGCGAAGCAGGAGGTGGCCGGCGCTCTTCGGGCGCGCGCCACGCCTCGCCTCTGCCTACTGGCAGAGGAAGAAGAG
>NC_041387.1:430982298-431002596 GCF_002162155.2 Triticum dicoccoides
GTTTGTTTTGAATTTGGTTTTGAAACCAATTCAATTTATTTTGCTTCTGACAATATTTTTAGGAGCTAAAAGAATTAAAACAATGCTCCACAAAATATTTCAGAATTATTGGACCTATATTTATTTAATAGTAGATATAAATCCAATTCAAATAATTATTGATTTAATTCAAATGCCCAAATTAAATGTTTCTGAGACACCAAAAATATTGGTTTGGATTTTACCTCTTGCCAATATTTCCAGAGAATAACAGGAACATTTTCTTGGACACATTTGAGAAGATTTAATTGTTGGTTATTTTTAGAGGTTTCTGAGGCTTTGAAAATTCCTCAATTCAAATTTCATTTGAATTTAAACATGATGCAGCAAGAGGTCTAGCCTAGTGCATTACCAGAAGCTAGGGATGTGACAACTCACCCCCACTAAACAAGAATCTCGTCTCGAGATTCAAGCGTAGGGTAAGGTGAAGGGGAAACGCAACTAGAACAATCTTCACGATCCAGGTTGCACTTCATAGGAACGTTGATTCGATCACCATTATTGTCTTGATGTCTTGCTCTGAGAAATCCTGCCGACATGACATGGAGGGAAGAAGGAGACTCTAGAAGGGTCGATCTTCTCGAAGATCGAACAACTCACGGAATAAGACATAGGATCATCTCTCGGGCTGAGAGACGAAGCATACCTCTAGAGGGATGGAGTGGAGCAAGTGACGAGGTTCACTAGGTAGATAATAATTCCACACTTAAGAAGGTGGTAAACGATTGTCAGCGTAGCGAGGAGTTGGATTGCTATGAAACCACGACGAAACATCCTGGAGGAGGGTGATTCGTAGATTATTAGCTTAGGTGGCAAAAAGAATTACCTTTGATTCAGAGATCATTAAGACTCTCTATATCAGCCTAAGGCAAATCACAGCAATCGATTGGCGGGGGTCGGTAGAATGGCATACTCGGACTTGGATGATGTGGATTACCTTGTTGAAGACAACGTAATGGATGAATTTTGCTTATCACCGGAGATGGAAGAGACCCATGGTAGAATGGCACATTGGCGGTGCAAGCTAGGAACAAAATGCAAATTCTGGGAATGATTCTGGTAACTGGGGAAGAACCCAACAACAGAGAGTGAGTTCACTGTTTGAAAAGGTCATAGCATTGCCGGGGAAACGGGAGGAATCCTAGTTAGAGCCGATGATAACACGTAGCGCTTGTGCATGCTCTCAAGAACTTGAGCATTTCCATAATCATCAAGGTTTTACCAACATCCGTGTCAAGGATGCTGACAACACAACATACTACCATGATGAATAGCAATGGACGATGCAGATGCAAAGGAGGATAACACTTTCTCAGATTTCATCTTAGCGAGGCCAAGGAAATAAAATCTGGATGATCGACCGAGAGACATTTAGCACTCCGCTTCTAATGTTCTTCTTGATGTGCTAGTGTAACCCATTCATAGATATGGTTTGATATCTAGAACATCAAGTAAAAGGTCGGACTTCGGGAGCAATAGAATCCATAAGGAACAGTTACGGAGGTAAATCCTACGAAATCCCTATGGGGGGGGGTGTGGCCAACTTCCTCAAACAAGATACTATAATAATAGGTCTACCGGATGGGTGTGTTGGCCACGACATCCACCTTACCGGTTATCGAGAGACCAATATTATAGTTCTTAGGGAAATGTTCCAACCATCACATCTGCCTGAGATTCAGATCTGGTTGGTGTCAGGATATTCCAGACCCATCGAGTCTAGAAAGAAAAATGAGAGTTTGCAACACAAATCGACGAGATGACGTTGCGGGATTCTCGGGAGATGAACTACGATAGCAAGCTCCAAAACATGAGCTGGTTCTGCTACAAACATGTGAACACGTTGTCCCAGACAAACATGACCACGTGGTAGTCTTATAATAAAACACTACCGAGTTCAAGTGGGGAACCATCATTAATGACATCGAGGTCTCCACGCGTGGAAGTCCAAAGAGTTCACCTTGGACAGACTCCTTTATCTTTGAACAACTCAATCAGTGGCTTGGTGTGCTCGGAACACATATGGAATGAAGGTTGCAAGTCTCCAGACCACAGAATAGTTCCCACGTATGCATGACTGACTTGGGATGATTCCAGAGGAAGCAACATTGACTTTCTCGAGTCCACGGCGTCAACTTGCATCAAATGCATATGAACTAGAGGAAGTCACTCCTTTCATCAAACAAATACTTCATGAGTTAGCATGAAGAAATGCTTTCAAAAGTTTCCAACACTAGCTTAATGTTCAACAAAATCATGGAGGAGATAAGGATGTTGTCAATGGGCTCAACGACAACTCATCGGAATTTCCATATCACTGGACTTCCACCATCATGTGAACACGGTGATAGCATTGATCAGACCCAAAAGATATAATGGTGTATGCTCGAGGGATCAACCACGAGTAAGACAACATTACGAACATCGTTGGTTCTGACTTGATTTGACGATAGCCCACACTCAAATCAAAGGATTGATAAGACAATAGGTCCAGCAACTGATCACAGGGACCAATCGATGAAGATATCATCTTTCTTCAATACACACTACACAAGAATATCCCTTTGGAACGAACTAAGTCAGGCAAGCTTTTACCTTCCAACCCTCCAAGTTGTCGTTTAGCTTAACCAACTAGCTCCGGGATATCCATCACAGATTCTTGGAGAAAGGGTGGTTCACAAGAATAAACCAACTTGATCACGAACTCAACATAGCTGTCAGGTGACAACCTGGTAATACTTCTGAGAAGATATTCAGAAAATCACGAACCACCGGTATGTTACTAAGCTCGAGAACAATCTTGCTTTTCAGGGCAAGACGATATGATCAATAGAGCAAGGATTTGAAATAATCCTAACTCATCGATCGAGGAGTGAACCAGGAGAATGGACTAGGTAGCACGATCAATCTTAGAATGATGATTCAATAACCAACACACTAAGAATGAAATTATTGTCCTTTAACTACCCAGCAACGAGGTTGCTAGGCGTATTGATTTCACACATCACAATTCATTTGTCGGTATTCCGATTGCATCAACACGAAGACCGAGGAATGACTAATGATGGCAAGAAGTATCACTGTACCAAGAGTTCATAGGATGGTGTGCAATTCCTATAACAATCCCGATATAAAGATGGTAATACTCCAAGGTAGAACAGAACAAAAGCTGGATTAGCAATTTGATCTGCGGAGCACAACTTCTTTGACCCAATCCTGGATATGGAAGAGGTACTGGAGTTTGTTTCTCCTAGTCATTCTGCGATAGAATGGCTTGACGGACCACAAGAGTAATAGGCATCGATAAACGAACGCACGCATACTCTTGACTATCAATTGATAGACGAAGGTCAGAATGCAACTAAAGAGAACAACTCAAAGGAACATATAATTTTCTGAGTTGTGGATGCATAGATTAGTATGTCGAACCAAGTTCAACATATTTCTTCCGGATAACCCATGCAGAAAGGTAGAACTGGCGGAGTCACGATTTATGAATGGAGAACTCCTCAAGAATAATCCTGTTGTGATATTTCAGTTCAACGAGGAACTTCTGCCATAAGTAGTTCATGGTATTTGGAAGAAGAAGATACCACGGACTTCAAGGACTATCGCAAAGGTTACTAATATCCTGAAGGAACTAGCAAACCCTATCAACATGAAGTAAGTAGAGTGAATCTCGGGTTCAAGAACCCAGGAATAGAATGCCTACTAACTAAATGGCATCACAGGATGCTTTCGATAATAAAGGCCAGAATCTTCACACTGGGAACACAAAACGTTGCTAGATTACTAGGTGACTCCCTAAAACACCTAGGGTCATAATAATTACTCCAACATAAGGGTTGAGGCAGTAATTACCTCAACACACCGATTAGTGTGGTTAATCTGGCCCAAAGGAACATCGAAGCGGGAGGAAGGAATTTGCAAATGCATCAGACTACTTAGAAACCTGGGATGACTCGGACAGCATAACGGCTGTAAATGCTCGGAAAAGATTTGAGACATTCACAAAAATGGTGGCATAACCACTTAGAAGCACAATATCAAGGTTCCGAGATCAGCAATTATCATACGGGAGTAGTAGGAACTGAACTGAGACTTAAATCCAACAATCTTATAAGTCCACTGATTAGTAACACGTGATCCTGATAGATAGATGAGAAGGCCTAGTTCCTTAACCCCCGTAGGAAAGATAAGATGACTCAGATCAGAAGGGCATGAGGTAAAGGAGTAAAAAGAGCCTTACGTTCCATCCCACAATCAATTCCCTTATATAACTAAAGAATTTCTAGACTCAACTTCGACCAGTTTGGCTTGGTAATCCTACAGGCAGTCAAGCTCTGATACCAACGCTGTCAGGACCCCGACTCAATGCCACATAGATCTAGCATGTAACACTTCATATCACTTTGCGGCCTCACACACGGTATTCCCACGGGTGTCGCCTTACCTTTACCCTGGACCGTTTGCGTCTTTTGGCACACGTATATGACAGTGTCGCTAGCATCCATATGATAAGGAGCCCGGGCTGACATGGCTAGTCGTAAACCCAAAGTGGCACAAACTTACAGGGACAGGCATCCATGACCCAGCATCGAACGTGTCGGTCATCAGCGAGTGAATCCAGGCTGTAGCACTGGGCTAGCAGGACTCCGGTGAACCGGGCTGTAGCGGGCTAACAGGACTCCGGTATTCATCGCGTGACATTTCCCCGAAGGGACAGACACAAGAACGAAGAAGGACACATGCCGGCCAGCCTAAGTGTTCCGGAGCAGTAGCAAGCTACCATGGCTCGGTGGAATCACTAGGAGACATTTCCCCGTAAGAGAGGCTACTAAAGATAAACAACTAGATGGTCAGATCCCACGCATACCAAGCATTTCAATAACATACACACAATATGCTCGATATGTGCAATACAACATGGCATCACAAAATGACTCTACGACTCAAGTAGTTTATTCAATAGGCTCCGAGGAGCGAGACATTACAAACATGGGTCTCATGACCCAACAATCAGAGCATACAAGTCAAAGCACAAGCGGAAGCTATCATGTCTGAGTACAGACATCTATAAATGAAAAAGGCTGAGAAGCCTGACTATCGATCAGATCCTGCCGAGGGCACAAGATCGTAGCTGAGGTAACAAGCTAAACGTCGAAGTCCACGTGGAACTACTAGTGAGACTGAAGTCTCTCTGCAAAAACATAAAATAGGCAAACGTGAGTACAAATGTACCCAGCAAGACTTACATCAGAACTAACTACATATGCATCATTTTCAACAAGGGGATGGTGGGGTTTAACTGCAGCAAGCCAGCTTTGACTCGGTGGCTATCCTGAACTACGACTGCAAGCGACTCTTTTGAGGTGGCGCACACGAGTCCACATATTCACCAACCAATACACCACTATGGAACCGCTCCCGTCTCCCTACGAGAACGCCATCCATAGCACTCACGCTTATCTTGCGTATTTTAGAGTATCCACTTTCACTTGTCTATGAACTGATATAAGCAACCCAGAAGTCCTTTTCCGCGGACACGGCTATTCGAATAGATGATGTTAACCCTGCAGGGGTGTACTTCTTCACACACGCTCTCACCACTTACCGTCGTTTACACGACATGTACTCGGCAACCTTCAAGCGGAAGCCCAACGTGGGTGTCGGCCACGACCTACCTAATCACCTAAGTCTCTAGTCCAGGTTTATCGCCTATTCGGGTTCCATCCATGAGGAGATCCGGCCGGAGTTTCGCTCACAGCCCCAAACGATGTGAACAGGGTTCCCGAGACACCAAACGGGCGCCCGGTACACCGTGCCACGTGCCTACCGCATCACAGCCCACCCCTACGGTCAGCGCTGCGCACGGCCTCCAGCATACTACAAACACCAGAAACTACTTGCAACTCCTGGACAGAGGACAAGGGTGATTAAGAAGCCGAGAGGGTCCATTGGTTTCGGGCCCAATGTGTGGTAGTAGCTGAATCATGGATCACAAACACAGAACTCAGTTCCTGAGGACGGCTGCAATGAGACAACCCACCATGTACTCCTACATGGCCTCTCACCGCTACCTTTACCAAAACGTGTTCACACACTTAGCTCACACACAGTAGGACATGTTCACACGCCTCTGATTCATCCCCGATGAATCAGACCTGACTCAACTCTAAGCAGTAGCAGGCATGACAAACAAGCAAGAATGAGTAGGCACAACAGGGCTCAACAATTCCTACTCATACTAGTGGGTTTCATCTATTTACTGTGGAATGACAGGTCATGCAAAGGATAAAGGGGTTCAGCTACCGCATCAAGTAACAGATGAATCGTTGTTGTCCTAATGCAGTAAAAGAGAGCAGGAGCGAGAGAGTAGGATTGTATCGGAATGAACAAGGGGGTTTTGCTTGCCTGGCACTTCTGAAGATAACATTGAGTCTTCATCAGTGTCAACGATCACATCATCGGTACACGTCTATCGAGAGGGGACAAATACCGGCAATACAGAAAAAAACACGATCAATGCAATGCACAATATGATGTATGCTCATGACATGGCAATATGAATGTGTTTTGGGCTAATGCACCTAAAACCAGATTAAATGAAGTTGGTTTGAATCCAAGATTCAAATTCAAACTCCATATGTGGTTATTTAAATGTCATTCACTTCATTTGCTCTAAACAGTAGTGATAAGTTGTTCTAACATGCATGAAAATGGTACAGATGGATTCCTTGAATTTTTCTGATAATTTTTCATATATAAATTATTTAATTTGGAGTTACAGTTAATTTTCTATGAATTTTGGAAGTTTTAGGCATTTTTCTGGAATTTCAGAATTAAATTAAATCCAGAAAGCATTACTGCGTCAGCATGACGTTGGCATGACGTCAGCAAGTCAACGGGCGCCATCCAGGTCAAACCTGACGTGTGGGGTCCACACGTCAGTGACACAGGAGCTAATCCCGGTCAAACCCAGCGCTGACTGGGGTTTGACCAGGGGTGGGGCCCACTGTCAGTGGCTGTGGGGGTGTTTAGTGTGGTCATTAGTGCTAATTAGGCGTGCCACATCGGCAGTCGCCGGAGTTTCGCCGGCGGCGACCATTCCGCACGGCGGGGGAACGCCGGACTTGCGCTAGGGGCATCGGATCGACGCGCCAAGGGCACCAGGAGGTAGCCCGCGCCCGTGCGCATCTAGGGGGACCAAGGGGAGGTGCGGGGGTGGCCGGGGTTCGCCGGAATGGAGCCCGAGGCGGCGGCCGGAGCTCGGGGTTTGGGCGGAGCGAGGTTACGGAGCGCTAGGGGGCTGGCTGAGGGGTTATGCGGACTCCTGGGGCAGCTAGGAGCACGCTAGGCTCGTCGGACTGGCCGCAACAGCACGTCAGTGCCATGCCCGGCGTCCATGGTGGACGGCGGTGCTCGGTACGGTGGCTAGCATGGCTACTGCACGGGAAAACCAACGGGGAGAGAGAGGAAACGTAGCAGGGACTCACGGGGATGACGAGGGAACGCTCGGCGAGGTCGGGGACGGTCCGGAGCCGGCGAATTTGACGAAGATGGCCGGCGGGTCCGAGGTAGAAGACGACGGCGATGGCGGCGATGCAGGGCTTCCGGAGGGCTGTGGATCGATGGGGAGGTAGAGGGAGGACCCGTGGAGCTTCCTGGGGCGTCGGTGAGGCTAGGGGTGGCCGGTGGCCATGGGTACGGCGACGATGGCGGCGAGCTCCGCTCGGTGGTGTGCGCGAGAGGGAAACAGAGGAGGGAATGGGGTCCAGGGGGAGAGAGGGGAGGTGCAGGGGGCGAGGGCGTCTCCGTGGCGTCGCGAGGGAGTCGGGGAGGCTGCCACGGCGAAGCAGGAGGTGGCCGGCGCTCTTCGGGCGCGCGCCACGCCTCGCCTCTGCCTACTGGCAGAGGAAGAAGAGGACAAGGGGGGGGGAAGGAGGTGGGCTGGGCCGCACTGGGCCGGTCCTGTTGGGCTGCACGGGTAGGTGGCCAGGTAAAACTCTCTCCCTCTCTCTTTCTTTTTTTAATTCTGTTTTCTATTTTGCAGGTTTGTTTTGAATTTGGTTTTGAAACCAATTCAATTTATTTTGCTTCTGACAATATTTTTAGGAGCTAAAAGAATTAAAACAATGCTCCACAAAATATTTCAGAATTATTGGACCTATATTTATTTAATAGTAGATATAAATCCAATTCAAATAATTATTGATTTAATTCAAATGCCCAAATTAAATGTTTGTGAGACACCAAAAATATTGGTTTGGATTTTACCTCTTGCCAATATTTCCAGAGAATAACAGGAACATTTTCTTGGACACATTTTAGAAGATTTAATTGTTGGTTATTTTTAGAGGTTTCTGAGGCTTTGAAAATTCCTCAATTCAAATTTCATTTGAATTTAAACATGATGCAGCAAGAGGTCTAGCCTAGTGCATTACCAGAAGCTAGGGATGTGACATGTACTCCGCTTCACACATAGATCCCGCCACAACACTCTGCTTGGAACTACACCAACTGACAGCTTCTCCATCCAATAAAAATATGTATCCGGTTTGCGACTTAGAGTCATCCAGATTAGTGTCAAATCTTGCATCGACGTAACCGTTTACGACGAGCTCTTTTTCACCTCCATAAACAAGAAACATATCCTTAGTCCTTTTTAGGTATTTTAGGATGCTCTTGACCGCTGTCCAGTGCTCCACTCCGGGATTACTTTGGTACCTCCCTGCTATGCTTATAGGAAGGCACACATCAGGTCTGGTACACAACATTGCATACATGATAGAACCTATGGCTGGAGCATAGGGAATGACTTTCATTTTCTCTCTATCTTCTGTAGTGGTCGAGCATTGAGTCTGACTCAACTTCACACCTTGTAACACAGGCAAGAACCCTTTCTTTGACTGATCCATTTTGAACTTCTTCAAAACTTTATCAAGGTATGTGCTTTGTGAAAGTCCAATTAAGCGTCTTGATCTATCTCTATAGATCTTGATGCCCAATATGTAAGTAGCTTCTCCGAGGTCTTTCATAAAAAAAACTCTTATTTAGGTATCCCTTTATGTTATCCAGAAATTCTATATCATTTCCAATCAACAATATGTCATCCACATATAATATTAGAAATGCTACAGAGCTCCCACTCACTTTCTTGTAAATACAGGCTTCTCCAAAAGTCTGTATAAAACCATATGCTTTAATCACACTATCAAAGCGTTTATTCCAACTCCAAGAGGCTTGCATCTTTCCATAAATGGATCGTGGAGCTTGCACGCTTTGTTAGCACCCTTTGGATCGACAAAACCTTCTGGTTTCATCATATACAACTCTTCTTCCAGAAATCCATTTAGGAATGCAGTTTTGACATCCATCTGCCAAATTTCATAATCATAAAATGCGGCAATTGCTAACATGATTCGGACAGACTTAAGCATATCTATGGGTGAGGAAGTCTCATCGTAGTCAACTCCTTGAACTTGTCAAAAACCTTTCGCAACAAGTCGAGCTTTGTAAATAGTAACATTACCGTCTGCGTCGGTCTTCTTCTTAAAGATCCATTTATTTTCTATGGCTTGCCGATCATCGGGAAAGTCCACCAAAGTCCACACTTTGTTCTTCTACATGGATCCCATCTCAGATTTCATGGCCTCAAGCCGCTCGCGGAATCTGGGCTCATCATCGCTTCCTCATAGTTCGTAGGTTCATCATGGTCTAGTAACATAACTTCCAGAATAGGATTACCGTACCACTCTGGTGCGGATCTTACTCTGGAAGACCTACGAGGTTTGGTAGTAACTTGATCTGAAGTTTCATGATCATCATCATTAACTTCCTCGCTATTGGTGTAGGAATCACTAGAACTGATTTCTGTGATGAACTACTTTCCAATAAGGGAGAAGGTACAATTACCTCATCAAGTTCTACTTTCCTCACACTCACTTCTTTCGAGAGAAACTCCTTCTCTAAAAAGGATCCATTCTTAGCAACAAAGATTTGCCTTCGGATCTGTGATAGAAGGTGTACCCAACAGTTTCCTTTGGGTATCCTATGAAGACACACTTCTCCGATTTGGGTTCGAGCTTATCAGGTTGAAGCTTTTTCACATAAGCATCGCAGCCCCAAACTTTAAGAAACGACAACTTGGGTTTCTTGCCAAACCACAGTTCATAAGGCATCGTCTCAACAGATTTTGATGGTGCCCTATTTAAAGTGAATGCAACCATCTCTAAAGCATAACCCCAAAATGATAGGGTAAATCAGTAAGAGACATCATAGATCACACCATATCCAATAAAGTACGGTTACGATGTTTGGACACACCATTTCGATGTGGTGTTCCAGGTGGCGTTACTTGTGAAACTATCCCATGTTGTTTCAAATGAAGACCAAACTCGTAACTCAAATATTCTCCTCCACGATCAGATCGTAGAAACTTTATTTTCTTGTTATGATGATTTTCCACTTCACTCTGAAATTCTTTGAACTTTTTAAATGTTTCAGACTTATGTTTCATTAAGTAGATATAACCATATCTGCTCAAATCATCTGTGATGGTAAGAAAATAACGATACCCGCCATGAGCCTCAATACTCATTGGACCGCATACATCGGTATGTATTATTTCCAATAAGCCAGTAGCTCATTCCATTGTTCCGAAGAACGGAGTTTTAGTCATCTTGCCCATGAGGCACGGTTCGCAAGCACCAAGTGATTCATAATCAAGTGATTCCAAAAGTCCATCAGCATGGAGTTTCTCCATGCGCTTTACATCGATATGACCCAAACGGAAGTGCCACAAATAAGTTACACTATCATTATCAACTTTGCATCTTTTGGCTTCAATATTATGAATATGTGTATCATTACTATCGAGATTCAACAAAAATAGACCACTCATCAAGGGTGCATGACCATAAAAGATATTACTCATATAAATAGAACAACCATTATTATCTGATTTAAATGAGTAATCATCTCCCACTAAACAAGATCCAGATATAATGTTCATGCTCAACACTGGCACCAAATAACAATTATTCAGGTCTACAACTAATCCTGATGGTAGATGTAGAGGTAGCATGCCGACGGCAATCACATCGACCTTGGAACCATTTCCCACGCGCATCATCACCTCGTCCTTAACCAATCTTCATTTAATCCATAGCCCCTGTTTCGAGTTGCAAATATGAGAAACAGAACCAGTATCAAATACCCAGGTGCTACTACGAGCATTAGTAAGCTACACCTCAATAACATGTATATCAAATATACCTTTCACTTTGCCATCCTTCTTATCCGCCAAATACTTGGGGCAGTTCCGCTGCCAGTGACCCGTCCCATTGCAGTAGAAGCACTCAATTTCAGGCTTAGGTCCAGACTTGGGTTTCTTCTCTTGAGCAGCAACCTTTTTGCCATTCTTCTTGAAGTTCCCTTTCTTCCCTTTTCCCTTTTTCTTGAAACTAGTGGTCTTATTGACCATCAACACTTGATGCTCCTTCTTGATTTCTACCTCCGCAGCGTTTAGCATTGCGAAGAGCTCGGGAATAGTCTTGTTCATCCCTTGCATATTATAGTTCATCACGAAGCCTTTATAGCTTGGTGGCAGTGATTGAAGAACTCTGTCAATGACACTATCAACAGGAAGATCAACTCCTAGTTGAGTCAAGTGGTTATGGTACCCAGACATTCTGAGTATGTGTTCAATAACAGAACTATTCTCCTCCATTTTGCAGCTGTAGAACTTGTTGGAGACTTCATTTCTCTCAACTCGGGCATTTGCTTGAAATATTAACTTCAACTCTTGGAACATCTCATATGCTCCATGACGTTCAAAACGGCTTTGATGTCCTGATTCTAAGCCGTAAAGCATGGCACACTGAACTATCGAGTAGTCATCAACATGCGTCAGCCAGGCATTCATAATGTCTGCGAATGCTAGCGTGGGTGGTACACCTAACGGTGCTTCTAGGACGTAATTCTTCTGTGCAGCAATGAGGATAATCCTCAAGTTATGGACCCAGTTCGTGTAGTTGCTGCCATCATCTTTCAACTTAGCTTTCTCTAGGAACACATTAAAATTGAAAGGAATGGTAGCATGAGCCATTGATCTACAACAACATAGACATGCAAAATACTATCAGGTACTAAGTTCATGATAAATTAAAGTTCAATTAATCATATTACTTAAGAACTCCCACTTAGATAGACATCCTTCTAGTCATCTAAATGATCACGTGATCCAAATCAACTAAAGCATGTCCGATCATCACGTGAGATGGAGTAGTTTTCAATGGTGAACATCACTATGTTGATCATATCTACTATATGATTCACTCTCGACCTTTCGGTCTCAGTGTTCCGAGGCCATATCTGCATAAGCGGCTCGTCAAGTTTAACCCGAGTATTCTGCGTTTGCAAAACTGGCTTGCACCCGTTGTATGTGAACATAGAGCTTATCACCCCTGATCATCACGTGGTGTCTCGGCATGACGAACTGTAGCAACGGTGCATACTCAGGGAGAACACTTATACCTTGCAATTTAGTAAGGGATCATCTTATAATGCTACCGTTGTACTAAGCAAAATAAGATGCATAAAAGATAAACATCACATGCAATCAAAATATGTGACACGATATGGCCATCATCATCTTCTGCTCATGATCTCCATCACCGAAGCATCGTCATGATCTCCATCATCACTGGCGCGACACCTTGATCTCCATCGTAGCATCGTTGTCGTCTTGCCAACTATTGTTACTACGACAATCGCTACCGCTTAGTGATAAAGTAAAACAATTACATGGCGATTTCATTGCATACAATAAAGCGACAACCATATGGCTCCTGCCAGTTGCCGATAATTTTGTTACAAAACATGATCATCTCATACAACAGTTTATATCACATCATGCCTTGACCATATCACATCACAGCAAGCCCTGCAAAAACAAGTTAGACGTCCTCTACTTTGTTGTTGCAAGTTTTACGTGGCTGCTATGGGCTTCTAGCAAGAACCGTTCTTACCTACACATCAAAACCACAATGATTTTTCGTCAAGTGTGCTTTTTTAACCTTTATCAAGGACCAGGCGTAGCCACACAAGATTCAACTAAAGTTGGTGAAACAGACACCCGCTAGCCACTTATGTGCAGAAGCACGTCGGTAGAACCAGTGTCATGAACGCGGTCATGTAATGTCGGTCCGGGTTGCTTCATCCAACAATACCATCGAATCAAAGTATGACATGCTGGTAAGCAGTATGACTATTATCGCCCACAACTCTTTGTGTTCTACTCGTGCATATAACATCTACGCATGGACTTGGCTCTGATACCACTGTTGGGGAACGCAGTAATTTCAAAATTTTCCTACGATCACGCAGATCTATCTAGGTGATGCATAGCAACGAGGGGGAGAGTGTGTCCACGTACCCTCGTAGACCGAAAGCGGAAGCGTTAAATAACATGGTTGATGTAGTCGAACTTCTTCGCGATCCAACCGATCAAGTACCAAACGCACGGCACCTTCGCGATCTGCACACATTCAGCTTGGTGATGTCCCTTAGAATCTAGATCCAGCTGAGGCCGAGGGAGTGTTCCGTCAGCACGACGGCGTGGTGACGGTGATGATGAAGTTACTGGGGCAGGGCTTCGCCTAAGCACTACGACGATATGACCAAGGTGAAAAACTGTGGAGGGGGGCACCGCACACAGCCAAAAGATCAACTTGTGTGTCTATGGGGTGCCCCCTCCCCCGTATATAAAGGAGGGGAGGAGGAGTCCAGCGGGCCACAAGGGGCGCACCAAGGGGGGAGGATTCCTACTCCCAGTAGGAGTAGGTTTCCCCCTTTCCTAGTCCAAGAAGGAGAAGAAGGGAAAGAGGAGAGAAGAGAAGGAAGGAGAGGGCCCCCCCTTCCCTTGTCCAGTTTGGACTGGGCAAGGGGGGGGGGCGCACGCCACCTCTGGCCGGCCCTCTCTCTTCTCCACTAAGGCCCATTAAGGCCCATTAATCCCTCGGGGGGTTCCAGTAACCCTTCAGTACTCCAGTTTTATCCGAAACTTCTCCGGAACACTTCTGGTGTCCGAACATAGCCATCCAATATATCAATCTTTATGTCTCGACCATTTTGAGACTCCCCGTCATGTCCGTGATCTTATCCAGGACTCCGACCAACCTTCGGTACATCAAATCACATAAACTCATAATACCAATCATCATCGAACGTTAAGCGTGCGGGCCCTACGGGTTCGAGAACTAAGTAGACATGACCGAGACACATCTCCGGTCAATAACCAATAGCGGAAGCTGGATGCTCGTATTGGTTCCTACATATTCTACGAAGATGTATAGCAACGAGAGGGGGAGAGTGTGTCTATGTACCCTTTTAGACCAAAAGCGGAAGCGCTAACTTAACGCGGTTGATGTAGTCGAACGTTTTCTCGAATCAACCGATCAAGTACCGAACGTACGGCACCTCCGAGTTCTGCACACGTTCAACTCGATGACGTCCCTCGAACTCTTGATCCAGTAGAGGCACAAAGGAGATGATGAGTTCCATCAACACAAGGATGTGATGACAGTGTTGGTGAAGTGATCCGCGCAGGGCTTCGCCTAAGCACTACGTCAATATGACCGGAGGAGTAAACGGTGGAGGCAGGCACCGCACATGGCTAAACAATTGATGCGCTTTGGGGTGCCCCCATACCCCCGTATATAAAGGAGGAGGGGAGGAGGCTGGCCACCAGGGGCGCGCCAAGGGAGGGGGAGTCCTACTAGGACTCCACTCCCAGTAGGATTCGCCCCCCTCTTTTTTCCTTCTTCCGAAGGGGGAAAAGGGGGAAGGGAGAGGGAATAGGAGAAGGAAAGGGGGGCGCACCCCTTCCCCTAGTCCAATTCGGACTCCCTATGGGAGGGGGCACGAACACCCCTTGTGGGCTGCCTCCTCTCTCTCCAATGTCCCATGTTGGCCCAACAATTCCCCGGGGGGTTCCGGTAACCTCCCGATACTCCGAAAAATGTCTGAACCTTTCCGAAACCATTCCGGTGTCCGAACATAACCTTACAATATATCAATCTTTACCTCTTGACCATTTCGAGACTCCTCGTCATGTCTGTGATCTCATCCAGAACTCCGAACAACCTTCGTTCACCAAAACACATAACTCATATAATACATATCATCATCGAACGTTAAGTGTGCGGACCCTACGGGTTCGAGAACTATGTAGACATGACCGAGACACCTGTCCGGTAAATAACCAATAGCGGAACGTGGATGCTCATATTGGTTCCCACATATTCTACGAAGATCTTAATCGGTCGAACCCGCAATGTCAACATAGTTATTCCCTTTGTCATCGGTATGTTACTTGCCCGAAATTTGATCGTCGGTATCATCATACCTAGTTCAATCTCGTTACTGGTAAGTCTCTTTACTCATTCTGTACTACTTCATCCCACAACTGACTCATTAGTCACAATGCTTGGAAGGCTTATAGTGATGAGAATTACCGAGAGGGCCCAGAGATATGTCTTCGAAACACGGAGTGACAAATCCTAATCTCGATCTATGCGAACCCAACAAACACCTTCGGAGACACCTGTAGAGCACCTTTACAATCACCCATTTATGTTGTGACGTTTGGTAGTACACAAAGTGTTCCTCCGGATTCGGGAGTTGCATAATCTCATACTCTAAGGAACTGGTATAAGTCATGAAGAAAGCAGTAGCAATGAAACTGACATGGTCATAATGCTAAGCTAACGGATGGGTCATGTCCATCACATCATTCTCCTAATGATGTGACCCCGTTCATCAAATGACAACACATGTCTATGGTTTGTAAACATAAACATCTTTGATTAACAAGCTAGTCAAGTGGAGGCATACTAGGGACAATATGTTTTGTCTATGTATTCACACATGTACTAAGTTTCTGGTTAATACAATTCTAGCATGAATAATAAATATTTATCATGAAATAAGGAAATAAATAATAACTTTATTATTGCCTCTAAGGCATATTTTCTTCACCGGGGCCATATGTTTCACTAGTGGCTTCTCTCAAGATAGCATGTATTACGGTGGGTGAACAAATTACTGCCGAGCAATTGATAGAAAAGCACATAATTATGATGACACCTAAGGCAATGATCATGAACATAGGCATCACGTCCGTGTCAAGTAGACCGAAACGATTCTGCATCTACTACTATTACTCCACACATCGACCGCTATCCAGCGTGCATCTAGAGTATTAAGTTCATAAGAACGGAGTAACGCATTAAGCAAGATGATGTGATGTAGAGGGATAAACTCAAGCAATATGATATAAACCCCATCTTTTTATCCTCGATGGCAACAATACAATACGTGCCTTGCTATCCCTACTGTCACTATGAAAGGACACCGCAAGTTTGAACCCAAAGCTAAGCACTTCTCCCATGGCAAGAAAGATCAATCTAGTAGGCCAAACTAAATCGATAATTTGAGGAGACTTGCAAAGATATCAATCCATGCACATAAGTGTTCAGAGAAGAACCGAATAATATTCATAGATAATCTTGATCATAAATCCACAATTCATCGGATCTCGGCAAACACACCACAAAAGAATATTACATCGAATAGATCTCCAAGAACATCGAGGAGAACTTTGTATTGAGAATCAAAGAGAGAGAAGAATCCATCTAGCTAATAACTATGGACCCGAAGGTCTGTGGTAAACTACTCACGCTTCATCGGAGAGGCAATGGTATTGATGTAGAAGCCCTCCGTGATCGATTCCCCCTCCAGCAGATCGCCGAAAAAGGCCCCAAGATGGATCTCACGGGTACAGAAGGTTGCGGCGGTGGAAAAGTGGTTTTCGTGGCTCCCCCTGATGTTTTTAGGGTATAAGAGTATATATAGGCGAAAGAACTAGGTCGGTGGAGCTACAAGGGGCCCACAAGGGTGGGAGCGCGCCTACCCCCCCCATCGGGCGCGCCCTCCTGCCTCGTGGACGCCTTGTTGCATCTCTGACTTCAAATCCAAGTCTCCTGGTTTGCTTCCGGTCCAAGAAAGATCATCGCGAAGGTTTCATTCCGTTTGGACTCTGTTTGGTATTCCTTTTCTGCAAAACTCTAAAATAGGCAAAAAAACAGAAACTGGCACTGGGCCTCCGGTTAATAGGTTAGTCCCAAAAATAATATAAAAGAGCATATTAAATCCCATTAAACATCCAAAATAAATAATATAATAGCATGGAACAATACAAAATTATAGATACGTTGGAGACGTATCACAAAACAAAGCGGTACATTTGACAAACTACATGATGCCCATCAAGTATTTTCAGTCTCAGTCATTTTCCAGTCTCAGCTCAGCCGCCTTATGTCAGTTGTCCCGGCGGTGTCCATTGATGTCACAATTCTTGCATCTTGATGGCTTCCTGGGCTGCTTCGGAACATCGCCATGATGAGGGCAAGTTGTCCGTTTGTGTGCCTACCGACGACATATGGTGCAGAACCTTGTTCACTTACCAAAAGACTTTCATATGGCACCTTTTTTTGCTGGTCGTAGGCCTCCCCATATCATTCTTCTTAGCTGGTGCCAATAACCCTTCAAGCATGTTTTTCCGACTTGCTTGCTGAATTGTTGTCATCATCGTTCACGACACCATGTGAGGCTGCTACTGCAGCGACGACCGCGCCTCCAGACTGAATTTCCGTCAGGACATCTCCGTTATCAGCGAGTCTATCTTCAAGTCCTATCCCATCGCTTATCTTTGTAAATGGCTTCATTTCAGCAGCACATTTCTTGAACAAAGATATCAGATGGTCGTATGCTTCCACACCACAGTCACCCATGCAAACAAGCTCCATAGCATGCATATACATATTGAAGTGCCTGTAGCTAAATGGGTTTTGTTGTGCATGGTCCCTTCTGGTACTGGCCGGGGTGAGGCGATAGGACGTCCCTTGCATCCTTTGTCCATCTTTTAAGTATGCGCTTCTTCGGGATTTCTGTAACGCGTATAAAGTCCAGCATCTGCATAAAAACATTCATCTCTCTTCAAAAAACCATCCAACTGTGACATCCAACATTTACAAAGATCCTCTTCTTGAATTGATTAACAGACTAAGATCACCTTCAACACATGGCTGCATAGCATGCCCATGTGTGCAAATTGACCACATTCACATTCAAGTTCATGGCCGCCATCCAGGACTGTAACTCTGTATGAAATTCGACACCACTTTTCTCTATGCTCTACCTCTGTATGTATTGCAACATATATTTTACCATTTTCAATTTCCTCAACCTTGTATACACCACACTCATATAGGATATGCCCGAATTGCTCAAACATAGCTGTAGCATAGATCTTGTCGGCATGCCTCTCTGCCGCCATGTTTTCCCGGAGAAGTGGCCTCCCCTGTATGTTTTTTTTTGCCGTTTTTTATTTGGCATTTTCCTTTTTTCCTTAGGCAATTTTCTCTGTTTATTTTTTTCATTTTCTTCTCCTTTATTTAAATTCACGAATCTTTTTTAAATCATGAGCTTTATGTAAATTTGAGAACTTTTTTTATTAAATTCACAAACTTTTAAAAAAGTGTAACTTTTTACAAAATCCATGAATTATATTTCAATTGCAAAAATATTTTCAAAGTCCACGAAGTCTTTTCAATTTCCAAGATTTTATTCAATGTTTGCAAACTTTTCTCAATTTCATGAACTGTGTTTCCAAAATCGATGAACTTTTTTCGAGTTCGTGATTTTTTTCCAGATTTTTGAACTTTTTCATAAACTTTTAAAAAAATTATGAATTTTCTCAAATTCATGAACTTATTTTCGAATTTCATGAATTTTTGAATTTTACGCACAATTTTTTTTAAATGAACTTTAAAAAGGAATCTATGAACTCTTTTCATTTTCATGAACTTTTATCAAATGTAATGAAATTATTGAAATTCATGGACTTATTTCCAAATTTCGTGAACTTTTTTGAATTTCACAAACTTATTTTAATTGGTGAACTGTTTGAAGTTCAAGAAAAAATCTCAAGTTCACGATCTTCTTTCAATTGATGAATTTATTCTCAAATGCACGTTTTTTATTTTTGAGAACTTTTTTTATTTTATGTACCTTTTAAAATTCTCAATATTTTTCCAAATTCACGAAATTTCCTCCAATCAATGAAATTTTTAAAAATCCAATCGTTTTTGGTTTCATACTTTTGTCAACAGTATTAAAAAAACCAGCCAGTTTTTTTCCTACCAGACCAACAACACAATAAACAAAAAAAAACAAGTGGGTCAAGCGAGAGCGGGCGAAGCAAGCAGTTGGAGCGACGTTGGGCCACAGCCCGCTCCCATTCACGCGAGCGCTAGTTTCTTAAGGTGCTGACAAGGGGTTCTCCCGATTGGGAGCTCTCCTACGAGTGACCTTCTACAGGCGCGGTGCGCGCCAAGGGTTGTCCAAACGCGCACCCTCCCTTCCCCTGGCGCGCCAGTTTGGGAAGACGCATTTGCATGGATGGACACCTCATTGATGAACAAATTTTGAATTATGAACATTTTTGAAACCAATGAACAAATTTAGAATATGTTGAACATTTTTTAATTCAATGAACAAAATTTAAATTTTGACGAACATTTTTTAAATCAAATGAAAAGGAAATTGAATTCAAATAAACATTTTTAGACTTGTTGAACAATTTTTTACGTTGATGAATTTTTTGAATTCGATGAACAAAAAAATGTTCATGAATTTGAAAAGATAAGTTGCAACGCAAGTGAAAAGGTAAAGAAGAAAAAAGAGAAAAGAAAAAGGCAAACAAAAAGTAAAAAGTAAAAGAAAAGGGAAGAAAAAACCAAAATAAAAAGGAAAATAGGTTGGCCCAGCACGCGAGGGGGTGCGCGCTAGCTCAACGATTCTCCCTCCTACGAGAGATCTCCTAATCACCGTGTTAAGCGCCCATTGGCTCCCACAACGCACAGGTTGCAATGCATGGGCTGCGGCCCAATAAGCCCTTCTCCCTCAATCGCTATTTTTTTGCTGATTTTTTCTGTAGTTGCTCGTCTTTGTGTGAGAAAAAACTGCTTGTTTTTGTCAATCAGAAAAAATAACAAATTTGAAAAAAATGGTGGGTTTGAAACATGCTCATGGATTTGAAAAAAGTTGGCGGATTTGGGAAAAAATAGCTCACTGATTCATGAGAAGAACAACTACTAGCGTTTCTTCCCTATCCCTTGGCGACTAGGGCAGACC
>NC_041387.1:431002992-431012780 GCF_002162155.2 Triticum dicoccoides
CTTCACCAGTGAGCCTGTTGATTCGTCTCCCCTCTGCATGTCTCTTCACCGACGGGTGGCATGTAGGAAAATCCCAGCACCTCCGCTCCAGATAATAATTTAGGTTAGGGTTTTTAGTCCTTGCAAGCAGCAGCAAAGACAGGTCCCAGGCAGCCTGGGCCACTGCATTGGGCATGAAAATGGATTCCTTTGTTGCCTATACCTACAATGCTACACTGTAGCTATAGTGCTTGAAGGTGGCCAGGGGCAGCCTAGGGCTTGCCGTAATCCTGGCGTCGCCGCTGCTCACAAGTGTGGCTCTCAGGAGGATGGAGGCGTTTCTTCTTCAAGTTTGTCTTCCGAGCTTCAATCTTCCTTGAGTTTGTCCGTTTGGACGTACTGGATGGAGCTCCTGTGTAGATTCATGTCGCCTCCTTGGGACGATGACATTAGGGTTTCTCGTCGTGGGGCGAGATTTGGTGTCAGGTAATTCATATTTATTCATTCAACAATGTGGACTGCTGTCGTGATGAACTATCGGCACTGGTCCTTGAAAGTGCTAGTTATCGACTAGAGGGGGGTGAATAGGCGATTTTTATGAAAGTCTTCAAAACATGGTTGCTTTGAAGACAAAAAAAATAATTGAACCTAAATAGTAAGCAGCGGAATGAAAACTACACTAGGTAAGCATAAGTCTAACATACAACATAATGAAAGCATGACGACTAATTGCAACTAGGTAGACAGGATCAGAAAGGTAGATAGTACGAAGCTAAACAGATAATAGTCTTCACTGTGTGAAGTCAAACATATTAGACAAGTAAGCAATGACTTCACAAAGACAATTGTAAAGAAAGGAGAGTAGAGGATAGAACCAGAAGCTTGACGAAGACAAGGATTTGGTAGACCAATTCCAGTTGATGTGACAAGTGTGAGTCTGGTTAGGGAGGTTGAGATTTATCTCAGAAGACCATGTCTTCACCTTATTCCCCTTGAGCTAAGGACACCCAGTCCTCGCCCAATCACTCTGGTTATGACGCTCCCGATTCAATCGTACACTAATCATGCACGCAAATGTGTACGATCAAGATCAGGGACTCATGAGAAGATACCACAACACAACTTTAAGAGTAAAATAAGTCATACAAGCATCATATTAGAAGCCAGGGGCCTCGAGGGCTCGAATACAAGTGCTCGAACATAAACAAGTCAGCGGAAGCAACAATATCTGAGTACAGACATAAGTTAAACAAGTTTCCATAAGATGGCTAGCACAAACTGGGATACAGATCGAAAGAGGCGCAGGCCTCCTGCTTGGGATCCTCTTAAACTACTCCTAGTGGTCGTCAGCGGCCTGCACGTAGTAATAGGCCCCTCCAGTGTAGTAGGAGTTGTCGTCGACGGTGGCGTCTGGCTCCTGGGCTCCAACGTCTGGTTGCAGCATCCGGGAAGAAGAGGAAAAAAGGGGGAAAGAGGGAGCAAAGCAACCGTGAGTACTCATCAAAAGTACTTGCAAGCAAGGATCTACACTACATATGCATGGGTATATGTGTAAAGAGGCAATATCAGTGGACTAGACTGCAGCATGCCAGAATAAGAGGGGGTAGCTAGTCCTATCAAAGACTACGCTTCTGGAAGCCTCCATCTTGCAGCATGTAGAAGAGAATAGATTGAAGTCCTCCAAGTAGCATCGCATAGCATAATCCTACCCGGCAATCCTCCCCTCGTCGCCCTGTGGGAAAGCAATCACCAGGATGTCTCTGGAACTTGTCTGGGTGTGTTTTATTAAGTATCCGGTTCTAGTTGTCATAAGGTCAAGGTACAACTCTGGGTCGTCCTTTTACCGAGGGACATGGCTATTTGAATAGACAAACTTCCCTGCAGGGGTGCACCACATAACCCAACACGCTCGATCCCTCTGGCCGGACACACTTTCCTGGGTCATGCCCGACCTCGGAACATCAACACGCCGCAACCCCACCTAGGCACAACAGAGAGGTCAGCACGCCGGTTTATATCCTATACACGCAAGGGTCTGGGCCCATCGCCCGTTGCACACCTGCATGTTGCCTACACGGTCGGTGAGCAGACCTAGACCCCTCCATTACAAAGGAAGTTGCATTACGCGGTCCAACCCGGCGCGCGCCGCTCAGTCGCTGATGTCAAGAAGGCTTCGGTTGATACCAGTACGTCGGGTGCCCATAACTATTCCCGCATAGTTGGTTAGTGCATATAGGCCAGTGGCCAGACTCAGATCAAATACCAAGATCTTGTTAAGCGTGTTATTCTTGTTGGGGAACGTAGCAGAAATTCAAAATTTTCCTATGTGTCACCAAGATCTATCTATGGAGAAACTAGCAACGAGGGGAAGTAGAGTGCATCTACATACCCTTGTAGATCGCTAAGCGGAAGCGTTCAAGAGAACGGGGTTGAAGGAGTCGTACTCGTCGTGATCCAAATCACCGGAGATCCTAGTGCCGAACGGACGGCACCTCCGCGTTCAACACACGTGCAGCCCGGTGACGTCTCCCATGCCTTGATCCAACAAGGAGAGAGGGAGAGGTTGGGGAAGACTCCATCCGGAAGCAGCACAACGGCGTGGTGGTGGTGGAGGAGCGTGGCAATCCTGCAGGGCTTCGCCAAGCACCGCGGGAGAGGAGGAGAAAGAGAGGTAGGGTTGTGCCAACAGGAGAAGAACTTCGTGTGTTGGGCTGCCCCTTTGACTCCACTATATATAGGGGGAAGGGGGGATGTGCCCCCACCTAGGTTTCCACCCCTAGGGGCGGCGGCCAGCCTAGATCCCATCTAGGGGGGCAGCCAAGGGGGGGAGAGGGGAAACTTGCCCCCCAAGAAAGGTGGGTGCGCCCCCTCCCCAAACCCTAGGCGCCTTGGGCCCTTGTGGGGGGTGCACCAGCCCACCTGGGGCTGGTACCCTCCCACACTTGGCCCATTCTGCCCTCTGGGGCCGGTGGCCCCACTTGGTGGACCCCCGGGACCCTCCCGGTGGTCCCGATACATTACCGATAGCACCCGAAACTTTTCCGGTGACCAAAACAGGACTTCCCATATATATAAATCTTTACCTCCGGACCATTCCGGAACTCCTCGTGACGTCCGGGATCTCATCCGGGACTCCGAACAACATTCGGTAACCACATACAAACTTCCTTTATAACCCTAGCGTCATCGAACCTTAAGTGTGTAGACCCTACGGGTTCGGGAACCATGCAGACATGACCGAGACGTTCTCCGGTCAATAACCAACAGCGGGATCTGGATACCCATGTTGGCTCCCACATGTTCCATGATGATCTCATCAGATGAACCACGATGTCGAGGATTCGATCAATCCCTTATACAATTCCCTTTGTCTAGCGGTATTATACTTGCCCGAGATTCGATCGTCGGTATCCCAATACCTTGTTCAATCTCGTTACCGGCAAGTCTCTTTACTCGTTCCGTAACACATCATCCCGTGATCAACCCCTTGGTCACATTGTGCACATTATGATGATGTCCTACCGAGTGGTCCAGAGATACCTCTCCATTATACGGAGTGACAAATCCCAGTCTCGATTCATGCCAACCCAACAGACACTTTCGGAGATACCCATAGTGCACCTTTATAGCCACCCAGTTACGTTGTGACGTTTGGTACACCCAAAGTATTCCTACGGTATCCGGGAGTTGCACAATCTCATGGTCTAAGGAAATGATACTTGACATTAGAAAAGCTTTAGCATACGAACTACACGATCTTTGTGCTAGGCTTAGGATTGGGTCTTGTCCATCACATCATTCTCCTAATGATGTGATCCCGTTATCAACGACATCCAATGTCCATGGTCAGGAAACCGTAACCATCTATTGATCAACGAGCTAGTCAATTAGAGGCTTACTAGGGACATGGTGTTGTCTACGTACCCACAAATGTATCTGAGTTTCTTATCAATACAATTATAGCATGGATAATAAACGATTATCATGAACAAGGAAATATAATAATAATAACCAATTTATTATTGCCTCTAGGGCATATTTCCAACAGTCTCCCACTTGCACTAGAGTCAATAATCTAGTTCACATCGCCATGTGATTAACACTGATAGGTCACATCACCATGTGACCAACATCCAAAGAGTTTACTAGTGTCACTAAACTAGTTCACATCACCATGTGATTAAGACTCAATGAGTTCTAGGGTTTGATCATGTTTTGCTTGTGAGAGAGGTTTTAGTCAACGGGTCTGCAACATTCAGATCCGTATGTATTTCGCAAATCTCTAGGTCATATTGTAAATGCTGCTTCCACGCTCCACTTGGAGCTATTCCAAATGGTTGCTCCACTATATGTATCCGGTTTGCTACTCAGAGTCACTCGGATAGGTGTTAAATCTTGCATCGACGTAACCCTTTACGCCGAACTCTTTATCACCTCCATAATTGAGAAACATGTCCTTATTTACTCCAAGGACAATTTTGACCGCTGTCCAATGATCCCCATTCCTGGATCATTCTTGTACCCCTTGACTGACTCATGGCAAGGCACACTTCCGGTGCGGTACACAACATAGCATACTATAGAGCCTACGTCTGAAGCATAGGGGACGACCTTCGTCCTTTCTCTCTCTTCTGCCGTGGTCGAGCTTTAAGTCTTAACTTCATACCTTACAACTCAGGCAAGAACTCCTTCTTTGACTGATCCATCTTGAACACCTTCAAGATCATGTCAAGGTATGTGCTCATTTGAAAGTACCATTTAGCGGTTTTTGATCTATCCTCATAGATCTTGATGCTCAATGTTCAAGCAGCTTAATCCAGGTTCTCTATTGAAAAACACCTTTCAAACAACCCTATATGCTTTCCAGAAATTCTACATCATTTCGATCAACAATATGTCAACAACATATACTCATCAGAAATGCTATAGTGCTCCCACTCACTTCTTTGGAAATACAAGTTTCTCATAAACTTTGTATAAACCCAAAATCTTTGATCATCTCATCAAAGCGTACATTCCAACTCCGAGATGCTTACTCCAGTCCTTAGAAGGATTGCTGGAGCTTTGCATACTTTATTAGCGTCTTTCAGGATTGACAAAACCTTCTGGTTGTATCACATACAGCCTTTCCTCAAGGATATCTTCGAGGAAACAATGTTTTGACATCCTATCTGCAAGATTTCATAAATCATGTAGTAATTGCTAATATAATTCCAACAGACTCTTAGCATCGCTACGAGTGAGAAAGTCTCATCGTAGTCAACTCCTTGAACTTGTCAGAAAACATCTTAACGACAAGTCGAGCTTTCTTAATGGTGATACTTACCATCATTGTCTGTCTTCCTTTTCAAATCCATCTGTACCCAACAACCTTTACGACCATCAGGTAGTTCTTCCAAAGTCTACACTTTGTTTTCATACATGGATCCTCTCTCGGATTTTATGGCCTCAAGCTATTTGTCGGAATCCGGGCCCACCATCCCTTCTTCATAGCTCGTAGGTTCATTGTTGTCTAGCAACATGACCTCCAAGACAGGATTACGTACCACCTTGAAGCAATATGCATCCTTGTTGACCTACGAGGTTTGGTAGTGACTTGATCCGAAGTTTCATGATGACTATCATAAGCTTCTACTTCAATTGGTGTAGGTGCCACAGGAACAACTTCTTGTGCCCTGCTACACACTAGTTGAAGTGATGGTTCAACAACCTCATCAAGTCTCCACCATCCTCCCACTCAATTCTTTCAAGAGAAACTTTTCCTCGAGAAAGGACCCGATTCAAGAAACAATCACTTTTGCTTCCTGGTCTGAATTAGGAGGTATACCCAACTGTTTTGGGTGTCCTATGAAGATGCATTTTTATCCGCTTTGGGTTCGAGCTTATCAACCTGAAACTTTTTCACATAAGCGTCGCAGCCCCAAACTTTTAAGAAAAGACAACTTAGGTTTCTCTAAACCATAGTTTACATGGTGTCATCTCAACGGAATTACGTGGTGCCCTATTAAAGTGAATGTGGTTGTCTCTAATGCCTAACCCATGAACGATAGTGGTAATTCGATAAGAGACATCATGGTACGCACCATATCCAATAGGGTGCAACTATGATGTTCGGACACACCATCACACTATGGTGTTCCAGGCGGTATTAATTGTGAAACAATTTGCACAATGTCTTAACTGCGTGCCAAAGCTCGTAACTCAGATACTCATCTCTATGATCATATCATAGACATTTTATCCTCTTGTCATGATGATCTTCAACTTCACTCTGAAATTACTTGAACCATTCAATAATTCAGACTTGTGTTTCATCAAGTAAATATACTCAACATCTACTCAAATCATCTGTGAAGTAAGAACATAATGATATTCACTGCATGCTTCAGCACTCATTGGACCACACACATCAAAATGTGTTACTTCTAACAAGTTGCTATCTTGTTCCATCTTACTGAAAACGAGGTTTTTCAGTCATCTTGCCCATGTGGTATGATTTGCATATCTCAAGTGATTCAAAATCAAGTGAGTCCAAATGATCCATCTGCATGGAGTTTCTTCATGCGTATACACCAATAGACATGGTTCGCATGTCTCAAACTTTTCAAAAACGAGTGAGTCCAAAGATCCATCAACATGGAGCTTCTTCATGCGTTTTATACCAATATGACTTACATGGCAGTGCCACAAGTAAATGGTACTATCATTACTATCTTATATCTTTTGGCATGAAAATGTGTATCACTACGATCGAGATTCAATAAAACATTCTTTTAGGTGTAAGACCATTGAAGGTATTATTCAAATCAACAGAGTAACCATTATTCTCCTTAAATGAATAACCGTATTGCGATAGACATAATCCAATCATGTCTATGCTCAACGCAAACACCAAATAACAATTACTTAGGTTTAACACCAATCTCGATGGTAGAGGGAGCGTGCGATGCTTGATCACATCAACCTTGGAAACACTTCCAACCCATATTGTCAGCTCACCTTTAGCCAGTCTTCGTTTATTCCGTAGCTTTTATTTCGAGTTACTAACACTTAGCAACCGAACCGGTATCTAATACCCTGGTGCTACTAGGAGTACTAGTAAAGTACACATTAACATAATGTATATCCAATATACTTCTATCGACCTTGCCAGCCTTCTCATCTACCAAGTATCTAGGGTGGTTCTGCTTCAGTGTCCGTTCCCTCATTACAGAAGCACTTAGTCTCGGGTTTGGGTTCAACCCTGGGTTTCTTCACTGGAGCAGGAACTGATTTGCCATTTCATGAAGTATCCCTTTTGCCCTTGCCCTTCTTGAAACTAGTGGTTTCATTAACCATCAACAATTGGTGCTCCTTCTTGATTTCTACATTCGCGGTGTCGAACATTGCGAATAGCTCAAGGATCATCATATCTATCCCTGTTATGTCATAGTTCATCACGAAGCTCTAGTAGCTTGGTGGCAATGTCTTTGGAGAAACATCACTATCTCATCTGGAAGATTAACTCCCACTCGATTCAAGTGATTGTTGTACCCAGACAATCTGAGTACAAGCTCAACGATTGAGATCTTCTCCCTTAGTTTGTAGGCTAGAAAACTCGTCGGAGGTCTCATACCTCTTAACATGGGCACGAGCCTGAAATCCCAATTTCAGCTCTTGGAACATCTCATATGTTCTGCGACATTTCAAAAAAAACGTCTTCGGTGCCTCAATTCCAAACCATTTAACATTACCGAACTATCATGTAGTCATCAAAACGTGTATGTCAGATGTTCGCAACATCCACAGACCACGTTCGAGATTCAGCACACCGAGCAGTGCATTAAGGACATAAGCCTTCTACTGTCCGCATAATTGCTACTGTCAACTTTCAACTAAATTTTCTCTAGGAACATATCTAAAACAGTAGAACTAAAGCGCGAGCTATGACATAATTTGCAAAGGGCTTTTGACTATGTTCAGGATAATTAAGTTCATCTAATGAACTCCCACTCAGATAGACATCCTTCTAGTCATCTAAGTGATTACATGATCCGAGTCAACTAGGCCGTGTCCGATCATCACGTGAGACGGACTAGTCATCATCGGTGAACATCTTCATGTTGATCGTATCTACTATACGATTCATGCTCGACCTTTCGCTCTCTTGTGTTCCGAGGCCATGTCTTTACATGCTAGGCTCGTCAAGTTAACCTAAGTGTTTCGCGTGTGTAAATCTGGCTTACACCCGTTGTATGTGAACATTAGAATCTATCACACCCGATCATCACGTGGTGCTTCGAAACGACGAACTTTCGCAACGGTGCACAGTTAGGGGGAACACTTTCTTGAAATTTTAATGAGGGATCATCTTATTTACTACCCTCGTTCTAAGCAAATAAGATGCATAAACATGATAAACATCACATGCAATCAAAAAGTGACATGATATGGCCAATATCATTTTGCTCCTTTTGATCTCCATCTTCGGGGCTCCATGATCATCAGCGTCACCGGCATGACACCATGATCTCCATCATCATGATCTCCATCATCGTGTCTTCATGAAGTTGTCTCGCCAACTATTACTTCTACTACTATGGCTACCGGTTAGCAATAAAGTAAAGTAATTACATGGCGTTGTTCGGTGACACGTAGGTCATACAATAAATTAAGACAACTCCTATGGCTCCTGCCGGTTGTCATACTCATCGACATGCAAGTCGTGATTCCTATTACAAGAACATGATCAATCTCATACATCACATATCATTCATCACATTCTTCTTGGCCATATCACATCACATAGCATACCCTGCAAAAACAAGTTAGACGTCCTCTAATTGTTGTTTGCATATTTTACGTGGCTGCTATGGGTTTCTAGCAAGAACGTTTCTTACCTACGTAAAATCCACAACGTGATATGCCAATTGCTATTTACCCTTCATAAGGACCCTTTTCATCGAATCCGTTCCGACTAAAGTGGGAGAGACTAGCACCCGCTAGCCACCTTATGCAACAAGTCCATGTCAGTCGGTGGAACCTGTCTCACGTAAGAGTACGTGTAAGGTCGGTCCGGGCCGCTTCATCCCACAATACCGTCGAAACAAGATTGGACTAGTAACGGTAAGCATATTGAACAAAATCAACGCCCACAACTATTTTGTGTTCTACTCGTGCAAAGAATCTACGCAATAGACCTTGCTCATGATGCCACTGTTGGGGAACGTAGCAGAAATTCAAAATTTTCCTACGTGTCACCAAGATCTATCTATGGAGAAACTAGCAACGAGGGGAAGGAGAGTGCATCTACATACCCTTGTAGATCGCTAAGCGGAAGCGTTCAAGAGAACGGGGTTGAAGGAGTCGTACTCGTCGTGATCCAAATCACCGGAGATCCTAGTGCCGAACGGACGGCACCTCCGCGTTCAACACACGTGCAACCCGGTGACGTCTCCCATGCCTTGATCCAGCAAGGAGAGAGGGAGAGGTTGGGGAAGACTCCGTCCAGAAGCAGCACAACGGCGTGGTGGTGGTGGAGGAGCGTGGCAATCCTGCAGGGCTTCGCCAAGTACCGTGGGAGAGGAGGAGAAAGAGAGGTAGGGCTGCGCCAACAGGAGAAGAACTTCGTGTGTTGGGCTGCCCCTTTGCCTCCACTATATATAGGGCGAAGGGGGGGCTGCGCCCCCACCTAGGTTTCCACACCTAGGGGCGGCGGCCAGCCCTAGATCCCATCTAGGGGGGCAGCCAAGGGGGGGGGGAGAGGGGAAACTTGCCCCCCAAGAAAGGTGGGTGCGCCCCCTCCCCAAACCCTAGGCGCCTTGGGCCCT
>NC_041387.1:431013172-431033845 GCF_002162155.2 Triticum dicoccoides
AGCCCACCTGGGGATGGTCCCCTCCCACACTTGGACCATGCTGCCCTCTGGGGCCGGTGGCCCCACTTGGTGGCCCCCGGGACCCTCCCGGTGGTCCCGGTACATTACCGATAGCACCCGAAACTTTTCCGGTGACCAAAACAGGACTTCCCATATATAAATCTTTATCTCCGGACTATTCCGGAACTCCTCGTGACGTCCGGGATCTCATCCGAGACTCCGAAAAACATTCGGTAACCACATACAAACTTCCTTTATAACCCTAGCGTCATCGAACCTTAAGTGTGTAGACCCTACGGGTTCGGGAACCATGCAGACATGACCGAGACGTTCTCCGGTCAATAACCAATAGCGGGATCTGGATACCCATGTTGGCTCCCACATGTTCCATGATGATCTCATCGGATGAACCACGATGTCGAGGATTCGATCAATCCCGTATACAATTCCCTTTGTCTAGCAGTATTATACTTGCCCGAGATTCGATCGTCGGTATCCCGATACCTTGTTCAATCTCGTTACCGGCAAGTCTCTTTACTCGTTCCGTAACACATCATCCCGTGATCAACCCCTTGGTCACATTGTGCACATTATGATGATGTCCTACCGAGTGGGCCCAGAGATATCTCTCCGTTATACGGAGTGACAAATCCCAGTCTCGATTCGTGCCAACCCAACAGACACTTTCGGAGATACCCGTAGTGCACCTTTATAGCCACCCAGTTATGTTGTGACGTTTGGTACACCCAAAGCATTCCTACGGTATCCGGGAGTTGCACAATCTCATGGTCTAAGGAAATGATACTTGACATTAGAAAAGCTTTAGCATATGAACTACACGATCTTTGTGCTAGGCTTAGGATTGGGTCTTGTCCATCACATCATTCTCCTAATGATGTGATCCCGTTATCAATGACATCCAATGTCCATGGTCAGGAAACCGTAACCATCTATTGATCAACGAGCTAGTCAATTAGAGGCTTACTAGGGACATGGTGTTGTCTATGTACCCACACATGTATCTGAGTTTCCTATCAATACAATTATAGCATGGATAATAATAGATTATCATGAACAAGGAAATATAATAATAACAACCAATTTATTATTGCCTCTAGGGCATATTTCCAACAATTTTGAAGTAACCGCGGACGCCGACCAGGGCCATGCCCATCTCTCGCCTAGGTGGTCTCAGCATGCCCTGTCGCTCTGCCACAAAGTAACAGTCGGGGGCTGAGAGAGTCCTGGATTAAGGGGTCCTCGGACAGCCGGACTATATACTTTGGCCGGACTGTTGGACTATGAAGATACAAGATTGAAGACTTCGTCCCATGTCCGTATGGGACTCTCCTTTGCGTGGAAGGCAAGCTTGGATATTTGAATATGTAAACTTCCTTCTCTGTAACCGACTCTGTGTAACCCTAGCCCCCTCCGGTGTCTATATAAATAGGAGGGTTTAGTCCGTAGGACAACAACAATCATAATCATAGGCTAGCTTCTAGGGTTTAGCCTCTACGATCTCATTGTAGATCAACTCTTGTAATACTCATAGCATCAAGATCAATCAAGCAGGAAGTAGGGTATTACCTCCATCGCGAGGGCCCGAACCTGGGTAAAACATCGTGTCCCCTGCCTCCTGTTACCATTAGCATTAGACGCACAGTTCGGGACCCCCTACCCGAGATCCGTCGGTTTTGACACCGACATTGGTGCTTTCATTGAGAGTTCCACTGTGCCGTCCTGGTAAGGCTTGATGGCTCGCCTCGTTGTCAAGGATAACATCACCGCCGGAGGATCCCTGGTTGTTGGCCAAACTCTCCGACAGGGCGGTTTCGTCATGGCCGCCCGTTCGGCCGTCGCGCCGACGATGACATCTCAGGTCATCGAAAACAACCTTTGCGTCAGCCCGGAATTCACCGAGCAGATGGATCCAATGGAGCTCTCCTCCTTAAACGAGCTCTTGGATCACATCACCGCCCTGGGAGCCGTTACGGACTATGATTGGATCGGGCTTAAACCCGACCTAAGGAAGATTAACTCTCCGCCGGTCACCCATCAGATAGCGGTGGTGGAGGAACAAAACGGCAATTCTTCCTCTATTTTGAGGATGAACTATGTCCGGATTCCTGAGCTCTCTGAGCCGGATACCCGTCTACGGGAGGACGTGGCCCAGGCTCCAAACTTAGAATCGGGCAGCGGGGCATAAATATTGGGCAGTATCTTGGAGCCCGAGCTGCCAACCTCAGAAGCTCCTTCGCCCCTGGGTTCCAGATTAGGTCAGAACATGGACTTAATTCGACCCACCCACCCAGGCGCAAGCGATCTTTCCCACATCAGACAAGAGCCCCAAGAGACAGTACACCACTTCTAGGCCAGATTCCTCCTTGTAATGAACAAGGTTAAGGACTATCACGAGGAAGACGCAATCTCATTCTTTTGCAAAAATTACACGGACAAGGGAATCCTCAATGCCATAAGTCGTTGTGACATAGCACACTTTGCCGACCTGGCGGCCATAGTACAGAAGTATTGCACGCTGGAAAGCGCCTGGAAGACCCAAACAAAATTTTGGGATCCTCCGGCCCTAACTAAGCCCCTCGTCCGAACTAAAAGGGTGCGCTGTCGCAAGTCGCCCAACCCAATTACAAAGAAGCCAAAGCCCTCTATAGGGCGTGGAACCGTACTGGAGGGATGGCTCAATAGGCCATGCAAAATTCAGAGCACACCGGACACCATACCAACACACAGCCTTAGAGCATGTTGGGTGCTCCGGCAGGTGGCCAAGAGCGGCGAGGACCTTCTCATCGACAATACCGCAGAGCACCATCCCGCAGAAAATAACAATATAGTACTGACCGTCTTCGAGACTTTCGCCTCAAACAACAGGCGCAAGCGAGCGCTCCGCAGCCTTGCCGGAGTCTGCCACGTCGTAGCAATAAACCCGTGGAACGATACGGCCATAACCTTCAGCGCAAGCGACGAACCTCAATTCCGAACAGTCCGAGCACCAGTCTCTTTGGTCCTTAGTCCAATCGTCGATGGATTTCGGCTTACTAAAGTGCTCATGGTCGGCGGCAGCGGATTAAACCTCATCTATGAGGAAACTCTTAACAAAATGGAAATTGATGAGCCGCATTGAGCAAAGCAGAACGACCTTCAGAGGAATCATCCCTAGCCGGGAGACGCGATGCGCAGGTAAAATCACACTGGATGTGGTATTCGGCACCCCGGAGAATTATAGGTCTGAAGAAATCACATTCCAAGTGGCCCCGTTTAACAGTGGATACCACGCCCTCTTGGGACGAGACGCATTCACAAGCTTCCAAGCTATACCCCATTATGAGTACATGAAGCTCAAGATGCCGGGGCCCAATGGAATCATCACTCTAGCCAGTGATCCGGACATAGCACTCTGGGCCAAAAATAAAACTGCCACACTAGCCCTGGAGGCATTATCAGAAGCCCTCACGGCCAAAGAGTTGACTGCGCTGCGCTCTATAGTAGACAGGGACGACGTGATACTCGACAAACGACCCAAGTCTACCTCTTTTAAACATGCCAGGTATCCTCAAATTTCAGGTCCACCCAACGGACCCCACAAAAATAGCATCAATTGGGGCACAGCTGAACCCCACAATAGACGCCGCACTACAAGAGTTCTCGCGTGAGAATTTGGATATTTTTGCCTGGCATCCTTTAGACATGCCAGGTATCCCATGTAGGCTGGCTGAACATAGCCTAAACATACTAAAGGGATACAAGCCGGTCAAACAGACTCTTCGGTGCTTTTTAGAACCCAAGCGATAAGCCATGGGAGAAGAGCTAGCCAAGCTACTCGAAGCCGGATTCATTAGAGAGATAAAACATCCGGACTGGCTAGCAAACCCGGTGATGGTACCAAAGAAGGACAAATCCTGGTGCCTATGCGTCGATCTCAAAGACCTTAATAAGGCTTGCCCTAAGGATTCCTTCCCCCTCCCTCGCATCGATCAAATTATCGACGCTGCCGCAGGACACGACTCATTGTGTTTCCTCGGCGCATACTCCGGATACCACCAAATCAAGATGGCGGAATCCGATCAAGCCGCAACGGCATTTATCACTCCATACGGTCCCTTTTGTTTTAACACCATGCCTTTCGGTCTAAAAAACGCCGGTGCAACCTATCAACGCATGATTCAGACATGCCTGGAAACACAAATCGGCAAAACAGTGGAGGCTTACATAGACGATGTGGTCATCAAAACCAGACATGTCGAAACATTAATAGACGACTTGAGGCTTATGTTCGACAATCTCCGAACATATGACATCAATCTCAACCCGGAAAAATGCGTTTTCGGTGTTCCAGCCGGAAAACTCTTGGGCTTTATTGTTTCCAATAGAGCAATCGAAGCAAACCCGGCTAAAATACGAGCTTTGTCGCAGTTGGCTACCCCAACAGACCTCAAGCAAATCTAGAAACTAACCGGATGCGTGGCCACCCTAAGCCGCTTTATCTCCCGATTAGGAGAAAAGGCGCGACCTCTTTATCGCCTTCTTCGGCGCACTGAACACTTCGAGTGGATGGATGCGGCTACGGCGGGGCTGGAGGAAATAAAAGCCCTCTTGGCCACCAATCCAATTCTGGCAGCGCCAAATGTCGGCGAACCCATGCTGCTATACATAGCTGCAACACACCAGGTTGTAAGCGCAGTGCTCCTCGTCGAACGAGAGATAGATGGACATAAATTCCCATCACAAAAGCCGGTATACTACGTATCCACTGTCCTCACTCCATGCAAGTCACAGTACCCACATTATCAAAAGATAGTATTGTTGGAAATATGCCCTAGATGCAATAATAAATAAGTTATTATTATATTTCCTTGTTCATGATAATCGTTTATTATCCGTGCTATAATTGTATTGATAGGAAACTCAGATACATGTGTGGATACATAGACAACACCATGTCCCTAGTAAGCCTCTAATTGACTAGCTTGTTGATCAATAGATGGTTACGATTTCCTAACCATGGACATTGGATGTCACTGATAACGGGATCACATCATTAGGAGAATGATGTGATGGACAAGACCCAATCCTAAGCCTAGCATAGAGATCGTGTAGTTCGTATGCTAAAGCTTTTCTAATGTCAAGTATTTTTTCCTTAGACCATGAGATTGTGCAACTCCTGGATACCGTAGGAATGCTTTGGGTGTACCAAAAGTCACAACGTAACTGGGTGTCTATAAAGGTGCACTACAGGTATCTCCGAAAGTGTCTGTTGGGTTGGCACGAATCGAGACTGGGATTTGTCACTCCGTGTAAACGGAGAGGTATCTCTAGGCCCACTCGGTAGGACATCATCATAATGTGCACAATGTGACCAAGGGGTTGATCACGAGATGATGTGTTACGGAAACGAGTAAAGAGACTTGCCGGTAACAAGATTGAACAAGGTATCGGTATACCGACGATCGAATCTCGAGCAAGTATAATACCGCTAGACAAAGGGAATTGTATACAGGATCGATTGAGTCCTTAACATCGTGGTTCATCCGATGAGATCATCGTGGAACATGTGGGAGCCAACATGGGTACCCAGATCCCGCTGTTGGTTATTGATCGGAGAACATCTCGGTCATGTCTACATGTCTCCCGAACCCGTAGGGTCTACACACTTAAGGTTCGATGACGCTAGGGTTATAAAGGAAGTTTGTATGTGGTTACCGAATGTTGTTCGGAGTCCCGGATGAGATCCCGGACGTCACTAGGAGTTCCGGAATGGTACGGAGGTAAAGATTTATATATGGGAAGTCTTATTTTGGTCGCCGGAAAAGTTTCGCACTTTATCGGTATTGTACCGGGAGTGCCGAAAGGGGTCCGGGGGTCCATCTGGGGGGTCCACCTGCCCCGGGGGGGCACATGGGCTGTAGGGGGTGCGCCTTGGCCAATATGGGCCAAGGGCACCAGCCCCAAGAGGCCCATGCGCCAAGGAGACTTGAGGAGGGGAGAATCCTAAAAGGGGAAGGCACATCCGGGGTGCCTTGGGGAGGATGGACTCCTCCCCCCCTTGGCCGCACCCCTTCCTTGGAGGAAGGGGAAAGGCTGCGCCTCCCCCCTATCCCTTGCCCCTATATAAAGGGAGGGGAGGGAAGGGCAGCCGCACCTGAAGCCCTGGCGCCTCCCTCCCTCCCGTGACACCTCCTCCTCTCCCGCAGGTGCTTGGCGAAGCCCTGCAGGATTGCCACGCTCCTCCACCACCACCACGCTGTTGTGCTGCTGTTGGATGGAGTCTTCCTCAACCTCTCCCTCTCTCCTTGCTGGATCAAGGCATGGGAGACGTCACTGGGCTGTACGTGTGTTGAACGCGGAGGTGCCGTCCGTTCGACACTAGGATCTCCGGTGATTTGGATCACGACGAGTACGACTCCTTCAACCCCGTTCTCTTGAAAGCTTCCGCTTAGCGATGTACAAGCGTATGTAGATGCACTCTCCTTCCCCTCATTGCGGGTTTCTCCATAGATAGATCTTGGTGACACGTAGGAAATTTTTTGAATTTCTGCTACGTTCCCCAACAGTGGTATCAGAGCCAGGTTTATTGCGTTGATTCTTTGCACGAGTAGAACACAAAGTAGTTGTGGGCATTGATTTTGTTCAATATGCTTACCGTTACTAGTCCAATCTTGTTTCGACGGTTTTGTGGGATGAAGCGGCCCGGACCGACCTTACACGTACACTTACGTGAGACAGGTTCCACCGACTGACATGCACTTGGTGCATAAGGTGGCTAGCGGGTGCCAGTCTCTCCCACTTTAGTCGGAACGGATTTGATGAAAAGGGTCCTTATGAAGGGTAAATAGCAATTGACATATCACGTTGTGGTTTTGCTTAGGTAAGAAACGTTCTTGCTAGAAACCCATAGCAGCCACGTAAAACATGCAAACAACAATTAGAGGACGTCTAACTTGTTTTTGCAGGGTATGCTATGTGATGTGATATGGCCAAGAAGAATGTGATGAATGATATGTGATGTATGAGATTGATCATGTTCTTGTAATAGGAATCACGACTTGCATGTCGATGAGTATGACAACCGGCAGGAGCCATAGGAGTTGTCTTTATTTATTGTATGACATGCGGGTCATTGAACAACGCCATGTAATTACTTTACTTTATTGCTAACCGGTAGCCATAGTAGTAGAAGTAATAGTTGGCGAGACAACTTCATGAAGACACGATGATGGAGATCATGATGATGGAGATCATGGTGTCATGCCAGTGACAATGATGATCATGGAGCCCCGAAGATGGAGATCAAAAGGAGCAAAATGATATTGGCCATATCATGTCACTATTTGATTGCATGTGATGTTTATCATGTTTATGCATCTTGTTTACTTAGAACGACGGTAGTAAATAAGATGATCCCTTACAACAATTTCAAGAAGTGTTCTCCCCTAACTGTGCACCGTTGCTAAAGTTCGTCGCTTCTAAGCACCACGTGATGATCAGGTGATGGATTCTTACGTTCACATACAACGGGTGTAAGACAGATTTACACACGCGAAACACTTAGGGTTAACTTGACGAGCCTAGCATGTACAGACATGGCCTCGGAACACAGAGATCGAAAGGTCGAGCATGAGTCGTATAGTAGATACGATCAACATGAAGATGTTCACCGATGATGACTAGTCCGTCTCACGTGATGATCGGACACGGCCTAGTTGACTCGGATCATGTAATCACTTAGATGACCAGAGGGATGTCTATCTGAGTGGGAGTTCATAAGATGAACTTAATTATCCTGAACATAGTCAAAAGATCTTTGCAAATTATGTCGTAAGCTCGCGCTTTAGTTCCACTGTTTAGATATGTTCCTAGAGAAAAATATAGTTGAAAGTTGACAGTAGCGATTATGCGGACAGTAGAAAGCTTATGTCCTTAATGCACCGCTCAGTGTGCTGAACCCCAAACGTTGTTTGTGGATGTTGCGAACATCGGACATACACGTTTTGATAACTACGTGATAGTTCAGTTAAATGGTTTAGAGTAGAGGCACCAAAGACGTTTTCGAAACGTCGCGGAAAATATGAGATGTTTCAAGGGCTGAAATTGGGATTTCAGGCTCGTGCCCACGTCAAGAGGTATGAGACCTCCGACAATTTTCTTAGCCTGCAAACTAACGGAGAAAAGCTCAATCGTTGAGCTTGTGCTCAGATTGTCTGAGTGCAACAATCACTTGAATCGAGTGGGAGTTGATCTTCCAGATGAGATAGTGATGTTTCTCCAAAGTCATTGCCACCAAGCTGCTAGAGCTTCGTGATGAACTATAACATATCAGGGATAGATATGATGATCCTTGAGGTATTCACGATGTTTGACACCGCGAAAGTAGAAATCAAGAAGGAGCATCAATTTTGATGGTTGGTGAAACCACTAGTTTCAAGAAGGGCAAGGGCAAGAAGGGATACGTCATGAACCGGGAAATCAGCTGTTGCTCTAGTGAAGAAACCCAAGGTTGAACCCAAACCCGAAACTAAGTGCTTCTATGATAAGGGGAACAGTCACTAGAGCGGAATTACCCTAGATACTTGGTAGATGAGAAGGCTGGCAAGGTCGATAGAAGTATATTGGATATACATTATGTTAATGTGTACTTTACTAGTACTCCTAGTAGCACCAGGGTATTAAGATACCGGTTCGGTTGCTAAGTGTTAGTAACTCGAAATAAAAGGCTACGGAATAAACGGAGACTAGCTAAAGGTGAGCGGACGATATGTGTTGGAAGTGTTTCCAAGTTTGATGTGATCAAACATCACACGCTCCCTCTACCATCAAGATTAGTATTAAACCTGAATAATTGTCATTTGGTGTTTCCATTGAGCATAGACATGATTGGATTGTGTCTATCGCAATACGGTTATTCATTTAAGGAGAATAATGGTTACTCTATTTATTTGAATAATACCTTCAATGGTCCTGCACCTAAAGGAATGGTTTATTGAATCTCGATCGTAGTGATACACATTTTCATGCCAAAAGATATAAGATAGTAATGATAGTACCACTTACTTGTGGCACTGCCATGTAAGTCATATTGGTATAAAACGCATGAAGAAGCTCCATGTTGATGGATCTTTGGACTCACTCGTTTTGAAAAGTTTGAGACATGCGAACCATGTCTATTGGTGTATACGCACATGGATCGTTTAGACTCACTTGATTTTGAATCACTTGAGATATGCAAATCATACCACATGGACAAGATGACTGAAAAGCCTCGGTTTCAGTAAGATGGAACTAGATAGCAACTTGTTAGAAGTAAAACATTTTGATGTGTGCAGTCCAATGAGTGCTGAGGCATGCAGTGAATATCGTTATGTTCTTACTTCACAGATGATTCGAGTAGATGTTGAGTATATTTACTTGATGAAACACAAGTCTGAATTATCGAATGGTTCAAGTAATTTCAGAGTGAAGTTTAAGATCTTTGTGACAAGAGGATAGAATGTCTATAATATGATCATAGAGATGAATATCTGAGTTACGAATTTTGGCACACAATTAAGACATTGTGGAAATTGTTTCACAATTAATACCGCCTGGAACACCATAGTGTGATGGTGTGTCCGAACATCATAGTAGGACCCTATTGGATATGGTGCGTACCTTGATGTCTCTTATCGAATTACCACTATCGTTCATGGGTTAGGCATTAGAGACAACCGCACTCACTTTAATAGGGTACCACGTAATTCCGTTGAGACGACACCGTTTGGAGAAACCTAAGTTGTCGTTCCGTAAAAGTTTGGGGCTGCGACGCTTATGTGAAAAAGTTTCAGGTTGATAAGCTCGAACCCAAAGCGGATAAAATGCATCTTCATAGGACACCCAAAACAGTTGGGTATACCTCCTAATTCAGATCCGAAAGCAATAGGGATTGTTTCTTGAATCGGGTCCTTTTCGAGGAAAGGGTTGTCTCGAAAATTGAGTGGGAGGATGGTGGAGACTTGATGAGGTTATTGAACCGTCACTTCAACAAGTGTGTAGCAGGGAACAGGAAGTTGTTCCTGTGGCGCCTACACCAATTGAAGTAGAAGCTTATGATAGTGATCATGAAGTTTTGGATCAAGTCACTACCGTACCTCGTAGGGTGACAAGGATGCGTACTACTTTGGAGTGGTACAGTAATCCTGTCTTGAAGATCATGTTGCTAGACAACAATGAACCTACGAGCTATGGAGAAGCGATGGTGGGCCCAAATTCCGACAAATGGTTAGAAGCCATGAAATCCGAGATAGGATCCATGTATTAGAACAAAGCATGGAGTTTGGTGGACTTGCCCGATGATCGGCAAGCCATTGAGATAAATGGATCTTTAAGAAGAAGACGGACGTGGACGGTAATGTCACCGTCTATGAAGCTCGACTTGTGGCGAAGAGTTTTTCACAAGTTCAAGGAGTTTACTACGATGAGATTTTCTCATCTGTAGCGATGCTTAAGTCTGTCAGAATCATGTTAGCATTAGCTGCATTTATGAAATCTGGCAGATGGATGTCAAGACGAGTTTCCTTACCAGTTTTCATAAGGAAAGGTTGTATGTGATACAATCAAAAAAGTTTTGTCGATCCTAAGGATGCTAAAAGGTATGCTGGCTCCAGCGATCCTTCTAAGGACTGGAGTAAGCATCTCGGAGTTGGAATGTGCACTTTGATAAGATGATCAAAGATTTTGTGTTTATACAAAGTTCATGAGAAACTTGTGTTTCCAAAGAAGTGAGTGGGAGCACTATAGAATTTCTGATGAGTATATGCTGTTGACATATTGTTGATCAGAAATGATGTAGAATTTCTGGAAAGCATATAGGGTTATTTGAAAGGTGTTTTTCAAGTGAAAACATAGATTAAGCTACTTGAACATTGAGCATCAAGATCTATGAGGATAGATCAAAACGCTTAATGATACTTTCAAATGAGCACGTACCTTGACATGATCTTGAAAGTGTTCAAGATGGATCATTCAAAGAAGGAGTTCTTGCCTGAGTCGTAAGGTACGAAGTTAAGACTTAAAGCTCGACCACGGCAGAAAAGAGACAAAGGACGAAGGTCGTCCCCTATGCTTTAGACGTAGGCTCTATAGTATGCTATGCTAAGTACCGCACCTGATGTGTGCCTTGCCACATGTCTGGCAAGAGAGTACAAAGGTGATCAAGGAGTGGATCATCAGATAGCGGTCAAAATTATCCTTAGAGGAATAAGGATTTGTTTCTCGATTATGGAGGTGATAAAGAGTTCGGCATAAAGGGTTACGACGATGCAAGCTTTAACACCTATCCGAATGACTCTGAGTAGCAAACCGGATACGTATAGTGGAGCAACCATTTGGAAAAGCTCCAAGTGGAGCGTGGAAGCAGCATTTACAATATGACCTAGAGATTTGCGAAGTACATACGGATCTGAATGTTGTAGACTCGTTGACTAAAACCTCTCTCAAGCAAAACATGATCAAACCCCGGAACTCATTGAGTCTTAATCACATGATGATGTGAACTAGTTTAATGACACTAGTAAACTCTTTGGATGTTGATCACATGGCGATGTGACCTGTGAGTGTTAATCACATGGCGATGTGAACTAGATTATTGACTCTAGTGCAAGTGGGAGACTGTTGGAAATATGCCCTAGAGGCAATAATAAATAAGTTATTATTATATTTCCTTGTTCATGATAATCGTTTATTATCCGTGCTATAATTGTATTGATAGGAAACTCAGATACATTTGTGGATACATAGACAACACCATGTCCCTAGTAAGCCTCTAATTGACTAGCTCGTTTATCAATAGATGGTTACGGTTTCCTGACCATGGACATTGGATGTCACTGATAACGGGATCACATCATTAGGAGAATGATGTGATGGACAAGACCCAATCCTAAGCCTAGCATAGAGATCGTGTAGTTCGTATGCTAAAGCTTTTCTAATGTCAAGTATTTTTTCCTTAGACCATGAGATTGTGCAACTCCCGGATACCGTAGGAATGCTTTGGGTGTACCAAACGTCACAACGTAACTGGGTGGCTATAAAGGTGCACTACAGGTATCTCCGAAAGTGTCTGTTGGGTTGGCACGAATCGAGACTGGGATTTGTCACTCCGTGTAAACGGAGAGGTATCTCTGGGCCCACTCGGTAGGACATCATCATAATGTGCACAATGTGACCAAGGGGTTGATCACGAGATGATGTGTTACGGAAACGAGTAAAGAGACTTGCCGGTAACGAGATTGAACAAGGTATCGGTATACCGACGATCGAATCTCGGGCAAGTATAATACCGCTAGACAAAGGGAATTGTATACGGGATCGATTGAGTCCTTGACATCGTGGTTCATCCGATGAGATCATCGTGGAACATGTGGGAGCCAACATGGGTATCCAGATCCCGTTGTTGGTTATTGATCGAAGAACGTCTCGGTCATGTCTACATGTCTCCCGAACCCGTAGGGTCTACACACTTAAGGTTCGATGACGCTAGGGTTATAAAGGAAGTTTGTATGTGGTTACTGAATGTTGTTCGAAGTCCCGGATGAGATCCCGGACGTCACGAGGAGTTTCGGAATGGTCCGGAGGTAAAGATTTATATATGTGAAGTCTTATTTTGGTCGCCGGAAAAGTTTCGCACTTTATCGGTATTGTACCGGGAGTGCCGAAAGGGGTCCGGGGGTCCACCGGGTGGGTCCACCTGCCCCGGGGGGCCACATGGGCTGTAGGGGGTGCGCCTTGGCCAATATGGGCCAAGGGCACCAGCCCCAAGAGGCCCATGCGCCAAGGAGACTTGGGGAGGGGAGAATCCTAAAAGGGGAAGGCACATCCGAGGTGCCTTGGGGAGGATGGACTCCTCCCCCCCTTGGCCGCACCCCTTCCTTGGAGGAAGGGGCAAGGCTGCACCTCCCCCCTCTCCCTTGCCCCTATATAAAGGGAGGGGAGGGAAGGGCAGCCGCACCTGAAGCCCTGGCGCCTCCCTCCCTCCCGTGACACCTCCTCCTCTCCCGCTGGTGCTTGGCGAAGCCCTGCAGGATTGCCACGCTCCTCCACCACCACCACGCCTTGTGCTGCTATTGGATGGAGTCTTCCTCAACCTCACCCTCTCTCCTTACTGGATCAAGGCATGGGAGACGTCACCGGGCTGTACGTGTGTTGAACGCGGAGGTGCCGTCCGTTCGGCACTAGGATCTCCGGTGATTTGGATCACGACGAGTACGACTCCTTCAACCCCGTTCTCTTGAACGCTTCCGCTTAGCGATCTACAAGGGTATGTAGATGCACTCTCCTTCCCCTTGTTGCTGGTTTCTCCATAGATAGATCTGGTGACACGTAGGAAATTTTTTGAATTTCTGCTACGTTCCCCAACAAGTATATGCGGTATTCATGGCATCCCGAAAACTACGACACTACTTTCAAGAGTGTTCAATCATGGTGGCCTCCGAAGTACCACTCAATGGCATAATAAATAACCGCGATGCCATGGGCCGGATTGCAAAATGGGCTATCGAGCTCCTCCCGTTCGACATAACATACAAACCACGGCAGGCCATTAAGTCGCAAGTACTAGACAATTTCGTCGCCGAATGGACAGAAGCCGAACTCCCTAAAGAATACGGCGCGTACTCCAATTGGATCATGCACTTTGACGACTCTAAGATGCTAGCTGGTCTAGGGGCTGGCGTCGTCCTGACGTCCCCCGCCAGAGATGCAGTCCAATACATACTCCAAATACTTTTCACAGATTCCAACAATGCAGCAGAGTATGAGGCATTGTTGCACGGTCTTCGGATGGCAGTCTCCATGGGCATTCAACGTCTAGAAGTACGTGGGGATTCAAATCTCGCAATATCTCAAATAAATGGAGACTTTGACGCCAAGGACCCAAAAATGGCGACTTACCGTAATGCCATTCTCAAAATGTCAGCTTGGTTTGAGGGGCTCGAATTCCACCATGTGGTTCGAGAAAACAATCAAGCGGCGGATATCCTTGCCCGTATCGGCGCTAAACGTGACCCCGTCCCACCAAATATTTTTTTAGAAAGGCTGTTCAAGCCATCCGTGGTATGGGAAGGGGCGTCCGGCAATACTAATCCGGATCTGCATACAACCCCAGATCCTGAACAATCTGACGTAATTGGAGGCTCCGCCACCGAAATCACATCTTCAGCCCACGTGATCATGGTGGTCATCGCCCCGTGGACGGAACCCTTCCTAGCTTACTTAAATAGGCAGGAACTCCCGAAGGACTAAAATGAGGCACGCTGCATTGTGCGGTGCTCTAAAGCCTACAAAGTCCACGAGGGAGAGCTTTATAATAAAAGTGCAACTGGAGTGCTCCAAAGGTGCATCTCCGAAGAGGAAGGGCGGCAGCTCTTGGCTGAAATTCATGCCGGACTCGGCGGCCACCATGCCGTAGCTCGGGCGCTCGTAAGCAAGGCCTTCCATACAGGTTTCTACTGGCCGACAGCCCGGGCAGACGCACAAGACCTTGTCCAACACTGCATCGGTTGCTAGCTTTTTGCAAATCAAAGCCACATGCCGCCCACCGCCCTCCAAACAATCCCTATAATTTGGCCCTTTGCGGTCTGGGGGCTCGATATGGTTTGACCTCTTAAAGGAGGAAGCCATAAGAAGAAATATTTGTTGGTTATGGTCGATAAATTAACCAAATGGATAGAAGCCAAACTAGTTAAAACGGCTGAATCCGGACCAGTGATAGACTTTATATCCGAGGTTTTACACCGCTACGGTGTCCCAACACAACATCATCACCGATAACGGCTCGAACTTTACAGCCGATGAGGTGAAAGCCTAGTGCAATAAAATGGGCATAAAACTTGATTACGCCTCCGTCTATCACCCCCAAACAAATGGTCAAGTCGAACGAGCGAATGGTCTTATTATGAGCGAAATTAAACCCAGACTAGTGCGATCCTTGAAGGAATCGGATACGCACTGGGTTGAGGAGCTTGACTCTGTATTATGGGGGCTGCGGACCACGCCGAATCGCACAACCGGATACACACCATTTTTTATGGTGTACAACGCAGAGGTAGTGCTACCCTGCGATATCATTCATGATTCACCCAGAGTGCGCATGTACGAAGAGAGAGAAGACGAGCTGGATCGACAGGACAGCTTAGATGCCTTGGAGGAGGAGCTTGACGTCACGAAGGCCCGTTCCGCATTCTATCAACAGCAGGCTCGAAGGTATCAAAGCAGAGAAGTGCGGGCCAAAACTTATAACATTGGCGAACTCATTCAACGCCTACCAGAGAAGAAAAAGGACAAGCTCAAGCCCAAGTGCGAGGACCCCTTCATCATTGACAAAGTTCTCACTTGAGGTGCGTACCCTCTGCATGATGCATCAGACAATCGACTCGAGCCGAACCCATGGAACGCGGCCAGACTCCGAAGATTCTACGCCGAGTGTCGAACTCTATGTTTGTCTCCTCACCTTCGTTTCCCTTTTTAAATTATATCCTCTCTCTCTCTGCCTTTTACATTTATAGCCTTAAAAGCTTCAAATATGCCCTGACCGCACACTCTGGCCGCGCTATGCACGCTCAATATACCTAGGGGCTTCTTACACAGAAGCTTAATTGTCTTCTGGGCTTTATGCTCACCACATATGCGTCACTTCTCCGTATGTCCCTTTTTTCACCACTATATGCATCGATATGACTTAAGTTTGGCCAAGCTGGGTCTCCTGGCTCTTGTGTTTATGCCCTACGTTCCCGTTAATTCGGCTAGGGCATAAGGGGAGCACCTCTACAATTGTTACTGCCGGGTTAGCCAGATGTGTACCTTAGAATGGGTGAAGTCGAAAGCTAGCGTCCTTAAGAGAATATTCGGTCAGTGAACAAAAGATGTATTTTACCTATTACAAAACATGCCCCCAGATGTTTATATCCTGTGTAAATTTTTGCAGTTTGGACATGCACATCAATGCATGCACACCTAGGGAAAGGAACCCTTAACGGAACTATTCTCCCTGGAAGATGTTTCTTACGACCCATGTAATATAACATAACTAGTTGGGCACTTGTCTGTTCAAGCACTTATGACCCTTACGCATGGTTTCGACGCGTGCCCCGGTTTTCACATAACCGAGCGAGTATTCGGATACACTCCGGACTGTCGCGTCCAGAGGTTGAAGCGAAAAGGTCAGCCAAGACAAATGATTTACAATCCGGCTAGGGACAAAATGTGTCCTTCGAAGTACAAATTCACTTAGACTGACTAAATTCTTCTTCTATAGCATCCAACAGACTGTCTAGCTTATAGTCCTATTGGGAATACTTAGCGGCTAATGCTACCTGGTCATACACCAGATGTATAGGGATCTCCTTCCCATATGACCCTACAGGTCTGACCTCGGCCATGTGGTTCGGGTTAGCCTTGGTGTATCGCGTCTTCACCATTGCCCAGGCTTCCCTTGCTCCTTGTCGGCAGGCCGATATCTTCCATAATCGGAAGCGTTGCTGCGCTCCCTTCAGCATCTCCATAAGCTCCCCCATGCCTCTTGGCAGGGAGGCGGATGGCCACAAGGCTTGGGCAATGCCCCCCATCACCAGCCGAACTTGTTCGTGCAGTTGTGAGAGCTCCGGCAAAAGATCGCCTACTGATCCGGGCATCTCCTCTTCGGGACGACCTGTCAGCATGCCTACAGACATAATTCTGTTAGCATGCTTCTTTGCCGAACTCTATAGTAGGTTTGTTAGAACACTTACTGAATATGCCACGTCGAAGCCTCTTATTCTCCTTTACGGAGTCAGCAAGCTGGGCCCGAACATCCTTTAATTCGATGTCCAGTCAGATGTTTGCGTCCTGGAGAGTATTTTTCTCCTTTATAACCTTTGTAAGCACACACTGGCCAGCCTTCAGCTGTCACCGAACATGTTGCTCATCCTCTGGTACGGTCTCCGGATTGCCTCCGGGATTGTCTGCAGATTCTATTGTTAAAATCGCATTCATGCCGAATACTTACCTGGTACATGCCATGACATTATTTTCGTTTAAAGCAAATATTACCAGATGGGGCCTTCGTAGACTCCTCCGTCACGGCAATTGCGACCCTCAGTTGGGCCTTGCACTCCTCCAGCTCTTTGGATAGCTGGGTATTCTTCTCTGTCAGAACCTATGCACACAAGGATCCTTAAATCAGTTGTGCCAACTGTTTCAAGTCTCAGGGGCTACTGATATACATACTGATCAAATTTTCTTACCCGTATATCCTTTACGTACTGGCCTGTGGCCCTGGCGAGGCCACCTTGAGCAGCCCGGATGTACGCGTCCCCTGAGTTGAAGGCATCGAACGCCTCTTCAGAGAAATTAGGGTCGCGTAGTGCGGCCCGACGGCGCCTATGATTCATGGCGCTCTCCACTTTGGAGTTTGTAGCAGAAAATCTATCTGCATCCTCTGTTGGAGGATCGTCCGCATTGACCTCCGCCATCGAGTCCGGCCTTGGAGTCCGGCTGGTGGAGGCGTGGCCGGCAGGCTCTCCGGATATAGTCCGGCGAGTGCTTTTTCTATCGGAAGACAATGGACATTGTTATATCTTAACAATGATAAATTTGTGGCAGGTTTCTAAACATACCTTTGCAACGGCATCTCGGTCCTGACCGCCTTCCTTTTAAGTCTACCCGACTTCGGTGCCCCTTGTTGGCGAGTCGATGCGGGTTCGGCTTGGCGCCCCGATGGCCTTCCCTGTAAGACGCAATACATCTGCGGTGGGTGAAGTGTAAAGGGGGAATCCTTTTCGGAAGTTGGGACTCTGGCTTTACTTACCTGGGATACAGGGAGTAGGCCAGGATAATAGGCTATGATGGCCACCATCGCACCATCACGGCTCAACTGGTAAAATGTCCTGTCAACAAGCTCCACAAACGTGTCCGGATCTTATTGGAGTCTGGGGTTGAGAGCCCGGTCAGGGTCCTCTGGCTGTGGAGATGGGCTGTGAACATCCTTCATAGTCCTTCGCAGTTCCTGCTATGAATTGACAAACTAAGCATCTGTGCTAAAAATGCGGGAAGATTGGAATAAAAGATAGCGATCTCCACAGCTTGAGGAAAAGATATGCAGTATGGAGGCTGGGGTAAAGTTATGCAGTTGGAGGCCATAGAACTGCAGGAGCCCGCGGAGGAAAGGATGGATTAGAAATCCGAGCCCCCTCAGCAAGTAGGGGACGAAGCATACCCGCTCTCCCTTGGATGGGTTTGGAGAGCTCTCGGCTTGCTCCCCGCCATTCTAAGTGGCTAGTCCAGCTCGGACGGGGACCATGTATGTAGGTGGGAGAAACCCCTTGGTCTGCAACTCTACTAGTCGGCCGTGGGGAACAGAACATCTCTCCCAATCGCCTGGCCTAGTGCTATGGGAGCGAGAGGAGGAACCACGACAATCGGCCACGGTGGTATGGATTTGTCCGGACGCGCTCTGATGAATGCTCACTGGGAATAGATTGTGTGATTTGGATCTAAGAATCCCCGTCTCTTTTATAGATGATTTACTCACATAGTTGGGGTGGAAAATGTAAAAATGCCCCGACTTATCGCATTCGCTCTACACATGGAAACAACCGTTATTAAAGCACATAAGCCGAGGAGTGCGACATTGATGAGGAGCCAGACACTGCTCGTTACAAGAATGCTCTGGAGGATTTGGAGAAGAACCCGCCTTGCAATGCCGAAGACAATTTGCGTGCCGGACTCATCGTCATTGAAGCCTAGTTCAGGGGCTACTGAGGGAGTCCTGGATTAAGGGGTCCTCGGACAGCCGGACTATATACTTTGGCCAGACTGTTGGAGTATGAAGATACAAGACTGAAGACTTTGTCCCGTGTCCGGATGGGACTCTCCTTTGCGTGGAAGGCAAGCTTGGATATTCGGATATGTAGATTTCCTTCTCTGTAACCTACTTTGTGTAACCCTAGCCCCCTCCGGCATCTATATAAACCGGAGGGTTTAGTCCATAGGACAACAACAATCATAATCATAGGCTAGCTTCTAGGGTTTAGCCTCTACGATCTCGTGGTAGATCAACTCTTGTAATACTCATATCATCAAGATCAATCAAGCAGGAAGTAGGGTATTACCTCCATCGTGAGGGCCCGAACCTGGGTAAAACATCGTGTCCCCTGCCTCCTGTTACCATTAGCCTTAGACGCATAGTTCGGGACCCCCTACCCGAGATCCGCCGGTTTTGACACCGGCAGGGGCCATCGGGAACCCAGGCCCACCTCTACTGGGATAGAGCCACCTGTCTTTCCAGTCCCCACATCGGAATCACTTGCGGGTACTCTACGAGCCGACCCGACTTTAGTCACCATCTGCATAGTATGTATGTAAGTAAGTATATACCCGTGATCACCTCCCGAGTGATCACAGCCCGATAGTATAGCATGGCAGACGGACAAGAATGTAGGGCCATAGATGATAAACTAGCATCCTATACTAAGCAATTAGGATTGCAGTTAAGGTATCAACAACTGTAGCAACAATGACAGGCTATGCAACAGAATAGGATTAAGCGAAACAGTAACATGCTATACTACTCTAATGCAAGCAGTAGAGGGAAGAATAGGCGATATCTGGTGATCAAGGGGGGGGGGCTTGCCTGGTTGCTCTAGCAAGAAGGAGGGGTCGTCAACTCCGTAGTCGTACTGGGTAGCAGCGGCGTCGGTCTTGTAGTCTACTGGAGAGAAGAGGGGTAAGAAATAATAAATACAGCGCAAACATAAGAATGACGATGCAAGACATGACAATGAGCGATGCTAGGTGTGCCCTAACGCGGTAGTAGGTGATACCGGCGAAAGGGGGAAACATCCGGGAAAGTATCCCCGGTATTTCGCGTTTTCGGACAAGTGAACTGGAGTGGGAAAGTTGCATGTTCGCTATGCTAGGGATGTGTGGCGGACGAACGGGCTGCGTATTCGGATTCGTCTCGTCGTTATGAGCAACTTTCATGTACAAAGTATTTTCATCTGAGCAACGGTTTATTTTATATTAATTATCAAAGTTTTAATGAATTTCTAGGGTCATTTAATTTCGAAATAATAACAGGATACTTTTGTCACCTAGTTCTAGTCTAGACAGAGTTTATGACAGGTGGGGTCCCCAGGCCAATCAACTGTTGACCAGTCAAGAGTTGACTAGTCAACTAGGTCAAAGTGGACCCGCGTGTTTGTGTCATATTAGGTTAATTACCTAAATAACTAATAAAGCAATATTTTCCTAATTATTATATTTATTATTATTTCTAACTAAACCTTTTTTAAAGGGGCCGGTCCCACATGGAAGTGGCACCACTCGGCCACAGATGGGAGCTGCGCCCGCGCGAGCACAGGCCGCGGCCTAGCCACGGTCGAGCACGACCAGCAGGCGAAGGGGGGCGGGGCGGCGAGCGTGTAGCGACGGGGGTGGCCAGATGAGGCGCGGTGGGGGCGAGCCACGGCAGCGGTGGGCAGAGCCGGCTCGGCCACGGCGCCGCGGGGCAGAGGGGAGCCGGGCGGGCGGCCAGCGGAGGCGCCACGGCAGAGGTCCGAGGCGAGCAGCGGGGGTAGCCCGAGCGTGGGGGTAGCGGCGCGGGAGGGCACGGCCTTGCCACCGTGAGGCATGCGCGGGGCGCCGCCGTCAGCG
>NC_041387.1:431034308-431058899 GCF_002162155.2 Triticum dicoccoides
GATCCCCCGATCTCGATCCAGATCTGGGGAGGAGTGGGCAATGTGGGGGCGAGTGGGTGCGTAGGTAGGTTAGGTCACGGGGGAGTGAGGTTAAACTGGGGAGGTGAGGGGGCTAGCTGGGCTGGTTTGGTTAGCCCAGAAACCGCCTGGGCCGTGGCCCAGTGGGGGGGGGGGGGTTCTCCTTTTAGTTATTTTTTTATTTTTGTTATTTTTAATTCTACATTTATGTTTTCTTTTTAGTATTAATAGCTTTCAGTTTTGTAAAATTATAAGACCACTACTTAAACTGAGGTTGCAAATTAGCCCACTGCCACAATATATTTTGGTAACTAAAATAGTCAGTTCGCATTTTTATAAATTTCAAAAAGAGCATTTATAATAGGTTTAGCTGCTGTTTTATTTGTTTTACTGCATTCGAATACTTTACAGAAGTGTGGTTTCTTCACCAATATTTCGTATGGATCATTTGCCACAAACCAAACATTTTAGTCTTAATGTTTTGAAAACTTTTGAGGTTCGTCAAAAACTCAAATATGAATTCGAATCGTTTGAACTAACGCGGGATTAGCAATAGTAACCGGGGTGACATGGCGTCTTTAGTAGAGGTTTACTGTAGCTTGATTATCCAGGCGTTAAAATTCTCCTGCACTACTAGAAATCTCGTCCCGAGATTTAAGAGGTGGGATAAGGGGGAAAGGTCTGGTTACAAAATTCCAACGCATCTTGTCAGTCTTGGTTGCTCTTCTCGAAGTGGTCGATCCATTACATGGATGTCTTCATCTTTCTGCTTCAGATCCTCATGATGAAGTTGGCATTATTTCTTCGGGTACTCCATCGTACTTACGAATAGGTATGGGGCATCTCGAGAATAATAGAAGGCTACAATGGGTAATCATAGGGGGGTATCCCATGAATGAACACATGGGTATCTCTCGAGTTGGTCAAATGAAACACAACGAGAGCCACCAAGAAGGTATAGTAAGAAGTTTCAAGCGGATAGAAAATCATTCGATGTCTGAAACAAGTGGGAAAGGGGTCTAGAGCAATGAGAATAAGTATTGCATCTGATACCAGAATAGATAATCTCTAGGAAGGTGACCCGCGTATTACATACGGTGTCAAACACAAGGAATAACTATGGCAAACAGGGGTGTACAGGAGAGTCAGGTTTCGATCCTGTGGAACTATGGGCTATGGGCCCACCATGTGGTTTTAGAAGTAGAAAGAGCGGTGACATCTTGCATGGTTAAAATAGCAAGGTATGTCAGAGGATAGCTGGTCAGTTATGTTGGCAACAACGTTGGTACCAAGGGCGAGGGATGAAGAGAACCATTTTCCCGCTCGTTGAACGATGCGGACCAATAGGCAAAGTTCTCATCCATCGGTGGTTACCGAAATACTATCGACAAATGCAACAGGGTCTTACTGACACGGTTGTACACCAAGGTGTTTACATAAGCAGAAGAATATTACTGCTTAGATCATAGGGATCACAAGGAAGGTTAAACAAATCAATGGAAAGGAATGTGATCATCAGATCAAACAGAACAATGGAAAGGAAAATGTGTTTGACACATATACCAGGGGTATACCCTTCCCAAGGACAAGCAGAACATGATATCCATGGCAGGATATAAAGTAGAAAACCCTTCAGGAAAGGGGAGAGAAATTTCATGACATTACCCATACAATGGTGTTTGGATAATTGAGCAGGAAACATTTAGCATTGGGCTTCAAATGTTCTTAAGGATGTTCGAAGTACCACAGTCATGCTTCGGGATAGCCTTGACATGGTCGTCAAGTAAAGGTCAGACTTTGGATGCACAAAGGATCCATCAGGAACAACTCCTATAAGTCTTACAATTTCTTCATGGAAAATGGCTAACCTTGCTAAAGGAAACTATAACAATAGGTCCTCCGGCCAGGTGTGCTAGGCATGACATCACTTTACCGGGTCATATAGAGACCAATGTTATAACTCTTGGAAAGTTGTCCCAACCATCATATCTGACCGAGATTCATATCCGATAGGTGTCATGATACCTCAGACTCAGGATGTCCGAGAAGAAAAGGTGCAACACAAATCGACGAAATGACATTGCAAGATTCTCGGGAAATGAACTAGGGGAGCGGGTTCCTGAAACAATAGTCCATCATTAAACCAAGGAGGGGATGAGGAGGTGGCTGATGGGCTCAGCGACAATTCATCGAGAATTCCAAATGGATGGATTTCCACAATAATGTGAACAAGAAGATTACACTTGTCAATTCAAATGACATAATGTTCTATGCTTGAGGAAATCATACACCATCAATCATTAGTTGAAAGGTGTGCCCGAAGTATGACCTTAGGCAGCAAGATCAATGTTAGAGTGACGATTCAATAACCAGCAGTCTAAGAATGAACTGTCGATCGTTAACATCAAAGAAATAGGGTTTCTAGAAGTACAGACTCAAGCAGCATCGTTAGCATATTGGTATCCTGGTTAAAAACAACACGGGGACCAAGGAAGAATGGTGATGGTGAGAAGTATCATCATACTGAGAATTTCTAAGAGGTGGAGCAATCCCCACAACATTCTCGACAGAAAAGACAGTAATACTTCAAGGCAGAACACAACACTAGCTGGAGAGCAAGTTGTATTCATAATGTGGATAAGTTCGCGATGAAAGGAAGTCAAGGGTGTTGTCGATGATAATAAAAATCATCGAGAGCAAGGAGGGTATTTCTCATCATGAACACAGTTGACATCTCGGAAGAAGTCAAAGTGTTGAAGGTGATCCGACACATTTGCCGGGAGGTTTCGAGAGGATGCAATCAAACAACAACGGCAACAAGCAAGGGAATGACGAAGTGGCAAGTTATAGGATCAATATATAAGATGCAAGCTCTGAACCAAAGTTTCCTTTCAAGACAAGCAATATGATGTTGAAAGCTCGACATAAGTCGTGCTCACACACAGAAGAATTCGTGCACCAGAGAAGGATGAGGTAGCACAGTCAAAGATAGCAAGACCAGGATGCGGCCGATAGTCTAGGAATGACCAGATTGAGTTCATAATTTCCTAGTAAAAATACTAGGGGTATTTGATTAGTGGTGCGAAATAATTTCACTAATCGGTGTCCTCGGTTGACAACAACCCAGAACCCGTAGAGTGATTACAACAAGGAAAGACATTACTTCAACAAAGTTAGTAAGATGTGGTGCAATGGCAAGACATCTTCAAGATACCAGGGGGTAATACTCGAAGGTAGAACATGATAGAAATAGAATCGGGTCATTGACCTATGCCAGTAGATACTTCAACCTTGCCAAAAATAGACGAGGCACTGGAATGAATTCACATCAGATATATTAGATCAGGACAGCCTGGTCGGAACCATAACTGTAAGGAATCAATTTTAAGAATACCGAAAGAATCATACAGCTGGATAATCATTTTGCAAGAAGCTTCCGAGACGGTCTACATCATTTTCATGGGCATGAACACAAAGTTCAAGGTCGACTCCCACTTCTTTAATGCATATTATTTCATTCACCTCTCGCTTTGATAAAATTGTAGCATTGGAATTTTCTCTGGTAGAACACCGAAAGAGTATGACTTGTGAAAACTTTTGGGTTCTCACGGATTAGGGGAAGACATAGGTTCAACCCATCGGGCATCTTAGTAACATATACCACAAGTTTCAAAAGTAAATACACAAGCTTGAAAGCAGAGCATGGTTGGCCAAGTAGATGATACAATTTACCAAAGGCACTATGTATCAGGGGAAGAACTCATAAGGTGGTTGAATATGAAGGACATTGTCGGATAACAATCGAACAATGGATCGGGCGATCCACAATGAAGCTGATGTGAGTATCGATACTCACTCAGAGGGAGAAAGAATGCAGAGGCATCAGATTCAAGAATCACTTGATTATTCTGATGCTTAAATAGAAAGAAATTATGGTTTCCAAAACGAAGGATCGGAAGCAGACGCTCTGATCAAGGATGGATAAGTTGAAAACACTTAGTTGGAAAATCAATAAAGGTTTGAATTGCCGAGAATCAACTCATGTCCGGAATGACGTCTGAGTCAGAAAGATAATTTTAAAAAGGATAACCTGTTATCGAGGACTACTAGTCATATGGAATTAACCATAATGCAAGCAGGCAAGAATTTCCAGAATAACAGGCTACAGAAAATTTTCGAAAGATCAAAAAGTATTCCAAAGAATTTTGTGAGACACATGAACAATTGAGAAAAATGGATCCTCGATAAATGTGAGGAAAAAACCGTAAGGGTTTTCATGCGAAATAAAACTGCAAGACAGTAAACTCAAAGGATTCTCGGGGCAACAGAGAATAGTTTGAGGCATCTTGTAACAACAAGAGCGACGAGACATGATCATGAGAATGACAAGTGCGTGTAGATATCCATAGGGATATATCGGTGGCAGTGAATTGCAAAGGCGATGAGCACAAGGGTCTCAGGAAAATATCGAGGGATATCCTCAGAATCTTCTGACGAAGTAGGTGACCTTCCGGAATGAGGGCTCTCCGGGAGAAATAGTTACAAGAACCTAGAGTTAGAGTTAGCAAAATCATTTAACCCAAATAGAAGAGAGATCAGAGTCCCAGCGTATAGATGAGGAGTAAAAGATCCTAATACCACCCAATGGCGACGTGGGCCCGTAAGCCACACAGCCATGTTAGTAAAAGTTTTGCAATTGACTAGACTCGACTTCGGCCAAAGAGTGTGGAAGGGGGATTCCTACAGGCAGTCGGCTCTGATACCAACTTGTGACGCCCCAATTCAATCATACACTAATCATGCACGCAAATGTGTACGATCAAGATTAGGGACTCACGGGAAGATATCACAACACAACTCTAAAAGTAAAATAAGTCATACAAGCATCATATTACAAGCTAGGGGCCTCAAGGGCTCGAATACAAGTGCTCGAACATAAACGAGTCAGCGGAAGCAACAATATCTAAGTATAGACATAAGTTAAACAAGTTGCCATAAGATGGCTAGCAAAAACTGGGATACAGATCGAAAGAGGCGCAGGCCTCCTGCCTGGGATCATCCTAAACTACTCCTGGTTGTCGTCAACGGCCTGCACGTAGTAATAGGCCCCTCCAGTGTAGTAGGAGTTGTCGTCGACGTTGGCGTCTGGCTCCTGGGCTCCAACGTCTGGTTGTGACATCCGGGAAGAAGAGGAAAAAGGGGGGAAAGAGGGAGCAAAGCAACTATGAGTACTCACCCAAAGTACTTGCAAGCAAGGATCTACACTACATATGCATGGGTATATGTGTAAAGAGGCAATATGAGTGGACTGAACTGCAGCATGCCAGAATAAGAGGGGGATAGCTAGTCCTATCGAAGACTACACTTCTGGCAGCCTCCATCTTGCAGCATGTAGAAGAGAGTAGATTGAAGTCCTCCAAGTAGCATCGCATAGCATATCCTACCCGCCGATCCTCCCCTCGTCGCCCTGTGGGAAAGCAATCACCGGGATGCCTCTAAAACTTGTCTGGGTGTGTTTTATTAAGTATCCGGTTCTAGTTGTCATAAGTTCAAGGTACAACTCTGGGTCGTCCTTTTACCGAGGGACATGGCTATTCGAATAGATAAACTTCCCTGCAAGGGTGCACCACATAACCCAACACGCTCGATCCCTCTGGCCGGACACACTTTCCTGGGTCATGCCTGGCCTCGGAAGATCAACACGTCACATCCCCACCTAGGCACAACAAAGAGGTCACCACACCGGTCTAAATCGTATGCGCGCAGGGGTCTGGGCCCATCACCCATTGCACACCTGCACGTTGCATACGCGGCCGGTGAGCAGACCTAGCAACCTCCATTACAAAGGAAGTTGCGTTACGCGGTCCAACCCGGCGCGCGTCGCTCAGTCGTTGATATCAAGAAGATTTTGGCTTATACCACGACGTCGAGTGCCCATAACTGTTCCCGCGTAGTTGGTTAGTGCGTATAGGCTAGTGGCCAGACTCAGATCAAATACCAATATCTTGTTAAGCGTGTTATTTTGAAGTAACCACGGACACCGACCAGGGACAGGCCCACCTCTCGCCTAGGTGGTCTCCACCTACCCTGTCGCTCCACCACAAAGTAACGGTTGGGGGCCGTCGGGAACCCAAGCCCACCTCTACCGGGATGGAGCCACCTGTCCTTCCAGCCCCCACATCGGAATCACTTGTGGGTACTCTACGAGCCGACCCGACTTTAGTCACCATCTATATAGTATGTATGTAAGTATATACACGTGATCACCTCCCGAGTGATCACGGCCCGATAGTATAACATGGCAGATGGACAAGAATGTAGGGCCACAGATGATAAACTAGCATCCTATACTAAGCATTTAAGATTGCAAGTAAGGTATCAACAACTGTAGCAACAATGACAGGCTATGCAACAGAATAGGATTAAGCAAAACAGTAACATGCTATACTACTCTAATGCAAGCAGTAGAGGGAAGAATAGGTGATATCTGGTGATCAGGGGGGGGGGGCTTGCCTGGTTGCTCTGGCAAGAAGAGGGGTCGTCAACTCCATAGTCGTACTGGGTTGCAGCGGCGTCGGTCTCATAGTCTACCGAGAAGAGGGGGAAGAAACAATAAATACAACACAAACATAAGCATGATGATGCAAGACATGACAATGAGCGGTGCTAGGTTTGCCCTAACGCGGTAGTAGGTGATACCGGCGAAAGGGGGAAACATCCGGGAAAGTATCCCCGGTGTTTCGCGTTTTCAGATAAGTGAACCGAAGGGGGAAAGTTGCGTGTTCGCTATGCTAGGGATGTGTGGCAGACGAACGGGCTGCGTATTCGGATTTGTCTCGTCGTTCTGAGCAACTTTCATGTACAAAGTATTTTCATCTGAGCAACGGTTTATTTTATATTAATTATCAAAGTTTTAATGAATTTCTAGGGTTATTTAGTATCAAAATAATAACAAGATACTTTTGTCACCTAGTTCTAGTCTAAACAGAGTGTATGACAGGTGGGGTCCTCTGTCCCAGTCAATTGTTGACCAGTCAATTGTTGACCAGTCAATAGTTGACTGGTCAACTAGGTCAAAGTGGACCCGTGTGTTAGTGCCATATTAGGTTAATTACCTAAATAACTAATTAAGCAATTAAATATTTTCCTAATTATTTTATTTATTATTATTTCTAACTAAACCTTTTTTTAAAGGGGCCGGCCCCACATGGAAGTAGCACCAATCGGACACAGAGGGGAACTACGCCCGCGCGAGCATAGGCCGAGGCCTGGCCATGGCCGAGCGCGGCCAGCATGCGAAGGGGGTGGGGCGACGAGCGTGTAGCGACGAGGGTGAGCCGCAGCAGCGGTGGGCGGAGCCGGCGCGGCCACGACGCGGCGGGGCAGAGGGGAGCCGGACGGGCGGCCAGCGGAGGCGCCATGGCAGAGGTCCGAGGCGAGCAGCGGGGGAAGCCCGAGCGCGGGGGTAGCGGCGCGGGAGGGCACAACCTTGCCACTATGAGGCACGCGTGGGGCGCCGCCGACAGCGGCGGGTAGTGGCGCGCAGCGACCAGCAGCCAGGCACTGGGTACGACAGGGCAGCGGGCAGCGCACGCGGTGGTGATGCGGGACAGGCGAGCGGGTGCGGTTGTGGCCGCGCGGGCGCGCGCGTGCACGACGGCGCGAGGAGTAGACGCGGGCATGGGGAGAGAGAGAAAAGAGGCCGGAGCCTCACTAGCTGTCGTGGGGAAAGGGCAGCGGCGCTCAGGGAGGAAGACGGGGACGACGCGGTTGACGGAGACGGGGAGGCAGGCCGGCGTGGTGGCTCCGACGACCGGGAGGCCTTCGGGCGGCGGCGGACGGGGCGGGGAGCGCCGGCGAAGGTGGGGCAACACTGGGCAGCATCGGCATCAATCTCCCGACCTCGATCCAGATCGGGGAAGGAGTGGGCAGTGTGGGGCGAGTGGGTGCGTGGGTAGGTTAGGTCACGGGGGAGTGGGGTTAAGCTGGGAGGTGAGGGGGCTAGCTGGGCCGGTCTAGTTAGCCCAGAGGCCAGCTGGGCCGTGGCCAAGTGGGGGAGGGGGTTCTCCTTCTAGTTATTTTTTATACTTTTGTTTGTTTTAATTCTGCATTTATGTTTTCTTTTTAGTATTAATAGCTTTCAATTTTGTAAAATTATAAGACCAGTACCTAAATTGAGGTTGCAAATTAGCCCACTGCCACAATATATTTTGGTAACTAAAATAGTCAGTTCGCATTTTTATAAATTTCAAAAAGAGCATTTATAATAGGTTTAGCTGCTATTTTATTTGTTTTACTGCATTTCAATACTTTACAGAAGTGTGGTTTCTTCACCAATATTTCGTATGGATCATTTGCCACAAACCGAACATTTTAGTCTTAATGTTTTGAAAACTTTTGAGGTTCGTCAAAAACTCAAATATGAATTTGAATCGTTTGAACTAACGCGGGATTAGCAACAGTAACCGGGGTGACGTGGCATCTTTAGCAGAGGTTTACTGTAGCTTGATTATCCGGGCGTTACACTGGTAAGTCTTCGAGGTAGACTTCCAAACCTTCACAGGCTTCGTTCAACGGCAATCCACAATGACTCTTGGATGCTCAGAACGTGACGCCTAACCGGCTCGAGGATTCACAGTACTCAAGTATAATAAGTCTTCAGATCACGCAGACAGAAAGACTTTAGTGATGCCTAACACTCTTTGGCTCTAGGTGTTTGGGCTTTGTCCTCGCAAGGATTTCTCTCTCAAATGCTTCGGAGGTGGGTTGCTCTCAAACGACAAAAGCTGTGCACCAACTCTGAGCAGCCACCAATTTATGGTGTAGGGGGTGGGCTATTTATAACCAGGAGGCAACCCGACCTGATTTGTTCGAAATGACCCTAGATCACTAAGGAACTGACATGTGTCCAACGGTTAGATTTCAAACACATGCGACAACTTGGCTTGGGCTACAAGCAAAGCTGACTCATCCAGGTGTGGATAAGATTTGCTCTCATTGTCTTCGCTCGAAGACATAGGATTTGGTTGAGCATCACTTCAGTCACTCTGACTTTGTTCACTTGGACCCCACTTAATAGTACGGTGGTTCCTATGACTCAATAAGAAGAAAAAGGAAACTGCGAAACAACTATGTCTTCGCACTCCATAGTCTTCAAGTGAATAGCTTCACGCATCATAATCTTCGTCGTGAATGTCTTCACGAACCACCATTGTCTTCAATGTCTTCACACATTTTTAGGGGTCATCTCTGGTAGGTAAACCGAATCAATGAGGGATATTATCTGTGTTATCCTGCAATTCTCACAAACACATTAGTCCCTCAACCATGTTTGTCATCAATACTCCAAAACCAACTAGGGGTGGCACTAGATGCACTTACAATCTCCCCCTTTTTGTTGATTGATGACAAACTGGTTGAAGCTTTCAACAGGGATAAAAGTATGTGAAAGTTCAGTGTTGTGGGTATTGTCTTCATACATATGACGAGGCTCCCCTGAAGATGTGCATATAAATAGTTTGCTTTTGAATGCAAATGCACATGGCTGGTTTTGCTTTGTGGAGGCCATCTTCAAAGTGTGAAGACAATGCATCATGCATATAAGAAGATAATGATATGCATAATGGAAAATGGACGTCTGCAGAATGACTTCATGCGGAATTTATCATCACATCACAAAGTGGCAACAAAAGTAGCAGACGACCATCAAGTTTAAGTGTTACAACTCAAAAGCCAAATGTTTCGGAATGAGAGTTGTAAGAACTTAGCAAAAAAAAAAGCAACCACCCATATGGACCCACTTGAAGACTATCAACTCATATGCTTCTCCCCCTTTTGTTAGTAATGACCAAAAAGGATTGAAGACATAGAGTGTCTACTCGTTCCTAGTAGGAGACCATGTTGGAGTAGCAGGATCGATAGTGGAGTTAGGTGGTGCAGACGGGCCTGGTGCAGCATCATTATGCTAAGCAGTGAGAGCAGGCGAAGTGGCATCATCTTCTTCATCGACGACTCTCGCAACAACAGTTGCAGCCGAAGATGAGTACTCAGAATCTTCAATGGAGGGTGTGCGACGCCAACTTGCATTTTGAGGTGGCCTGGAGTCAAACTTGAAATTTTCAGTGAAGCCATCCGCGCGAAGTTCATCTTCAGCGCATAGCAAGGTGAGACTCTTCAAGGAACGGCGACAAGCTTCTTGAGCAACAAACGAGTTCTTGGTGGCTAAGTTGCGAATGCGATTGACATCCACCAAGATACTCTTCATCTGACGCTTTAGCCAATCATGATGTTTGTCCTGCTTTTGATGTAAAGCCACCAGAAGCTCACGGTCATTGAGAACACGGGGATGCTTTTGAGGCCTTTGTGCAATTATGCTGGCAGTGGCTTCGGTGTTTGCACTATGCGGTAGGCGCAAGTTTCCAGCCAAGCGATAGGCATGAGTTGCAGCATTTGGCACATGAACACCATCAATGGACTGTATGAAGCTCTGGAACTCAGCAATCTGAAGATGTAGGGGCTTCTTTGCAGGCTTAGGGTAGATGGCTTCAACAGACATATCAACCTCAGGCAAGAAAACAATGTGATTGCAAGCTGAAGGCCGATAGTCAACAGTTGAATTAAGCTTAATCAAACTCATCACCCATTGAGCACAGAACTTTAGACCAAACAGATCAATCCCGGAAATAACAAGTTGTCTGATGAAGAAATCCTAAGTATTGAATCTTATGCCATTGACGATATAGAACACCAAAGTCTTCATGGAGCCTTCAAGTTTGGCTTCAGATGAATGGCCTTTGATGGGTCAAAGAGTATGCCTCACAATGTGATAAACTGTGCGTGGCAGATACTCGAGGTCCTCAACAAAGAATTCCTTTGGATATTTAGCGTCTTGAGGCAAAGGCTTCATCATGCTTTAGCATTTGGCTCATGTTTGGCTCAGGCTTCTGAAATATGCTCTATAGTTCATTCTGATAAAGCGAACAACCAGGTTCATATAGCTCACCTGGAGTGGGCAGGGAAGTCAGCTCAATGATATCCTAAGCTTTGGCTTCCTGATGCACATCACCTGTCATCCACTCAAGGATCCAAGTCTTCGGATCCCTGTTGTAGCCTCGAATGTGCAAGGTGGCATAGAACTGCAGGAGAAGCTCTTCATTCCAGTTCTCTTTATCAGTGACAAATGCCAGAAGACCAACATCCCTGAAGCAGTCAAGGGCTTCTTCCAGACATGGCAGCCCAGCCATAGCATCACAATCCATACGCCTGTGTGGAAAAATCCTGTATAGAATGCAAGAGTAATAGCTTCACTGTTGGTAGCTCCAAAATCTATCAGATGAGATCCTTGGCTTCTTGTAAGGGTTCTTGGCACTATCAAAGAATGTATTGTCTTCTCTGAAACTGAGCACACTGAATGACCCTTGAGTAGTTACAGCGCTAGGAAGCCTTGGCAGAGGCGGCTTAGGCTTCTGGACTTGAGGCCATCGCTCCACATGATAGTCATATTGTGGTCCTGGAGCGGTTGGAGGAATCATAATTGGCCAACGAACAGTGACCAGCTGATCGTCACGATCAAAGGCCAATTCCATTGTGTGAGGCAGTGGTGGAGGAACAGCGCCATCAGTGATGATTGGTGTCACAATAGCTTCAGCATTCACATTGTCTTCAGGCTCTAGATTGCCTTCAGCCATGACAGGGTCATAGGCTTCAGTAGCAGTGTTGGTGGCAGCCTCATTGTTTTCAACCTCCATTTGGTCAACGACCGGAGGCTCAGGCACGATCACATTCTCTTCAAGAATGACTTGATCAACAACAGGGGGTGTGGCTTCTCTTTCTTCTTCTCTTCGTTCTTCATCGGCTGATGCAGCCAAAATGTCTTCGACAGCATTAGCTTCAGACGCTTGATCAGTCGCAGAAGGATTCTCTTCAGGGAACACTTGACATGCCATTGAGCTGGATTGTTGTGAATCTTCTTCTGGAATGGTGGACATGGAGACGGATGGCTTGAGACCTTTCTGAATCCTGCGAAACACTGGCGACGCCTTTGGAGATGGAGTAGTCTCCATGTAATTGTCATCATCAAGTACCGGATAGGTAACTTGAGCTGGTGGAGTATGGGGTGTCTCATCTTGAACAGGGGTTTCTTCTTGTTGGCGCTCAGCCTAGGAGTCGTCTTGAGCAATTGGCGTCAATAGACGACCAATGCTAATGTATTCATTGCTCGTTGGAGCAGGCCATAATACCAACTGGTGCTCCAGTTGAGGAAGGACTTCATCATCAACTACACTGTCTTCATGACCAATGTCTTCAGCTTCGTTGGGGTCAACAGTTGGAACTTCATCAAATTCTGGAGCCTCTGTGGGAGCAGGCTCATGAACAACGAGACGACGCTCGCGATTGGCAGAGGCATGATATACAACAGAGATGGGTTCAACAACAAGAGGCTCAGGGGCAGCAGCACGATCTTTCCTTGAAGACTTAGAGCCCTTAGTCTTCAGCTTCTTCTTGGAAGGGACATCATCAGATGTATCCTTGTGCTTCCTCTTCCTGGCTTCTGCTTCAGCATGCCTAGTCTTCTTAAGCTCAGAAGCAGCTGAGGGGACCTTTGATTTCGAGCCAGTCATGCTAGCAGGGAAGACAATGCTGGGTTGTCCCTGCCTTGCAGTGTCAGGATTAGCTTCAGCGTGCTTCTTGCTCTTCTTAGCAACCATTCTTGGATCAATGCCGGGACGCCCAAGAGCTTTCCTCTTTTCAGCTTCATTGTGTGCTTGCACACATTTCTGAGCATAGGATTTCATGCGTTGTCGAGAGTCTTTGGCTTCTTCACGCTTCTTATGAAATTCAGATTTGAGGTCATGCAACATCTTCTTGAAGATTTGCACATCTGCCACACTGAGCTTGTGCATGTTCTTCTTGAAATGGGCCTTCTCATAGTCAATTTTGTTCTTGAGCTCGACGAGTTTATGTGCCAGGGCCAGCTCATTAGCAATTGTAGTGTGGAATGTGACGCTAATGCCCACTGGCAGCTGCAGACTGTCAATGCTGATGTTCTATTCGTCGAACCACTCATCAATGAAATTGTTCAAAATGTCAACATCAAAGAGGGGCAGATCACTGAAGATCTCTGCTTCTTGCTTACTCTTGATAAACATCTCAAGGGCTTCATCACCAAGATCTTCATCGCTGGACAGATCAATGGTGTCATCCTTGTTGTGCAGAATGGCAACATGAGTGAGGGGTTGCCCAGCAGCCTTCTTGGGCAATGGCTTCTTGGTCCTCTTGGACATGCGAGACAAATCTTCAGACTGCACACTAGATTCAGGCGGTGCAGTTGTCAGTGACTTCTTGGTTGAAGCTTTTGGAGCAGCAGAGGCAGATGGCTTTGAAGCTTTTTCCTTCTTCTTCTTCTGCTTTAGCGGTGATGGAGCATCATCAGAATCAGCTTCTTTAGCAGATTGCTCCACAACAGCTCTCTGGGCAGCAATATGAGACAGAAGCCTGTCAAAGTTGGCGAAGGGGCCAATCATGTCCTCATTGGCTTCATGAGTTCCATCTGGTCTCGGAGCGGAGGGGCCAGGGTTGAAATTGAGGCCAAACTCATTTTGGTTCTTAGCCACATAATCTTTTGCAAACTGGAAGGTGTGCTTGAAAAGATTGTCTTCACGACACCATAAGAGACAAGATGGGTCGACATTCTCAGGCTGTGGCCCTCTGGCCAAACAGGGATAGAACCCTTGTTCAATAGCTTCAACCTTGTTCTTTGGTACCAAGCCACGGTACAGACAGTCACCCCACGGGCGCTTGATGGCATTCTTTTCAGCATATTCAGGTGTTACAAACATGTACTTGAACCATTGCTCTGCCCAATATCTTCGGATCCACTGGATCCGGTTCTTGTGCTGGGTGTAACTCTCCTCTGGGTCAGACTTATAGAGTTCATATAGATCATCAGGCAAATCAAGTGCAGTGTTGCCATAGTGTTGCATGCCTCCTTTCCTTGCAGACTTCTCTGAAGCCATAAGATTCAGACTGATTGGCTTCAAGGCAGTGAAAGGCTTCCGTCTGCTGGTCAGGCAAGAACTAGCTTCAGGAGATTCGATGTGACGCTGTAAGAATTCTGCAAATGAATGCAGACTATGAGAACCAGGGATTCTCCCACGGACATGTACCTGTGACAGCATTAGAGATGCGAGGGAAGGGGAAGAGGTCATATGCATTCTCAGAAGATTTTGAAGATAAATCAGTTTAGAAGACATTTACCTCATGGTGTGAAGACATTTACTTATTGAAGGAAGTTGGTTCCAGATTTGTACAAATCCGCGAATAGGTACAAGTGAGGAATCTAACTAGTTTTGACGCATAAGTGAACATACTTTGCAATATATGAGATTCACAAAGAGATAGATCTAGATTTGGAAGTGTATAAACCACTTTTGGTTGAAGTGGATGGATTTGACAGATCGAAAAGACTGTAAAAAGTAGATTTTAATTACCACGGATGAACTGCTAGATGAAGTAGACGGGAGGCCGAGCAGTCCAATCTCACGCACCCTAACTTAGCGGCGGAAGACACCTACGACGGCGGCGGTGAGGAAGAGGTCCGCGACCGGCGCGAGGACAGTGTCGAAGAAGTCGCAGCAACTAAGCGCTTCGTCTCTAGCGTCGACGTGAGCTAGCGGAGGCGCTAGGGTTTGAGCGAGGTGGCGAGGTGGAACAAGAAATTTTGACCATGAGGGGTGTGTGTTTATAAGAAGGAGGAGGGCGGCGCATTGCAATTACGCAGGTGCCCCTGGCGGTTCACATTTGAGGAACACGTGGTGTGCATGCAACTTGTCAGGAGTTGATCTATGTTCCCACGCACGCCTGGATTGTCGGGTGGTCGTTCCGGCTTCTCTGGTTTTCAGGAAAAAGGATAGAACATTAAAAGTTGGTTGTAAATGTGTGTCTTTGTATCTTCTGCTGGCAAGGACGCAGAGAAGATATTCGACAAGTGTCAACAGAATGCACATGACTTGGACAGAAAGAATTTGAGGGAGTAGCACAGATGGGATTAGGGTCCGATCACATTCACTTATGTCAGAAAAATAGCAACATGAAGACATAGCTATAAGTGAATGATGTGGAGGACAGAAGACATATGCAAATATAATTATTACTAAAGAGAAATAAACATTGCAAAGATATAGATTTGAAGATAAACCAATGTAGAAGACAATCCAAATGTGAATATAATTCAGTTATGACGCCAAAAGAAAATCTTCAAAAAGTTTTGGTCGTGGCGTTACCCACCTTATAGGAAGTATTAGACCCAGACATGGCACACAATTTTTGTGGCGCTCCGAAGTCAAATTCCATGTTAATGTATTCACACTCAGAGGGTAAGTCTTCATTGATTGAAGAAATACGTTACTTCGTGTGTTGCACATCTAAGTCATCAACATGCATAAGCGTTAGGATGTGTGTCCATTCACTGGACATTTGAGGATTCTAAGATATTTAGCTCACACCATAGCTTGCAAAACCTCTTCTCATACAAGGGCTTAGTGAAGATATCAGCCAGTTGCTCTTCAGTGTTGACATGAATGATATCAATGTCTTCTTTGTTGACATGATCTCTGAGAAAGTGATGACGAATCTAGATGTGCTCTGTCTTTGAGTGCTGAACTGGATTCTTGGAAAGCTTGATGGCGCTTTCATTGTCGCAGAAGAGTGGCACATTCTTCGTGTTGATGCCATAGTCCTTGAGAGTTTGCTTCATCCAGAGAAGCTGAGCACAGCACGATCCAGCAGCAATGTATTTAGATTTAGCAGTGGAGAGTGATACACGGTTCTGCTTCTTTGAAGACCAACAGACAAGAGATCGTCCAAGAAAGTGACATGTTCCTGAAGTGGACTTGCGATCAACCTTGTCACCAGCATAATCAGCATCAGAATATCCAACCAGATCAAATGTTGAGCCCTTTGGATACCATAATCCTAGTGTTGGGGTGTGAGCCAAATATCTAAGTATTCGCTTCACCGCTAGGTGATGCGACTCCTTTGGTGCCGCTTGGAATCGGGCACACATGCAAACGCTAAGCATAATATCAGGCCTAGATGCACATAAATAGAGAAAAGGACCAATCATGGAGTGGTATACCTTTTGACCGAACTCTTTACCATTATCGTTAGGGCGGAGATGACTTTTGGTTGGCATTGGCGTCATGTACCCTTTGCAGTCTTGCATTCCAAACTTTTTCAAGCAATCTTTGAGGTATTTTTCTTGTGATATGAAGATGCCATTGCACTGTTGACGGATTTGAAGACCAAGGAAGAATTTCAGCTCCCCCATCATGGACATCTGATTTGCATCATGTATCCAAACTCGTCACTGTATCTCTTATCAGTGCATCCGAAGATAATGTCATCCACATATATTTGGCACACAAATAGTTCACCATCATATGTCTTCGTGAAGAGTGAGGGATCTAGTGAACCAAGTTTGAAGCCTTTGCTCTTCAGGAATTCCTTCAGTGTGTCATACCAAGCGTGAGGTGCTTCTTTGAGGCCATACAGTGCCTTGTTGAGCTTGTACACCATATCAGGATTTTTGGGATCTTCGAAATCAGGCGGTTGAGAGACATATACTTCTTCTTCAATTTTTCCATTGAGAAAGGCACTCTTCACATCCATTTGATATAGAAGAATGTTGTGATGGTTTGCATAAGCCAGCAGTATGCGAATGGCTTCAAGCCGAGCCACGGGAGCAAAGGTTTCATCGAAGTCTATTCCTTCCACTTGTGTGTAACCTTGAGCAACGAGGCGAGCTTTGTTTCTGACAACTTGTCCAAGTTCATCTTGCTTGTTGCGATAGATCCATTTCGTGCCAATGACATTGTGCTTGCGAGGATCAGGGTGTTTGACAAGCTCCCAGACATTATTCAGCTCAAACTGTTGAAGCTCTTCTTGCATAGCTTGAATCCATTCAGGTTCCATGAAGGCTTCTTCGACTTTCTTGGGTTTAGATATAGAGAATAAATCAAAGTGACCACATAAGTTTGCTAGTTGTGTAGCTCTTGATCGAGTGAGAGGTCCATGAGCATTGATGCTATCAATGATCTTCTCAATTTGGACTTCATTTGCAACCCGAGGATGAGCTGGACGAAGATTTTGATCTGGCTAACTGTTGTCTTCGTCTTCAACATTGGCTTCAGACTGAGCATTGTCTTCAGGTTGATTAGATGCAGAAATGATGATCTCATCCTCACTCTGTTCCTCTGTGGGTATGATTTCTCCAGTACCCATTAACTTGATAGCTTCACCTGGTGTAGCTTCATCTAGCACATTTGGCAGGTGCTCTCTTTGCGAGTCATTAGTCTCATCGAACCGCACATCCACAGTTTCAACCACTTTATAGTGAAAGAGGTTGAAGACTTTGTAGGTGTGCGAGTCCTTTCCGTAACCAAGAATAAAACCTTCATGTGCTTTCGGTGCAAATTTAGACGTGTGATGTGGATATTTGATCCAGCACCTAGCACCAAAGACTTTGAAGTAACTAACATTTGGCTTCTTACCAGTTAGAAGTTCATAAGATGTCTTCTTGAAGAACTTGTGAAGATATACTTTGTTGATGATGTGGCATGCAGTATCAATAGCTTCAGGCCAGAATTTGCTTGGAGTCTTGTACTCATCGAGCATCATTCGTGCCATCTCAATGAGTGTTCTGTTCTTGCGCTCCACGATGCCATTCTACTGAGGTGTGTAAGGAGCAGAGAACTCATGTGTGATGCCCAAACTATCAAGATAAATGTTGAGGCCAGCATTCTTGAACTCAGTGCCATTGTCACTCCGGATGTACTTGATCTTGATGCCATAATTCGTCATGGCCTAGTTTGCGAAGCGCCTGAAGACATCCTGCACTTCAGTCTTATAGAGAATGATGTGCACCCAGGTGTATCTTGAGTAATCATCAACAATAACGAAGCCATAGAGATGTGCAGTAGTAGTGAGAGTAGAGTAGTGAGTAGGGCCAAATAGATCCATGTGAAGCAGCTCGAAGGGGCGTGAGGTAGTCATGATTGTCTTCAAGGGATGCTTGGCTCTTGTCATCTTTCCAGCTTCACAGGCACCACATAGATGATCCTTCTTGAACTTGACGCCCTCGATGCCAATGATGTGCTTCTTCTTCGCGAGAGTGTACAGGTTCCTCATGCCCGCATGTCCTAGTTGTCAATGCCATAGCCAGCATTCTGAAGCCTTTGCTAGAAGACATACGGCAAGATGTGGTCCTGCTGAGAAATCTACCATATACAGATCACCTCTTCGATAGACTTCGAAGACTAGAGATTTGTCAGATTCCATTAGCACAAGACAATGATATTTTCCAAATATCACAATCATGTTCAGATCACAGAGCATTGACACAGACATTAAGTTGTAACCAATGGATTCAACAAGCATCACTTTATCCATGTGTTGATCCTTTGAGATAGCAACTCTACCAAGACCCAATACCTTACTTTTACCAGTGTTGGCGAATGTGATGTGGCTCTTAGTAGAAGGACGTAGGGTTGAATCCATTAGAAGACTTCGATCACCAGTCATGTGGTTGGTGTAGCCGCTATCCATGATCCATTCAGTGGCTTTCGGAGTTGTACCCTACAGTGCAGTTAGCGGGATAAGCTTCACCAAGAGTATTGTGAAGCAGAAACATATAGCGAACACGCATATTATCAAAATTTAAATCCTGGTTGGGCATGATAGGATGCTCGTCAAGGAACCCTAGGACGAAATACATGACAAGACCATTTGAGCATTTTATCTTGCGTCCCACAAGATGTTTTAGGTCTCTAGCATTGTTGTCAGAAGATTTTGCTTTCCGGCTGGAGACCTTTCCCTGCAAAAGAAGTTAATTCTTCTTAACCACCCACGTCTTCAGGGGTGGCTTAGAAGCAATGAGTCTAAGTGCAGCATCTGAGAACTTTGGCTTGGGAGCCCTAGTAAATAGCTTCACAGGAGGAGAATAATACTCATAAGAATATGCAGAAAAGTTCTTAGTGTTGTGAACATAGCGGTTGGATGAAACACACTCATATTCATGAGTCTCATAGCGATTCTCCTGCAAAACATTGACGTTAGGGTGACCATAAGTGGTCCTCTGTCTGTATGAAGCCTTTGGACCATATGACGCCTTTGGCCGAGGGTTTGTCTTCTTCCTAGGTGGTGTCATGATGACATTCACGGGAAGCTTCTCAAGACAGCTTTTGGGCACCCAGATCTTCTTCTGGGGTGACCCATTCCTGCAGTTAGTACCAATGTACTTAGCAAACACTTCACCATTATGATTCTTAAACATTTTAAAGTTTGCATCAAAGGATTCATCAATGACAATTGGATTAGCACAAGTGAAGCCAGATAAAGTAGATGGGTCCACTGAAGGATCCTTAGTAGCAACCCAGGTGGTTTTGGGGTACTGCTCAGGTGTCCAATATGAACCATCGACATTCATTTTCCTCTCGAACCCAACACCCTCTTTCCTAGGGTTTCGGTTCAGAATCTGTTTCTTGAGGAAATCGCACAGTTTGATGCCCTTTGAGGCTTTTGTACATGCCAGTCTCAAGCAGTGTCTTCAACCTAGCATTCTCATCAGCAATAGTAGTGGCATCCTTAGTAGAGGGGTTAGTTACCACATTGGCAGTTGAAGATATTGCAACATCAGAGGTAGTAGAACATTCAGCAACAGAGACAACATTATCACGCTCAAGACACTTCAAGCATGGTGGAACAAATTCTACCTGAGCGGTACTGATCTATTGGGCGAGTAGTGAATCATTCTCCTTTTGAAGATCTTCATGAGACGCTCTCAGTTTCTCTAGATCCTGGTAATCATAGGGAAGCTTCCCATGAGATGCTGAGAGAGTTTCATGACGACTTTCAAGATCTTCGTACTTAATGCGAAGACTTTTAGTGTCTTTGATTAAGGACTGAGTTCGATTCATTTCCGCGTCCAACAAGTCATCGCTTTTGTCTAGCAGCTTTTGAATATGTTCCATAGCAGTTTGTTGCTCAGTTGCAATTTTAGCAAGTGTCTTATAGCTAGATTTGGATTCACATTCAGAATCATCTTCACTAGAGGTTTGGAAGTAGGCATCGTGTGAAGTTACCTTGGCACCACGTGCCATGAAGTAGTAGGTAGGAGCAGAGTCGTTGTCATCATCATCAGCTTTGGCTTCAACACTGCGACCATTGTCTTCAGTGTTGAAGATGGACTTGGTGACGAACGCTGATGCCAGAGCCAAGCTTGCCATGCTTGAGTCAGACTCCTCCCGAGACTCCACCTCTGCCTCCTCAGAAGCAAACTCCTCCTCTGAATCCATTTCCTTGCCAATAAATGCATGAGCCTTGCTTGATGAGGTCTTCTTGTGAGATGAAGACTTTGACGAAGACTTTGAAGAAGATTTTGAAGATTTCTTCCTCTTCTTATCATCAGAATCATATTCCTTGCTCTTCTTCTTCTTCGATTTCTTATCCCACCGAGGACACTCGAAAATGTAGTGGCCAGTCTTCTTGCATTTGTGGCAAGTTCTCTTCTTGTAGTCACGTGATGAAGTGTAACGCCCCGGACACACCCGCCGGTTGTCATTACTCCTGGCGGGATCTAGACTAGCCCCACAGATCAATACTAGACTTTCCTGCGCACTTTGTCCTCACTCGTGCGCACCCGGGAGCAACTTCCCGGTCGATCACCCATCGTGAAACTACTCCAAGCTGAGCACGCTTAACTTTGGAGTTCTGTCTAAATGGGCTCCCAGAAAAGAAGGAATTCCTTATTGATATGAGTAGTCTATCATCCCTAATAAGCCAGGCTATCACATACACCCCCACTCAGAGGAACCGACGTCCTCGTTGGGCCACATGAACGTTCCCTCTTGGCGCATACGTCTGTGCATCCAGTCCAGTACATGTGCCATGTCGTGTGCCACGACGGGTCACAAACGTTATGAACAACATGACCGCGCACCTGCCCGCAAACATCCGTGTAACCACGAGGGTCGGCTCTAATACCAACTTGTACTGCCCCAGACACACCCGTCGGTGGTCGTTACTCCTGGCGGGATCTAGACTTGCCCCGCATATCAATACTAGTCTTTTCTACGCACTTTGTCCTCACTCGTGCGCACCCGGGAGCAACTTCCCGATCGATCACTCATCCTGAAACTACTCCAAGCTGAGCACGCTTAACTATGGAGTTCTGTCTGAATGGGCTCCCAGAAAAGAAGGAATTCCTTATTGATATGAGTAGTTTATCATCCCTAATAAGCCAGACTATCACATTAAGCCTCGTCGTTCTTGGAGCTAGATCTTGAAGACTTGCTGAATCAATTCTTCTTGGAGAATTTCTGGAACTTTCTCACCCGCATTGCAAGCTCTTTGCCAAGCTCCTCAGGATCACCAGAGCTACAATCAAATTCTTCTTCAGATGAGTAAACAACCTTTGCCTTCAGAGCACGGGTTCGGCCATAGTTGGGGCCATAGATATCACGCTTCTTAGATAGCTGGAACTCATGTGTGTTGAGCCTCTCGAGTATGTCAGACGGATCAAGATCTTTGAAGTCAGGATGTTCTTGAATCATCAGGGCTAAGGTGTCAAACGAGTTGTCAAGTGATCTCAGAAGCTTCTTCACGATCTCATGCTTGGTGATTTCAGTGGCGCTGAGAGCACGCAGCTCATTGGTGATGTCAATCAAGCGATCGAACGTGAGCTGGACATTTTCATTATCGTTTCTCTTGAAGCGGTTGAACAGATTGCGAAGAACATCAATTCTTGAGTCTCTTTGAGTTGAGACGCCTTCATTGACCTTGGACAGCCAGTTTCAGACCAGCTTTGCAGTTTCTAGTGCACTCACACGGCCATACTGCCCTTTGGTCAGATGACCATAGATGATGTTCTTGGCGGCTGAGTCCAGTTGAGCAAATCTCTTGACATCAGCAGCGGTGACGCCTTCACCGACTTTGGGAACACCAGTCTTGATGACATACCAAAGATCAACATCAATGGATTCAAGATGCATGTGCATCTTGTTCTTCCAGTAGGGGTAGTCAGTGCAATCGAAGACAGGGCACGCAGCGGAGACCTTAATTATCCCTACAGTTGACATAGCTAAAACTCGTGGTGGTTAAACCGAATCACATAGAGCAAGGGATACCAATTGAAAGTGCTAGTTATTGACTACAAGGGGGGTGAATAGGCGATTTTTATGAAAGTCTTCAAAACACGGTTGCTTTGAAGACAAACAAGTAACTGAACCCAAATAGTAAGCAGCGGAATGAAAACTACACTAGGTAAGCATAAGTCTAACATACAACATAATGAAAGCATGAAGACTAATTGCAACTAGGTAGATAGGATCAGAAAGGTAGATAGTACGAAGCTAAACAGATAATAGTCTTCACAGTGTGAAGTCAAACAGATTAGACAAGTAAGCAATGACTTCATGAAGACAACTGTAAAGGAAGGAGAGTAGAGGATAGAACCAGAAGCTTGACGAAGACAAGGATTTGGTAGACCAGTTCCAGTTACTGTGACAACTGTACGTCTGGTTAGGGAGGCTGAGATTTAACTCAGAAGACCGTGTCTTCATCTTATTCCCCTTGAGCTAAGGACACCTAGTCCTCGCCCAATCACCCTGGTAAGTCTTCGAGGTAGACTTCCAAACCTTCACAGGCTTCGTTCACCGGCAATCCACAATGACTTTTGGATGCTCAAAACGTGACGCCTAATCGGTTGGAGGATTCACAGTCCTCAAGTGTAATAAGTCTTTAGATCACGCAGACAGAAAGACTTTAGTGATGCCTAACACTCTTTGGCTCTGGGTGTTTGGGCTTTGTCCTCGTAAGGATTTCTCTCTCAAATGCTTCGAAGGTGGGTTGCTCTCAAACGACAAAAGGCGTGCACTAACTCTGAGCAGTCACCAATTTATGGTGTAGGGGGTGGACTATTTATAGCTAGGAGGCAACCCGACCTGATTTGTCCAAAATGACCCTGGGTCACTAAGGTCAGATTTCAAACACACGCAACAGCTTGGTTTGGGCTACAAGCAAAGCTGACTCATCCAACTCTGGATAAGATTTTCTCTCATTGTCTTTGCTCGAAGACATAGTATTTGGTTGAGCATCACTTTAGTCACTCTGACTTTGTTCACTTGGACCCCACTTAACAGTACGGTGGTTCCTTTGACTCAATAAGAAGAAAAAGGAAACTACGAAACAACTATGTCTTCGCACTACATAGTCTTCAAGTGAATAGCTTCATGCGTCATAATCTTCGTCGTGAATGTCTTCACGAACCACCATTGTCTTCAATGTCTTCACACATTTTTAGGGGTCATATCTGATAGGTAAACCGAATCAATGAGGGACACTACATATGTTATCCTGCAATTCTCACAAACACATTAGTCTCTCAACCATGTTTTTCATCAATACTCCAAAACCAACTAGGGGTGGCACTATGTAACACCCATGATGCGGCTATATCTCCCACGTGTCGAAGCACGACTTAGAGGCATAACCGCATGGTGGTTTTGTCGCAAGAAGGGTCATCTTCACACAATCCCATGTAATGAACAAGAATGGGATAAAGAGAGTTGGCTTACAATCGCCACTTCACACAATACAAAATTAAGATCATACATCATTCAAAATACACTCATAGACCGGCTACGGTCAAATTCAAATGAAAAGAAGACAACCCCAAATGCTAGATCCATGTTCGTCCCGACTGGGCTCCTCTACTGATCATCTGGAAACGATACATAGTAATGACCAAGGACCTCATCAAATTCCCACTTCAGCTCAGTTGCGCCATCTGCGCTGGTATCCTCGGCACCTGCATCTGTTTTGGTAGAATCTGTGAGCCACGGGGACTCAGCAATCTCACACCCGCGAGATCAAGACTATTTAAGCTCATAGGTAGGAAAAAGGGGTAATATGGTGGAGATGCGGCAAGCACTAAGCATCTATGGTGGCTAACATACACAAGTGAGAGCGAGAAGAGAAGCAACGCAACGGTCGAGAAGCTAGAAGCGATCAAGAAGTGATCCTGAAACTACTTACGTCGAGCATAACTCAAACCGTGTTCACTTCCCAGACTCCGCCGAGAAGAGACCATCACGGCTACACACACAGTTGATGCATTTTAATGAAGTCAAGTGTCAAGTTATCTACAACCGGACATTAACAAATTCCCATCTGCCTCATAACCGCGGGCACGGCTTTCGAAAGATAATATACCCTGCAGGGATGTCCCAACTTAGCCCATCACAAGCTCTCACGGTCAACGAAGGATATACCTTCTCCCAGTAAGACCCGACCAGTCTCGGAATCCCGGTTCGCAAGACATTTCGACAATGGTAAAACAAGACCAGCAAGACCACCCGTTGTGCCGACAAATCCCGATAGGAGCTGCACATATCTCGTTCTCAGGGCACACCGGATAAGCTAAGCGTACAGGTACCGACGTAATCCAAGTTGCCAAGGAATGGTCCCGCACGATGCTCTAGTTTGGACCAACACTCGGAGGAGCACTGGCCCCGGGGG
>NC_041387.1:431059223-431175078 GCF_002162155.2 Triticum dicoccoides
ATAAAGATGACCCTTGGGCTCGCGAAAACCCAAGGGGAAAAGGCTTAGGTGGCAAATGGTAAAACCAAGGTTGGGCCTTGCTGGAGGAGTTTTATTCAAAGCGAACTGTCAAGGGGGTCCCATAAATCACCCAACCGTGTAAGGAACGCAAAATCAAGGAACATAACACCGGTATGACGGAAACTAGAGCGGCAAGAGTGGAACAAGACACCAGGCATAAGGCCGAGCCTTCCACCCTTTACCAAGCATATAAGGTGCATTAATTTAACAAGAGATATTGTGATATCCCAAAATATCCATGTTCCGACTAGGAACAAACTTCATCTTCACCTGCAACTAGCAACGCTATAAGAGGGGCTGAGCAAAAGCGGTGACATAGCCAAACAACGGTTTGCTAGGACAGGATGGTTAGAGGTTTGACATGGCAATAGGGAGGCATGATAAACAATGGCAGGTAGAGCTAACATAGCGATAGAGCGAGTACTAGCAAGCAAAGATAGAAGTGATATCGAAGGTATGGTCATCTTGCCTGCAAGGTTCTCAGAGTTGTCGAAGGCTTGATCCTCGTTAGCGTACTCAACAGGTTCCTCGTGCATGTACTTGTCTCCCGACTCTACCCAAAGCAAGAACACAAACAAAGGAACCACAATAAATCACGGTGCAATGCACAAGCAACATGATGCAATACATGTCATGATATGCGAGATGTGATATGCAATGCGTATGCGTGCTCCGGGAGGAAAAATGATGAACAAGGCATCAACTTGGCAAACCAAGTATGCCGCTAGAAAGATGAGATGATTTTGGTTGAAATCGATATAAGGATCACCGGGAACGGATGCACGGTTTGCAAATGGCAAGCAAAATAAGAATGGCACAAAGCTGCGATTAACAACACGATGCTACTTAGAATGCAACAAGAAACTAGGCTACAGCACCCCAACATAATAACAAAGCATATGGCAGTGATCTACAGGAGATGCTTAACAAAAGAGGAACACTGAGCTACGGCTAAATCACATCATAACAGATTCAAACAAGCATGACGAAAGTGCAAAAAATATCAGGTTGAGCATGGCATAAACAGCATCACGAAGCAATGTTCAGAGCAAGTTATCAACATGCTACAGGAACTTATAATAGCAAAACAAGACATGGCATGATTCTACTCAAAGCATAGATTAAAAATCCCTTAATGACCTTGAGCCAAAAAGGACCAGAAGATATGATGGCACCCATGTAAACATAGCAAGTTTCGTTAACAGATTCAGCAAACAAAGCATGGCATTGACAGAATTACGAAGGCATCTTCGCGAGCTCGATGCACTCACTATAGAGCATTTCATGATAAAATAAGCATACATCCATCAATAAGACATGGCATAGAAGCTATACATGGCAAGAACAACATCATAGCATACACGGATCAACTACAACAACCTTGGCAAAATTGAATAACATGTAAACAATCTGCCAGGAAACATTTTGAAGCAAACGTAGAGCACGAAAATGACATGCTAGACTACTCCATAATTGCAACCAGGGGCATGGATGGATAGAGCTTAACCATATGTTAAAAACACCCTTACAGAAGTATCTCAAAATATGCATGGATCTCTCTGTAGCATCATGTTTACATGGCATCAAAATAACAGCAGAACAGGGACTAAAATCAGTAATATCACGGAGCCTAGTTTGCATGCTTGTGCTAGTCACCACATTGATCACAAAAATACATGGCAAGTATCTGTGCAAAGAAAACATGGCATAGTTCAACTCACATGTAGGGCTCAAGTACATAAGATGCACACATCAATCATGGCAAAAATGACAAAAGTGCATGTTCTGATAAGAATCTGAAACTAACATCACATAGCCCTCTTCCAACAGCATTTCGGGCATCAAGATGAGCTCAAATGAAAATGATGCAATGAGATGAAATGATGTACTCTTCGAGACGAACAAATCGGTATGCTACACGCCCAAAACGGAGCCACAGGTGCAAAGTTGTGGTGCAATGAACATGTAACAAAATTACTGACAGAAAAGACAGTGGATTTCGGGGGAGAAGAAAGTCAACCCTAGGGTGGATCTGGATCCGGGCGCGCGGATCGAGGACGGCCGGTGCGAGTTCGTCGAAGGGCGCGGTGGTCGCCGGAGTTGGACGGGGGAGGCGGATCCGGGGCGTCTCCGGCGTGGGGGCGCCGGATCTGGCGCCGGCAGCGGCTGCGGCGACCGAGGCGCGGTCGGCGGTGACCGGGCGGACGGGCGCGGCCGCGGGGGAAGGTGCGACGGCGATGGGCGGCGGGGCGCGGCGCCGGAGGCGCTGGACGGCGGCCGGCGGTGGAGGCGGCGGAGCGCGGGGCGGCGCGACGTGGGCCGCGGGGGCCGGGAGCGGGCCAGGCGGGCCGGCGACGCGGGGCGGCGGAGCGGGCCACGTGGCAGCGCGTGGTTCGTCGGCGGCGGCGGGCGGACGAGTCCGACGCGGTCCGGACGTGTCCGGTGCGCGGAGGAAGGGGAAAACTAGGGTTTGATCCGGAATTTCAGAGGGGGAGGTGTTTTTATAGGTAGAAGGAGCTAGGAGTGTCCAAATGAGGTGCGGTTTTCGCCCACACGATCGTGATCCTACGACGGAGAGCATGGAAGTGACTTAATGAGTTATTGGGCTGTTTTGGAGGGGTGTTGGGCTGCAACTCAAAAGAGGCCTTTGCGGTTGTGCGGTTAACCGTTGGAGTACCAAACGAGCTCCAAATGACCCGAAACTTGACAGGCGGTCTACCGGTGCTATACCAGGGCCACTTGGCAAGGCTTGGTCCATTCCGAGAACGTTTAACACCCGCACACGAAAAGAGACAAGAGGGGTGCGCCGGTGCATGTGGGAGTGTCGGATTGTGAAACGGACAACGGGGAAAATGCTCGGATGCATGAGACGAACACGTATGCTAATGAGATGCACATGATGACATGATATGAGATGCATGACATGAATAAAATGCAAAAACAAAAGACAAAACCCAACCACGGAGGGAATAACATATCACATAGCCGAAAATGGCAAGAGTTGGAGATACAAAGATGGAAAGTTACATCCGGGGTGTTACAACACTCCACCACTACAAGAGGATCTCGTCCCGAGATCTAGGACTAAAAGAACTCCGGATATTCGGAACGGAGGTGATCCTCGCGCTCCCAGGTGGCGTCTCGGTCGGAATGGTGTGACCACTTCACTTTCGGGGATTTGATTGACTTGTTGCGAGTCTTGCGCTCGGTTTCTTCAAGAATAGCAACGGGATGCTCATGATAAGAGAGATCTTCTTGGAGGTCAATCTCTTCGAAATTAATAGTGCGCTCAGGAGTCTTGAAGCACTTGCGAAGCTGTGACACGTGAAACACATCGTGCATGTTCGCAAAGTATATCTTCACTCAAGTATATCTTCACTCAACCCAACCTCAACCTCAGGCAAACTCGATGGGTCGAAATGATTCAAGAGTACAATCCGAGTATTGAATATACTCCTGGCAAGGCAAATGTGATTGCAGATGCTCTGAGCAGAAAGGCTTATTGCAACAGTCTAATTCTCAAGCCATTTCAACCGGATCTTTGTGAAGCCTTCCGCAAGCTGAATCTTCAAGTTGTTCCTCAAGGCTTTCTTGCCAACCTCATAGTCTCTCCTACTTTGGAAGATCAAATTCGTGAGGCACAACTCCTAAATACCATGGTGAAAAAGGTGAAACGTGGTATTGACAAGGGCATTCCCAAATACAAGTGTTATCGCTTGGATGACAAAGATACTCTTTTCTTCTAGGATCGAATTGTGGTTCCAAAAGGTGATTTGAGAAAAGTCATCATGAATGAGGCACACAATTCCCTCCTATCCATTCATCCTGGAAGTACAAAGATGTACCATGACCTCAAGCAGTCATATTGGTGGACTCGAATGAAGCGAGAGATTGCTCAATTCGTGAATGAATGTGATGTCTGCAGAAGGGTGAAAGCAGAACACCAACGACCAGCTGGTCTCCTCCAACCTCTTGCTATTCTAGAATGGAAGTTTGACCATATCAAGATGGACTTCGTGACTGGTTTTCCTAAGTCCAAGCGTGGAAATGATGCTATCTTCGTTGTTATTGACAAGCTTACTAAAGTGGCTCATTTTCTTCCTATCAAAGAATCTATCACAGCAGCTCAGCTGGCAGAGCTATACACCTCCAGAATTGTCTCCTTGCACGGCATTCCACAATTGATATCTTCAGATCGTGGAAGCATCTTCACTTCTAAGTTATGGGACTCCTTTCAGAAGGCCATGGGCACCAACATTCGTTTCAGCACAGCTTTCCATCCTCAAACAAGTGACCAAGTCGAGCGAGTCAATCAAATCCTTGAAGACATGCTCAGGGCTTGTGTCATCTCTTTCGGTATAAAGTGGGAAGATTGTCTTCCATATGCCGAGTTCTCCTACAACAACAGCTTCCAAGCGAGTTCGGGCAAGGCCCCATTCGAGATTCTCTATGGCAGAAAGTGCCGTACTCCTCTCAATTGGTCCGAGACAGGTGAACGCCAACTTCTTGGCAACGACTTGATCACAGAAGCTGAAGAAATGTGCAAAGTCATTCGTGAGAATCTCAAAGCCGCGCAATCGCGCCAAAAGAGTTACTATGATAGCAAGCACCGTGACTTGGCTTTTGAAATCGAAGACCATGTCTACCTCCGCGTCTCTCCAATGAAAGGCACTCGTCGCTTCGGTATCAAAGGGAAGCTTGCCCCTAGATACGTGGGTCCTTTCAAGATCATTGGCAAAAGAGGCAACCTCGCCTATCAACTTGAGCTTCCGTCCAATTTTGCGAACGTGCACGATGTGTTTCACGTGTCACAGCTTCGCAAGTGCTCCAAGACTCCTAAGCGCACTATCAATTTCGAAGAGATTGACCTCCAAGAAGATCTCTCTTATCATGAGCACCCCGTTGCTATTCTTGAAGAAACCGAGCGCAAGACTCACAACAAGTCAATCAAATTCCTGAAAGTGAAGTGGTCACACCATTCCGACCGAGAAGCCACCTGGGAGCGCGAGGATCACCTCCGTTCCGAATATCCGGAGTTCTTTCAGTCCTAGATCTCGGGACGAGATCCTCTTGTAGTGGTGGAGTGTTGTAACACCCCGGATGTAACTTTCCATCTTTGTATCTCCAACTCTTGCCATTTTTGGCTATGTGATATGTTATTCCCTCCGTGGTTGGGTTTTGTCTTTTGTTTTTGCATTTTATTCATGTCATGCATCTCATATCATGTCATCATGTGCATCTCATTTGCATACGTGTTCGTCTCATGCATCCGAGCATTTTCCCCGTTGTCTGTTTCACAATCCGGCACTCCCACATGCACCGGCGCACCCCTCTTGTCTCTTTTCGTGTGCGGGTGTTAAACGTTCTTGGAATAGACCGAGCCTTGCCAAGTGGCCCTGGTATAGCACCGATAGACCGTGTGTCAAGTTTCGGGTCATTTGGAGCTCGTTTGGTACTCCAACGGTTAACCGCACAACCGCAAAGGCCTCTTTTGAGTTGCAGCCCTACACCCCTCCAAAACAGCCAAATAACCCATCTAAGTCACTTCCATGCTCTCCGTCGTCGGATCACGATCGTGTGGGCGAAAACTACACCTCATTTGGACACTCCTAACTCCTTCTACCTATAAAAACACCTCCCCCTCCGAAATTCCGAATCGAACCCTAGTTTTCCCCTTCCTCCGCGCACCGGACACGTCCGGACCGCGCCGGACGCGTCCGCCCGCGCCCTTGGACGAACTCGCACCAGCCGTCCTCGATCCGCGCGCCCGGATCCAGATCCACCCTAGGGTTGACTTTCTTCTCCCCCGAAATCCACTAAGTCTTTTCTGTCAGTAATTTTGTTGCATGTTCATCGCACCACAACATTGCACCCGTGGCTCCATTTTGGGCGTGTAGCATACCGAATTGTTCTTCTCGAAGAGTACATCATTTCATCTCATTGAATCATTTTCATCTGAGCTCATCTTGATGCCCGAAATGCTGTTGGAAGAGTGCTTCATAATGTTAGTTTCAAATTCTTATCAGAACATGCACTTTTGTCATTTTTGCCATGATTGATGTGTGCATCTTATGTACTTGAGCCCTACATGTGTTTTGAACTATGCCATGTCTTCTTTACAGAGGTACTTGCCATGTATTTTTGTGATCAATGTGGTGACTAGCACAAGCATGTGAACTAGGCTTCGTGATATTGCTGATTTTAGTCCCTGTTCTGCTGTTATTTTCATGCCATGTAAACATGATGCTACAAAGAGATCCATGCATATTTTAAGATACTTCATTAAGGGTGTTTTGAACATATGGTTATGCTCTATCCATCCATGCCCCTGGTTGCAATTATGGAGTAGTCTAGCATGTCATTTTCGTGCTCTACTTTTGCTTCAAATAGTTTCCTGGCAGATTGTTTACATGTTATTCAATTTTGCCAAGGTTGTTGTAGTTGATCCGTGTATGCTATGATGTTGTTCTTGCCATGTATAGCTTCTATGCCATGTCTTCTTGATGGATGTATTCTTAGTTTATCATGAAATGCTCTGTAGTGAGTCCATCGAGCTCGCGAAGATGCCTTCGTAATTCTGTCAATGCCATGCTTTGTTTGCTGAATCTGTTAACGGAACTTGCTATGTTTACATGGGTGCCATCATATCTTCTGGTCCTTTTTGGCTCAAGGTCATTAAGGGACTTTTGATCTATGCTTTGAGTAGAATCATGCCATGTCTTGCTTTGATATTATAAGTTCATGTAGCATGTTGATAACTTGCTCTGAACATTGCTTCGTGATGCTGTTTATGCCATGCCCAACCTGATATTTTTTGCACTTTCGTCATGCTTGTTTGAACCTGTTATGATGTGATTTAGCCGTAGCTCAGTGTTACTCTTTTGTTAAGCATCTCCTGTAGATCACTACCATATGCTTTGTTATTATGTTGGGGTGCTGTAGCATAGTTTCTTGTTGCATGCTAAGTAGCATCGTGCTGTTAATCGCAGCTTTGTGCCATTCTTGTTTTGCTTGCCATTTGCAAACCGTGCATCCGTTTCCGGTGATCTTTAAATCGATTTCAACCAAAATCATCTCATCTTTCCAGCGGCATACTTGGTTTGCCAAGTTGATGCTTTGTTCATCATTTTTCCTCCCGGAGCACGCATACGCATTGCATATCACATCTTGCATATCATGACATGTATTGCATCATGTTGCTTGTGCATTGCACCGTGATTTATTGTGGTTCCTTTGCTTGTGTTCTTGCTTTGGGTAGAGCCGGGAGACGAGTACGTGCACGAGGAACCTGTTGAGTACACTAACGAGGATCAAGCCTTCGACAACTCTGAGAACCTTGCAGGCAAGATGACCATACCTTCGATATCACTTCTATCTTTGCTTGCTAGTACTCGCTCTATCGCTATGATAGCTCTACCTGCCATTGTTTATCATGCCTCCCTATTGCCATGTCAAACCTCTAACCATCATGTCCTAGCAAACCGTTGTTTGGCTATGTCACCACTTTTGCTCAGCCCCTCTTATAGCGTTGCTAGTTGCAGGTGAAGATGAAGTTTGTTCCTGGTCAGAACATGGATATTTTGGGATATCACAATATCTCTTGTTAAATTAATGCACCTTATATGCTTGGTAAAGGGTGGAAGGCTCGGCCTTATGCCTGGTGTCTTGTTCCACTCTTGCCGCCCTAGTTTCCGTCATACCGGTGTTATGTTCCTTGATTTTGCGTTCCTTACACGGTTGGGTGATTTATGGGACCCCCTTGACAGTTTGCTTTGAATAAAACTCCTCCAACAAGGCCCAACCTTGGTTTTACCATTTGCCACCTAAGCCTTTTTCCCCTTGGGTTTTCGCGAGCCCAAGGGTCATCTTTATTTACCCCCCCGGGCCAGTGCTCCTCCGAGTGTTGGTCCAAACTAGAGCACCGTGCGGGACCATTCCTTGGCAACTTGGATTACGTGGGTACCTGTACGCTTAGCTTATCCGGTGTGCCCTGAGAACGAGATATGTGCAGCTCCTATCGGGATTTGTCGGCACAGCGGGTGGTCTTGCTGGTCTTCTTTTACCATTGTCGAAATGTCTTGCGAACCGGGATTCCGAGATTGATCGGGTCTTCCCGGGAGAAGGTATATCCTTCGTTGACCGTGAGAGCTTGTGATGGGCTAAGTTGGGACAGCCCTGCAGGGTATATTATCTTTCGAAAGCCGTACCCGCGGTTATGAGGCAGATGGGAATTTGTTAATGTCCGGTTGTAGATAACTTGACACTTGACTTCATTAAAATGCATCAACTGTGTGTGTAGCCATGATGGTCTCTTCTCGGCGGAGTCCGGAAAGTGAACACGGTTTGAGTTATGCTTGACGTAAGTAGTTTCAGGATCACTTCTTGATCACTTCTAGCTTCTCGACCGTTGCGTTGCTTCTCTTCTCGCTCTCACTTGCGTATGTTAGCCACCATATATGCTTAGTGCTTGCTGCAGCTCCACCATATTACCCCTTTACCTACCTATGAGCTTAAATAGTCTTGATCTCGCGGGTGTGAGATTGCTGAGTCCCCGTGGCTCACAGATTCTACCAAAACAGATGCAGGTGCCGAGGATACCAGCGCAGATGGTGCAACTGAGCTGAAGTGGGAATTTGATGAGGTCCTTGGTCGTTACTATGTATCATTTCCAGATGATCAGTAGAGGAGCCCAGTCGGGACGATCAGGGATCTAGCATTTGGGGTTGTCTTCTTTTCATTTGAATTTGACCGTAGCCGGTCTATGAGTGTATTTTGAATGATGTATGATCTTAATTTTGTATTGTGTGAAGTGGCGATTGTAAGCCAACTCTCTTTATCCCATTCTTGTTCATTACATGGGATTGTGTGAAGATGACCCTTCTTGCGACAAAACCACCATGCGGTTATGCCTCTAAGTCGTGCTTCGACACGTGGGAGATATAGCGGCATCGTGGGTGTTACATGTATGCTCTAGCCAATGCTTGTAGAAGTGTATGCTCTAGCCAATGCAACCAAAAGACTGATCTGATGGAAAAGACTAGGCAATATATTTATATGTCAACACTCACCCTCACATGTGGCTCCCTTGGGACTAAACATAGTTCAAAAGTGGGGTGCAATTTAATTGCGCCAGTCAGGTCTTGAACTCACGACCTCTTGGCTCCAGGGGCGGAGCCAGGCTAGCCCTAGGCCCCGGGCCTCCTTCGTTACTACAGTAATGTACAGTGACCAACAGTAACAATACCACTATAGTCAACGAAGGATACTCCAGCCATGACCCGGGCCCAGGCCCCCCGGGCCTGGGGTGTAGCTCCAAAACTGCTTGGCTCTGATATCATGTAGAAATGCATACTCTAGGCAATGCAACCAAAAAACCGATTTGATAGAAGAGATTAGACAATAACGGAAAGACTAACGCCTACACGTGTGGGCGTCTGGCAACTCGCCCACACGCATGGATCCTCGTCCAACAAATTATGCACGAAACTTGGCGCGTTCTAGCAGTTTTTGTGTGTCGCGTAGGACTGGGCTGGTGTGTGGGCATTCATCCGGTCGCCCACATGTCCTTTTTCACTACACGGGGGGCTGGTGTGTGGGCGTTTAGCAATTCGCCCACACACCAGTTTTCACGCACGCAGAGGGGCTGGTGTGTGGGCGTTTATCACTTCGCCCACACGCCCGTCTCCTCGCCCACACCCAAAGCTGTCAGTTGCCATGTGTTTCTGCAGGGTACATGGCAACTGCCCTAGCTTTGCTTGTAAGCAGATGGCAACTCTCTTTTACCCGAGTTGCCATGTGTTTTTGCATGGTACATGACAACTGCCCTAGCATGCACATAAGCAGATGGCAACTCTTTCTTTTACATGGCAACTGCCCTAGCGTGCTTGTGAGCACATGACAGCTCTCTCTTTTATCCGAATATGTTTTTTTGCCATGCCTTTTTTGTAGTGCTACATGGCAACTGCCTAGTGTTAGTAGGTGGCAACTCCTAAAGTTTTGAAATCATGGCAACTTCAGTAGACCAGACCATACATGGCAACTGCCTAGTGTTAGTAGGTGCCAACTCCTAAAGTTTTGAAATCATGGCAACTGCAGTAGACCAGACCATATATGGCAACTGCAGTTGAGCAACCATGGCAACTGTAGTTGTCCAACATGGCAACTGTAGTTCAGCGACATGTCAACTGCAGTTAAACGGACATTGAAGAGGGTCCGGACAATGGCAACTGCGGGGACGCATGGTGACTGTCACGCGGGGCGTGCGGGACCGTGAGGTAGGTGGCTGAGAGAGGTCGTGTGGGCGTTATCCATTTTGCCTACACGTAGGCGTGTAAGAGGGACCGCGAGAAAAAAAGGATGTGTGTGGGCCCACACGTGTGGGCGTTATCGGCGTCCTACATTTATACGTGAATATGTCAATATCTAAATATTAGTTTGTTTCTATTTCTAGATATCCATTTCTATATATTAGTATTAGTTTTTTTGACAATTTATACATTAGTATTAGTTAGTAGTAGTACTATTAGTTATCGATCCGTATTACTCCCTCCGTTCGGAATTACTTGTCTCGGAAATGGATGTATCTAGAACTAAAATATGTCTAGATATATCCATCTGTTACAAGTAATTCCGAAGTAGTTAGTAGTACTATTAGTTATCGATCCCAGTTCTGTGATTCTTTCTTCCGTGATGAATTGTGGGCACCGGTCTTACATATTTTTTTGTGGACCGAGGAGAAAGGGGGCTCAGCAGGAAGATATGGAACATGGTTTTATAATAGATCAAGATGTAGTACAAGATGTTGACAAGGGGAGCGCGGCTGAATCTGAATTACTTTGCAACTATCATTCGATCTATCATACAACACTTCGCTGAAGCAAAATTAAGCAAATGAAAAGGCGGAGAGCAGAACTGGATTGAGAAGCTAACTTGGAGCATAGGGCGCGCCACTCTATACTACCATTGCATTCCGTATTTCCGTTCGATTTCACTGTACCACCCGCAGCAGCAGCAAGATCTGAAGGAAGATGTAGGATACTCCCCCGATGGTGGCATACCGGAGCTTGCTCTCCCCCTCCAGCTCGGCGAAGTCACCGTCGACGGACTTGCTAAACCCCCCGGCGAGCCATGCCACGTTCTTGTACCCGTCGTCGTGCAGCATCCTCGTCGCAATCAGCGACCTTGAATTGATTAACAGCCCAACCAAAAGCTTTATCCACATCAGTCAACTTGGACAGCACATGCATGCCACTTAATCATCCGTTTGTCACAGCAGCGAATGATATATAGTCTACTAATTACCTGAGGCCTTCGCCGCATGCGACGAGCAGCTTGGCGTCCTTCCCGGCGACGGCGGCGGCGACGTCGTCGAGGAAGCGGTCGTTCATCTTGGTGAAGGACTGCCCGGTCCAGAGCCCGATGTAGCCCAGGTGGACCCACTTCTTGAGCAGCGTCACTGGGCCCATGTCGTCGTCGGCCATGAACAGCGGCACGTGCACGGACCCCCGAACGGCGGCGCGGTCGTGCTCCCAGGCCGGCCGGACGTCCAGCAGCTGGAACCCCTCGGAGCCCATGACCTCCGCCGCGTCCCTCGGCCGGACGGCCTTCACCGCGCCCGACCGCACCAGCTCCTCCGCCCCTCCTGCCCATGACGTCGCCTGCGCCTTGACGCGGCACCGTGACACGCCTGAGGATGCGGAGGAGAAACAGGCGGCCGCGGTCGCCGCAGCACCCATGGACATGGATTCCGCCTGCTCGTGCTTAGTTTCTTCAGCTCCGTGCTCTGGCGATTGTCTTGTTGTCCCCTTGCCCTTGCCAGGGAACCATGGAAGGATACGTTTCCAGGTCTCTTATCCACTATGATTTTCTAGGTTCAATCAGCACCGTCGACACAGCGGGCCTCTTACATTCCTGATCGCACGATCACTCCAAACAGATCAGGCGGTGACGGGAAGCAACTCAAGTTTTTTCGCGGTTCTACCAGCCGCCAAAAGTTCTTACATCTGCGACAAATCAATCTAATCTACTCCAGCTAGCTATCATATGACACGCATGATATACTACAACACATGTGCAACGCAACACACGCACTCCTAGTCTGCCGGCCAAAAGGTGACTAGACAAACTCGAAGCTCATGAGAAGCTTCACGCTCTTGAACTTCATCCCCTTGTGGTCGAAGAGCGGCACGGTGCGGATCCCCGGCCACAGCTCCGACACAGGAAGGACGGTCTGCCCGCCGAAGTCGTCCTCGTTCACATCATACTCGTGCACCTCCACACGCAGCAGAGCGATCTCCGGCACGGTCAACGGGAAGGTGAACCCATCTTCCCACATCGGGACCCAGCTATCCTCCACGACTCTAGTCTTCCTCATCACCGAGTCCGATGGAACTCCGGCTATGCCCACCTGCTCGTTGGGCGGCATTCAAATTTCAGTTCTTGCTTTAGTTGGCGTTGGATTATTATTTTTCACTTGTATACATTGCACGCTGATTTCCAATGTTTTTGGTCACTTCTTTTCGGATTCTACTTATCATTTTGATGATGAACAGTGGTTCTGGCAATACCTTTGCATAAAAATCTGGAGGGGAATATGAATCGAAATGCGTCTGCTTAAAATCGTGCTGCCAACCATCGCCCATGTACACTTTGACCTGAGAACCAGTAGCCACGTGAAACCCGTTTCTGAATTTCAGAAAGGGAAAGGAAACGAAGGAATGCGTTATGCACCTTCAGTGTTTTCTTCACAGGTAAGTCTGCTGTCGGATCGAAAACCTTTCCATCCGGACAAGTTTGCATTAAAAAATCTGGTTTCTTCACATAACCACAGCCTCCATTGGCTTTGTAAAATCCATTCATTAACCAAAGGGCTCTGCCGTATCCCTGCAAAAATAAATGGCAGGCCTTATATTAGCAACAACTGAAGAGCACATGGATAACGAACATAGCACAACCAGTAGCAGAGATAAATTGTCAACCAAAAAAAAATATGCACCATAACACAACTAATCAAGGTAATTCACATCCTGTAACTGGAGATCTTTAAACAGTAGGTATCCAAACACAATAAAATATCTTGCTAAAATCACAACTGCACCTGCATATTGAATGCCACCATTTGAGCACCATGCACCCAGCCAAGAAATGGGTTGTAGTTGGATGAATTGAAGCGGGTCCCCTTTGGGTATATTCTCAGTAGATTTCTTTGTGTAAAGCTGCTTGTAACAAACAGGATGAACACTTCAGTAAGACAAAGAGAAGTGGATCCTAACAGTTTTGATTCACAGAAAAGGAAATGATATAACTGTGTCCCTACATAGTTTCCTGGGCAATTCAATAAATTTACTAAGCGAACCTCACTATCTTCGGACCATGACCTGCCGCCACTTTTGCAAGTTCTTGCTCACTCAAACTGAGGCGCCTAACTTTTTCCGGGTCACTCTTCAAGGCGTCAACAAGAGAACCCTTCGGCTTTCCTGCTTTAATAGTAATAAGGTGTTTATACTCCAGTGGTGCATTCTTGCACACTTTCTGTTCATCATCTTCATCTACACCTCTTTCGTGGTATGACATATCGTCCTGATGGTGATTTGTAAATCTCGACATAAAGATGATGTACGAAAGAAAAGGTAGAAACGATTTGCTTAACTTTGAACCAATTACCTTGTTGGCATCTTGCAACTCATCCTGAATATCGGGGACTTCTATACCCCATGCTGATTCTTCATTTTCTCCTTTGCTAAACTTTGGCTCAATGTCTCTATCTTTCATAGTACCACCCTTTGCTTCAAGGTACTCCTTTGGGGGTTTTGTTGAGAGGATTACACGCCCCTTTAGTGCTTCCGGTGAAGGAAATTCTTGAAGATGTTTTGATTCAGGATAGTACAGGATATCTCCAAATACTTCAAGGACCATCTAAATAGAATTCAGAACTACATTCGAGAGAATCATCCGGACGAGATATAAATCATATAAAGAAAATACAGTACCTTAGCTACTTTTGCCTGAAGATCAGATGTAAGGTGATCTTCTAATGTTATAATAACAGGGTAGGGAGATGCGACAAAGGCATATTTTTTGATGGATGCCAAACATTTGAAAAGTGACACTGGGGCAGTAAGTGTCCTACAAAGAGTCAAAGAATTAGAATGAAGTCATACATATGGAATGCACTTTGTATTTGCAGTACAGTTATCTTGCAACAAATAAATGTTATAGAAAGTTTCTTGAAGGAAGGATTTGTCATATGTACCTTCCATGGAGAATATCTATGTCATCTTTAGAAGAATTTGGCCACATGTCTAATTCAATTACACGAACACCTATTTGCAGTGCCTTGATTATGGGAGCATCACTACAGTCACTGCTAAGTTGATTGCCAGTAAGATATGAGTTGTGTCCGGTGTATATGAAGTAGTGGGACAAAGGTGCATTCATGTCATGATGGACCTGGAAACCATGAGATTTACAGTCAACGGACATCTCAAACCAAATACCACACTCTACGTTACATCAAAATTCAAAACGGAGCTTGTCATGCTAATCCACAGCAGATAGTTGACACCAAAACTTAAATAAATAAAGCAGATAATGGCTAACAGAACATTCAGATACAGCTAGTCATCAGAGTTTTGTAGAGATTTAGTTATACTTTATACTAAAGTGTATGTGTAATACTAATTCCATATATCAACCATCAGCTTGCTGGGCATGATGCATCATGATAATGACACTACATTCGAACACTTAGGCAAGGCAATGCCTAATGCCTTCACATCCCACAAAGAGTTTGTATGTCTTTAAGTTTTGTAGCAGTTATGATAAATAACTTAATGCAGCATCTAAGTAGTATTTGGCACTAGTGTGGCTGCCACATCCAACTACAAAAGAGCAATCTGCATTACGGTTTGAGAAATACCAAGACATAGTCACATGATCCTGTGATAGCGACAATGGCTGGTAATATTCAAATAACATGTTCACCACGAAGCGGTTTGCCAAGCACAGGTCCCCTTCTAAACTGTGATGATCAGTAAGGCCTTAAATGTCACCAATTCACCTCGTCGTGTAACCTGCACAGGAATGCTGATTGCTACCTTTGACTGACGGATGGGCGGGTTGAGGTCCTCGGAGAAGAGGAAGTTGTGGAAGTCATCCACGGTGAGGGCCGGCCTTCCGAAACGCGGGGTGCGGCTGCGGCCCTGGAGGACCCGGTCCACGATCCGCTCCACCACGTCCATTCCGCCGTCACCGTCGACCTCCCCGGTGGCGGCTAGGTAGCGGCGGAGCTCGTCGACGCTCATGTACGGCGTGCCGCCGGAGAAGCGGGAGAAGAGCGTGCGCACATCCTCCGGCGTGGTCGCGTCGGGCAGCGCGAACCTGCGCGTGAAGAAGATGCAGCACTTGTACGTCCCCATCTCCGCCGCCTCAGCCTCGGCGCCCGCTCCCCCTGGATCGGCCGGTTTTCTCTCCTCGTTTGGTCCCCGGGGGAGGAGACGTGTGGGGGTGGGAGGCGCCTCAGGAGAAATTTCCCTCTCCATTTTGGGATTTCTCGCCCCCGCATTGCGAGTTTTGAGGGCGATTCGAAGGTGGGGTGGGGACTAGAGGGAGAGGACGAGACGAGAGGACGAGGAGCCGGGTCGCCACGAGCCCACGACACACGGCGGGCAACGACGGACACACCAAATGGACCGCAGCCAGCACTTGGTGGCTGACATATAGGCCAGCGTGTTCCTGGGCCTACATGTCAGAGAGGCGAACTCAGTTGACTTAAGTCAATCTGGCCACCACAGCAGAGCCAACGGATGGTCATTGGGCGCAACCTAACCAGTTCCCAGACCTCGGTTTCGCTCGCACCCAGTCCCAGGCCGCCTCCACCCTCGAGCGCTTAGGGCGGGCGGAGGGAGGCGCTGGTAGGGTTTGTCGGCGGCGATCGTCGGAGAATCGTCCGATTCCGGGTAAGCATTTCTTCTCTCCCACTTGGCCACCTTCACGGTACCCTTTGCCCCCATCCTTCCGCGGCTAATGTTCCCTCGATTTCATCTTTTTTTTTTTTTTGCCTTCCGGGCGCTTGCCTTTTGCCTGGTTCTCGGCCATGGGCAAACTTTCACAAAATCAAATTATAGGGGAACTTTGCGGAACAATGTATGAATACCTAAAAAAGTCAGGGAGAACTTGAAATGGGAAATAAAATAATATAAATAAATTCCAATAGGGAAAATATTCAGCGGATGTAGAAAATAATAATGAAATGGAAGAAAATGAAGTTCAACTGAGTGTTACTTTTCTGTGTTATCTGAATCCTAATTTTGTTTTTCTACACAATCTCTAAGTTCTCAGATTGCTGTAAAATTTTAATCAAATTTACATTTTATTAACATTTTCTGGTATTTTTCCAATGCTGATGAATTGGCTATTTTGGTCATGTACTCATGTGATACCATCTCACCAACAAGATTGACACCTATCTGCCATGTCAACCAAAACGACCCTGGTTGGGTAGTCCATGGACTTGGTCATGTACTCAAGACATGTGCTGTCTCTGAAGTTTAGGGTAAATAATTGAACTTGGCTGCAGTCGAGGGACGTAATGTGCACTTGTCTCTTCTAGGTCAATAATCATGGACGTAGTTACCCACAGGAGTAGTCTGGCTAGGATTAAACTCTTGCTGCTTGGCCCATCTCTTGCATGGTCGTGTGTTGTGTCTTGTGTGGCCAGCTGGGCATGTGCAACCGCTGCAGGTGGGCAAGGTCTTTGATCACAGACCATTCGCATGGCCCAGGTCTTTGAGCCAGAAATTACACAGCCACCGTATGATATGAATCAAATGATTGACATAATCGACTATGTTCTGATAAACATTAATCGACTGTACACAGAGTGTTGAGGCTGACCACCTTTGGTCCTGCTCTGTACACGACAGACATAATTTGTACTGCCTCCGTCCCATAATATAAGATCGTTTTTCAAGCTATGTTAGTTTGAAAAACGATCTTATATTATGGGACGGAGGGAGTACTAGTTAGGTGGATATTGTTTTTGGAATACATGCAAAGCTTGCATGGAGGGTGAAACATGTTTCTTTATATGGGATATTGTTTGTGATGTACCGGAACAACTCTTACGTGGCCTATGAACATTTGCTTTGATAAACACAATTGCTTTTTGTGATCTATTGGAAGAAGTGCCATGTCAGACCACATAAGAATATTTTCCATTTTACAAAATGCACAAAAAAGGAAAAAGTAAAAAATAATAGTGGGCTGGCACAACACATCTAGTCCGATGCTTGTCGCTTAAGGCGTGAGAGCTACATCCAAGGCCCTGAAATAATTTTGGATTTTAGCTGGGTTTGGTAGCTGTGGTTTGGACTTCTTGAGCGTCTGGAGCACACACATCAGGCATGCTTTTAGAAGAAAAAAAACGACTAGATGATCCAAATGCAACTGTTATTTACCTGAAGTTGATTTTTCATGGAGTGATTTTTTCACGGCTAATGGATCTTCAAATGATCAATCCCGTGCCCTGGCTTTGTCTGCGGGGGTTTCTTGGTGCTAGTAGCCGCTATACTGATTGCTTAGGTCGTTCAGGTCTGCTTGGAGTGTTGTTTGACGACTGCTGGGTCTACTATGTTGGTAATTTTAATCTAACTCTCTTTTATTATTTTCTGCACTTGTAAAAAAATCGGTGTTTATTCAGTTTGGACCATGTCTTTGTGACACATTGGAATGAATCTTGTTTGAAATGTTTGTATAGTGCTATTGATTAATAACTAAATCGTTTGTGTTCAAAATCAGATCAAAGGGCTTGTCCACATTACCACATTAAAATGTCAGCAGAGCACATTGCAATTGGTATTACTCATTTCCTATCATTTTACCTTTCCAACATAATTCTTACTTTCTCATGTCACTCATGCGAATCTAAATTACAGGTCTGGTTGGATATCAAAACGGTTACAAATCAAAGTTGTTGCGTGCATTTCTAAATGATGAGGTAAACATGTACCTCATCTACAACTTCTTTAGTCCATTCTGTATAGTTTTTCTGTTTTAACTGTTTTTCATGTGTTGCAAACTCATCTCATGAAAAGGAAGGAACATGCCTTAGCATTCTGTAGCAATGAAGCACAGATATTCAAATGTGCCTCTCCTGATGCAGCATGCTACATGTATTGCACTTTGATTAATCACCTATAATTTCACAAAGTTTGTTGATTATTTATCTTTAATATATTAATATTTTTTTAGATCAAGAAAGCGTGGACATGTTGGGTCAGCATTTTGTGCACATCCTGGTCATGAATCTGATAGAGTTGTCCTTTCAAAGGATGTATCTCTCTTAGATTTTCCGGTAAAATTTCAAATCACATACTTGTATAGTAACTTTTTGATACACATTTTCTGTGTGAAAATTGTATCATCTATAATACAGGATAAGACTGTGTATGCAAGTACAATACTAGGGGGAATGTTCATCTTGGATGGAGTTTTGATTCTTTCAGATGCCAAATTGCCCTTTGCTAGACTGCCAACAGTTGAACTTATTGCTGCTGCAAGTGTACTGAATAAGAATGTTGTTCTCGTCCAAAGCATGAAAGATCCAATAGATGATACCAGAATTTTAGAGCATCACCACGAGATCACACAATTACTTACAGTGAGTTCTTTTTTCCCTTAAACTATCCTTCCGTAAATGCAGTTTTTTAGCTGGTTGTAGAATTATCACCAAGTGCAACTCTTATGCCAAATAAGTCCATCACAACACTATTTACTTTCATACGCATCATTGTGGCCAGCATCCTAATTCAAGCTCTAAGCATTTTTCCCACAATATAATATATTATCTATCAATCAACGTGGACTTTCTTCTGTCAAGGATAGCAGACACAATGAATTACCTATATAACCTAACAATTCTAGATGCATATCCTACCATAGAATTATTGCAGGAGTTGGCCATTGTTAGATCATGTAAATATGCCATCTCACCCCTTCCTCACTTTTAGCTTCAAACTGATAGCGGCAACATTATTGATCTAAAATCAAATTGATGGTACCATGATATAAAATAACGCATGACAAAGTTGTATATTGTAGATATCAGATACGATTGCAGCATTCTTGTGTAATAATCTGAAGAACAAAAAGAAGGATGGCTACGAAAATATTGGGCCCTGCTACAAAATATCTTTTCTAGATAGGAATGAAAGTAATAAACCATATTCACGGTTAGACCTGTAACATATCTTCCTTCCTTTGCCTGAAAATTTTGCTTGCTTTAACCAGTAGTGGGTGAAACCTAACAATTATCTTAAGTGAATGGACGATGTGCTGCTCCTAGTAAATCTATCAAGCACCTATATGTAGAAAATGGAGCATTTCCAACAGGAGGCTTTTTCTCTAGAATCTTCATACGTGAAAACTAAAAAGTAGTTTAGAAAGTTCATTTGATCGATGCCATTTAGCATTCTTATCTTCATCATAGATCTACCAAACTAAATAATTCTCAGCACAATAGTTATGTTGAACATATATGTATCTTAAATGCTTAGTGTATACTAATTAATTAAGCAATTAAAGATGTACTCCCTCTGTAAAGAAATAGAAGATCGTTTAGATCACTACTTTAGTGATCTAAACGATCTTATATTTCTTTACAGAGTACCACACTCACAAAACTGAACTAAAAACTCTTAGAAATTGGATTAAGGAACCATGGAGTGATTAAAGAATGTAACGCAACTGAAGCAGAAATTGTTATGATAAGAACATGAGGGAAGGAGGATGGAACCCTTGTCACTTTTGTTCTCCCAAGAGACCTGTGTGAAAAAGAACCTAGAAGGAAACAGACCCAGCAACTTTACAGCTCTAACATTTTATAGAAGGAGAAAGTTAAAATGCTTGGAACCTTAGTTACAAATTGGCGTGTTAGCACTTGGTATCATCATCTGATTTATTGATGAACCGTCTTTTGCTTCCTAGTCTACCTGAAATTCCTACTAATGAAAAATAAACAACATAAGCACATCTTGTGGCTGGACTGAATCGGTCCAGCGGCAGTACCTCCCCATGCACCACTTCTTCCGACCTTCACGTCACCACCTCTGACTGCAACTGCCTCCTATCCTGACAACGAGAGGCGAAGCATAGGACACCGGAGAGGAGGTGGGAGCCATGGCAGTGCCATGGCATATCTCTGACACCAGATACAACACACCCTACTCTAGTGTGTCCTCATCTCGATCTCTTGTTGTCGCTGTCGATGCCACTGAGCAAAGAGTGAGCAGCACGGGAGGAGGGAGGCTGTGGAAGCGGCGGCATGAGGGGTCTTCTTGTCACCCTCTTTCCTTCGTCTGGACTCTGGAGTGGAGGGGTGAGGAGATCTGTGGGGTGAAAGGAGCAAGCGGAGAGTGTGCAGCGGTGCTAGTGACTCCGTAGGAAGAGGCGTAGGAGAGTGAGAGGAGACTTAGGGTTTTGCTGGTGTTGGCCTGTTGGGCTTTGTTTTTGAACCCTCCACTCAATGTATCTAAGCCGTCTTCTTTTTTCACCACTAAATCAAGCGGTGTATGAGCTCCATCAATGCTAATGGATATTTTTCTCTCAAATGCTTAATGGAACTAATTTAGCTCTTAAATTGTTAGTGGATACTAATTTAGAGGTGGCAAAAGATGTACGGCGCTCACAAAACTGACGTAAGCGTGCTTAGAACTTGGAATAAGTATCCATGCAGTGATTAAGGAACGAACAAAACTGAAGCAGAATTGTTATGACAAGGACATGAGGGTGGAGGGTGCCCTTCCCATTGATGCATTACGCTGGGGAGGTGTTTCTTCATGCAGCTATGACTTGTACTCCCTCTGTTACATCATTCTTTTTCTCTACTGCTTAAAATAGAATAATACTGTTGAAGTATGTGCTTTTCTCTTTAAATATCTACTTATCCGTTAGTTCATTTACTAGACTAAGAAGGCAGTTTTTTTTTGTGATAGTAACATAGTAGCTGTCTTTCTTGCATGTTGTAATTTTGTACAAGATAGAAGAAAATAATTTTTCCACAAGTAGCAAACGACTGAACGAGCGGCAACATTTTTTGTATTTCTTAGCTTTCATATATGTTTATCGCTGTACTTACCAAGGTCAATTTTTGTTTGCAGGGAATGGGTTTGGATGAAGCTTTAACCATTCTACCATCAACGTCTGCAAACAGTAACATCGGAGCATTATCCACCAGGATCAGTAATATGTGTACTGCAGTATATGAGTATCATGCTCCTGCTGAAATGATAATTATGGATAGCTGTATCCATGAAGATCAGGGTACAGAAAAAACCGTTTTAACTATACAAGGACGTGTTCTAAAGGTTTGCAATTTATCTAATATTCAGTCTCAGTATCAATTAATAACTATTATTTTTATTAATTCTAAAGGATTGCACTGAAAACTTGTCCGTCCAGCACAGACCTGAATTTGGTACTCTTGGCCCTTACAGTAGGTGTCTAGGAGATGAAAGGGCAAGCAAGAGTTATCAATCTGTCTGTTGGCCTTTCTCTCCTACCTTAGTGCCCCTCTCCTATGCGCATGCTATCGTAGATGCCATTGCTACCACGGCTAGTTGATGGCGACGCTGCAAGCCTAAGCTGCTCGTTCATCACGAGTTCACAACACTTACCAATCATGCTGCAAGCCTAAGACCCAGAAGCCCCTGCCGAGTGACATCCCGTCTTACAGCACAAACAAAACTCTAGCCGAGAAGCGTCCTCAAGGAGATCGACCTCAAGACATATCTAGGACCAGATCCAATCTAGATTATGCTCTTGTAATCCTTATAAACTTTTTTCAAGATCAATACACTATAGCAGGATGTAGGGTTATTACGCTACTTAGGGTGTGAACCTGGGTGAAACCCGTGTCTTTGGATTCAAAGAGATTCCTATGGGTCCTGATACCTTCGTTTGCAATTTCTACATGATCCTTAGCACGATCATAAGATCGACGGCTAAAAAACTATCAGCAAACGCAGTCGCGGATGCACTCGCTCAGCGTAATTCAAGGCAGAAAATATCACCGGCGTTGGCATGCACACTGTCAATACCTCACTTCACCCTCTTCGTCGAGCTTCAGCAACAAATAACAACCTCCGGTTCTGAGTAGGCCAAACTTCGGGAGCAGGGCCTTCGCTCCGTGTCCAGGATAGCAGCAAGCTTCTGCAGAAATTAATTAGTCAGTCTTGGATCTTATGTTAGGAGTCTGAGTTGTCTTAGGATAAGATTCTAATTAGGAAATCAATGAGAGGTGTAGTCCGAGTCGCTTTTTATTTGATGGTGGTGGTCTAGCCCAAGTCTGTCTAACGGTTGTCACTGAGAGGATCTTGATCAATGAAAGGGCAAGATATAGTAGATATCAATATGTCTCCTACCTCGTGCTTCTTTCCTACCACAGCGCCTCTCCTTTATGCACATGCTATTCTTGACACAACTGCGCCCTACCACAGTTAGCGGTGAGGCCGGCTGAAGCTGCCTATTTACCACAGCTATTACCTGAGATCTGGTACTGGTCTTGGCATATTATGCTAAAAGGCGGTTATTCTGTATCATATTTGTAGTGGAATGTCATCATATGTTCACAAATAACTAAAAAATGTGAATAACTTTTCCCAATATAACTGCACATTGTTTGGTATCTGATATCCAGATGCTAACCTCAATCTGATATCCATTAAATAGAAGCTTTCTGTTTTTATCCTTAATTTCAGGGGGTTCTCAAGAAAAAACAGCAGCTAGAAATTCGTCCTGGATCATTTAGTCACGATGACAATGGTCAAATCATGTGCAATCCGGTCATTATCAATGTAGCAACTCTAGATTCAATTGGTGGTAATGATCAGTTGGAGCAAGCAGCCGCTGGTGATATGATTACAGTCAGGAGTAATATTGATTATGAGCAAATCGGTGGTATTGTTGCAGACATGAGTGGCTTTGTTATTGGTCATGTGGATAGTTTGCCTGATGTACTCTCAGCACTGAAGGTTAGAGAAACTAAAACTTTTAGTTATGAACTGTTTCTAGCATTTTGTTTTGTATGTTTGGGAGTCTACTTTTTTTTTACAAGTACATAATTTGGACTGTCTTGCAGCTTAAAGTTATTCTTCTGCCACTGATGTTTGACTCGTACACGGAAGATTTTAAGGAGGTCTCAATTATTGAGAAAGGTGAGGTACTGTTGGTGACCGTTGGAATGTTATCAGCAGCGGCAGAAGTACGTAAAGTCGTGGATGAGACTACTGTTGTTGTTACTCTCAAATCACCCATCTGTGCAAGGAAAGAAGACAAAGTGCTTCTTCTCAGATCTGCTAATGTGTGTTGGCGTTTAATAGGCCATGGCCAAATAGAGGATGCTACTGTTATCAAAATTGGCAAAGCTATTCATGGTAAGTGACATGTTGCAATGAATTTCTCTTGAATAGTTGAACTTTCTATTGAACTCATGGACTCCATTTCTCCACAGAACCGACCTAATGTTTAATGTTTGACCAACCTTTTGCACTTTGTTTGTCTGAAAGAACGCTTCTAGTGTTTAGGTTGTGGTTAGCAAAATATTTGGTTCTCACTTTGACTTAATGTAATGCGCATATATTTTTTGAAAAGCCAACTATTTATATCTACAATACCAAATATATAAAATGTGAAACTACATCTTAAGATGAATTTGGCATTCTAGATGTAAATTTTTTTCTCCATAAACTTGGTCAAAGTTTGTGGGGTTTGACTTTTTGAAAAACCTATATGCACTTCATTATGAAAAAGAGGGAGTATTAGAAGAAGGATATGCCAAGAAGGCGGAAAGGTTACAAAAAGCGCAGAACAAAACAAATCCAGAGCTAGCCTAGAACAACCCAAACTAAACTAACATACGAAAGCCTATAGAAAAGAAGATGAAAACCTAGGCTAAGCTAGACCAGCTGCTTGAATATCTTGAATGCTGTGGGAGCTTCATCAACCCTTTGGCAGCTGCCAACTTCCACTGCTCTGCCTGCCTCAACATAACGTCTGCTGCATTGTCTTTCACATCCTAGCCGAGTAGATGTCTAGTAATGGTGAGTTGGTGACAGTCACATGCATTATAACAGAGTGTTACAGTCATGAAAAAAATATAGGTCGCATATTTACATAGTTACCACAACTTTTATTCTCTGCACTTTGATTTAATTTCCATGATAACGGAAACATTAGCGGTAGCTGTTCTAAAGTAATTATCGTGCCAACTAATTTCTGAGATTAAAGCAAAAACACAACGTGACAATCCTCAACTTTAGTATCTTAGTACGGATTGGTTTAACATGTGTATATGCTGTGTGGAAATATACAACTTTTATTTCCATGAGTCCATCTGTAGGTATACATACATGTACATGTGGGATAACCCAACCAAACGAAGCTATTTAATATTTTTTTTGAGTTCACAAAACTATTTAATTAGGAGCTGACTAATGTTTCTATAGAACAGGCATGGCCAACTTCCAGTAGCCATCTTATGTTGGCTAAGTAATATACACCAGGTTGCCCTTTTTTTTTTATAGTAGCAGCATTGCTCATTTGACCCTATTCATTTCAGGTTAATTTCATATCAATTATGAAATCCGAGGAAGGCCCTTGAAGACAATCCTACAGAATTTTGAAATTGCATCTTTTGACTTTGTGATATGGTGTAGCACGTTGACGGTTGCAGGAAGAACTAATGGCTGATTCTTTTGTGCAGCACGTTGATTCTAGTCATGCTTTGTCTTTAGTTGGCTGTAGCAACATTAGCTTTTGATAAAAGGCAGTTAGCCTGGACTCAGTTTTGTAGTGTTATTGACCTTATATGTAACCGTGATGAAAGGGACTCTGCTGATTCTTTTTTCGAGTATATAAGCATTGGCAGTTTGTATTTGACTAACTCACGGGCTTATAAAATTGTTGTGGTCGTGATGAAAGGGACTCTGCTGCTTAGTACCACTAGATGACCCGTTGTGCCAATGGCGCAAAGGCCGAGTGTAAGCTAATTATTGTAAGAGCATGCATTAACATATTGTTATTCAAAAAGAATAGCTCATTCTATACGCAGTAAGTACATAAGATTGAAAATGATGCAATAAGTCATGTAGGAAAGAACTCTTTTGATCTGTTTAGATTGGATAGACAATCATGCAGAGGCCTTTGGATGTGCACTTAAAGGTGAAAGCATATATTTCTTCCATCAAGGTTGTTTCAAAAGCATACCACATAGCAGTCTAAGCGGCAAATAACCGATAGCTAAATGCACAGGATGGTCTTAGGGGATTACATAAGATCCAACAGGATGATAAACACGGAAGTCTTAATAGGCATCTGTACTAATACTAAGTTATATAAAAAGGGGCTCTTGCAACCGAAAGTCCTTTTCTGTGCTCGAGCACATGTGCTCCCGGTATCGTCCCCGTTCAATGTCCCCGAGATCATGGACCCAGCACGTGAGGGCCCAAGAATTCTTATTTTGTTCAGGACCGATGGCCCACATCACAGACAACGCCGTCAGTCACGTTTCTAACGGAAGCACACGATACGGACCGTCAAAACCGAGACGAACGGAGACGCTGGGCCCCATATATCGCGCTCCACCGTTGCACTTACCAATCTCCCGCCCGTTGCTAAAAAAAAGCTTCCTCTGCCCCCAAAAATGCGGAGATCTCTGACGGCGCCAAGCCCCACTTCTCGCCAAGCGATGCACAGGATGCTCGCTCGATCTACACTGCTGAATACAGGCCTCCCTCTCCCAATGCTTATCTATGGATAGGCATCCATTTTTTCTGCTCATGTCGTTCAAAATTTGAACTCGTAGATCTGCCTTTGTCTGCCGCACCAGAATTTTGTAGACACATGTCTGCAGACAGATATGAACGCAGCATGCATTAAACTTTTTGTACCTTTCCACTACAGGTACTGTCTTCCAATTTACCCAACAAACTCAAATACCAACATCATAATTCTGGAGGTATAACCATCACCGCCCACCCACATCATAATTCTCAAGATCAAAACACAGCCCTATTCACAACACATCCAGTACAGTTATTCGGACCACAAACTATTTATTCAGACAAGTTCCGCACAGGAAGTTCAAGGAATACATTGAGACACACTTGTCGATCTACACATGCAAAGGAAATTTTAAATCTTTACCACGAGACACAGGCTACAACAAATCAGTCCGCACTATCTGGAAATTGTCATACGCATACACCATATATCCTAACCATGCAAGTACTGTCTCAGGTACATCCCTATTTTTTCAGTCTCACTTTCAGACGTAGCTCTGCTGCTTCGTTGCAATTGTTCCGCCGGTGAGTGTGACCTTTGACTCCACAGTTCTTGCATCGAGCAGGACTTCTAACCTGCTTTGGTACATCTCCGCGGTCTGGGCACGTAGTCCTTTTGTGCCCCTGTTGCCAGCAAATGGTGCAGAACCTGGTCCTCTTGCTCAACCCATCGTAAGTCGCTTTCTCTCTGCTGGTCGTAGGCCTGCCCATCTCATTCCTTTTTGCCTGTGTCAATAGTCCTGCCAATCTGTTCCCAGAGTCATCTGCTGAATTAACATCATCGTTGTGAAGGCTATTTTTTCATCTGTCCCCAGTAACAACAAGTGCCCATTCAGTCTGAATTTGGTTCATGACATCACCATTTTCGGCAATCATGTCTTCCGGTCCAAGCGGTTGTGCTCCTCAGAGTGTTCTGCTATGTACTAGCCATTGGCCTTGGACCACAACAACCTGATGAGAGCAGGGCATTCACAACGGCACGGCCATGTGTTCTCAACCCCCGCCTTCCCCTGTGTAAACAAACAGCCACAAAGAGAGAACACTTTTTCAGAGACAACTGCTGGATGAAATATTTTCAAATACTAACAATTTATAAATCCATACTACCATACCGCACAACCACAAACAATCTCCTGCATGCATTTTGTCCTCTCCACATTTAGCCTACTCTTGCCGTATCTTATGTCAGATCCTTTCTCCCACGAATACAAGTCGTAGGAATCGTAGGCTTCACCAAGAGAATCAAAGCTTGCACCCAAAGTTGCCACTATGACATTATCCCCAGGATCAGTGGCGGAGCTACGGCAAGGCCAAAGTGGCCGTGGCCTGCCCAGGATCTGTATGTTTTTTCTTTCATACGCATTGGTAGCTCATAAGCCTGGTCTACTGGCAGACACCACCTAGGCCCCTAATCCCCATTACGCTCCATTTAGTGAGAGATTCGCACGACGCCAGGAATGGAGCAGTAATTATTGGCCACAAGGAGCAGCCAAGCAGCGGCGGCACAGCAAGCATCAGCGGCCACTAGCTGGCCAACATCATCCACCGCACATTCGCACACCCAAGCGACGACGGTCTTGCCGTGCGTATATATTTGCTGATCTAGTTAAAAAATTATTGAGAACTGACTCATGTCTAATGAAGTAGCACGATTCATCGTAATTTTGAAAAAAAACGTGCACTTGTTTGCCTCGCCCGCCCAACTATTTTTGTGTAGCTCCGCCACTGCCCAGCATTGTTGGCAAAACCACAGATAGTCTTCTCCAGAGCAGTAGTCCGATTAGGACATGGCGTCTTTCCCGGCGGAGCAGCACCTACCCTCACTCTGCAACCAAGCAAATCCCACAAACTGATACGAATTTCATGGATAGTTTTATAGAAAACACTAGCAAACATTTGCAAGCACCCGACACATCACTTTTTGCAGTGTAATAGTGCTCGAATAATAACATTTCTTGCCCCTGCTCTTCTACTTTTGGTTTAGCTGCACAATCACCGATTTCACAACTTTGTTAATAACAATTTCCTGATTTCACACACTAGCGGTAACATGGTAATTACTTCATATTCGAGAAACATGGTAATTACTTCAAACCATAAATCACGCAATGCCCAGTCTATTCTTCTTCTGAATTTCAGAAGCATGTACTAACAGATCAGTCAGCCCTGCATCTATATTTACATGGCCACACACCTAGTAGTTCAGGCAGTACCAACTCATAGGGACCCCTCCCTGTCACATTTTGCATGCTCAGCTTATTTCAAATCATGCCATAATAATTCGTCGCACAAATTTTGTGGTTCTGCTGAACTGACATACCTTCTTTTCCACCCAGGAGCTCTAGGGTCGATCTGTCCAATGGAGTGCTCCAACGCTCTCGGCGACCCTTCTCGGACTACATCCGTCGCCCCTTCCGCCGCACAGATCTGGCCGTCCGCATTCACCTCCACCATAGGCGCCAGCGGCTCCTCAATCGGCCGCGCCACCGAGTAGTGCAGCGGCTCCAACTGAATATCGCTGTCGTTCACCTCTTCCAGGTTCCAGCACGGTGGCCCTGGGCACCCAGATTGGAAACAGAAGATTTATCTTAGCGAGCAACCCCCAAAATCACTCACCACAAAATACAACAAGTGGACAGATTGCTCACCTCTTAATCTGCATAAGGAACTCCATCTTTCGCCGGTTCCGCTCAGCCCTCCTCGCGCACGAGAATCGCCGCTGAGCTCCGCCGCTTCCGCAAGTGACTAATCCAGGCGGCGGCGGAGGTAACCGGAAAGCAAGTTTCCCGGGCCACGGATCGGAAAGGACATGACGTCATGGGCCACGACTCGGCTTCGAGGTGTCCACGGCGTTCTAGCTCCGTCACAAACATGGCCCACCGTCCAGGGTTCACGGCCCACGTGACATGGCCCACGAAGTGAATCCCATCGCATCCCAACGCTATAATGAACCGCCCAGATAACGAGTCCATTTGTGCTCGAGCACAATTAGTCCGTGTCCCTCTTGCAACTTGCTTATATTGAGTAGACGATCACGCAGAGTCCCTTGGAAGTGCATTTGAAGGCGAAAGCATATACTTGCCCTTCGTTCATGTGTGCCTGACGGAAGAAGTCGCTCCAGCCTTTAGTGATGGTGGCCCTTTTGTCAACACCCTTGATAAAGGGGGTCGTGACAGCGTAGTTTCGTCTTCAATAGTGATTGACAGTTCACCATGGTCAGCATCCATGTGTGGGAAAAAGGAACCCGTAGAAAGGGAACGCTAAAGTACTGAAAATAACAGTAAAGGTTAGTCACTATAACATTTTCTACCATGCTATTATATGAAACCGGACAGAGTAATTGCAAAGGATTACCATGCTTTTGCCTTCTGTTGTAAATGTTTCTGTCATGTGGCACACATAGTAGTTATCAGGCGTGGTGGTGCTGCAGATGATCTTTCACAGTGTACGAACATTATGGTTATAGAGCTTAACTGTGTTGCCCCACGCAATGTGGTGACTAAACTCATCTAAGTAGTGGATGCAAGGCTCACCTATGTTAAGTTGTACAAAGTTATATCTTTTAGCAGTTGTTGCGAGAGTTGATGGAATGAGAAGAGTAATGTAGCTCTTACCACGGAGAATATACTTTCTAGGCTTTACATGGATTTTCTTGCCTTTGAACTTTTGGATTCGAGTTTGCTTTGCATGGGCAATGAATATACTCGGCTTATTGTGCTTCTGACACAGTGGTTCGTCTGTGTTGGTAGATAAGGAGATCATGGTAAGAGTTTGCAATAGCAAATAGAGGGCAACATAAACAAACAGAGGGGCTAATTAGCTTGTGTGTACTCGTGAAAGGTAGAAAGATTATCTATTGTATATGGTCAGTGGGAAGCAGGGGCTAATTAGCTTGTGTGTACTCATGAAAGGTAGAAAGATTATCTATTGTATATGGTTAGTGGCAAGCAGTAAGCAGTGCTTGTACATGTAACAGCAAATAAATCAGAGCATTAATGAATAGCAAACAACTTGTACATGTAACAGCAAATAAATCAGAGCATTAATGAATAGCAAACAGAACACCTACTGGACTTGAAAGAAGTTTGTTTTATTACATACTTGATCAACTTGCATGCATAAGTGATAAAAAAGACTGATCGAATAGCATGCATTAGTGAAGAAGAAGAAACATTTTTTGCGATGTACAATCAATCATAAGTATGTTTTTCAGAATTACCATGGGTAATTGGCCACCGCTGGTATCACTGGCTGTGTCTACCTCTTGTTTAACAGCTGTCATCTGGAAAGTAGTAGAATAATTAAGTTGATTTATCTACTGTGGTTTTAACTGGGATGATTAACAGTGATGCATGTGTTTTAATACGGTGAGACTTCATAGGCCATTGGTGGTAAAAGATGCTCATTATATTTCATAAATAATCATAATCCTCAAAAAATCTTATTTCTTCACGTGAGAGGTGAAGTATATCGCTCAATGCGAGAGCCACCGGCCTTGCCGTCATTGGCGGTGGGTGAAATCGATGGCATCCAATCGAACCCAGTAGGCGGCGGATCTCTCTGGCCTCATCTTCAAGGTCTGTGAAGAGCACAACGCACTCGGCGTTGCGGATGAAGGTCTCATGGTGCTTGACCGTGCGAGTGCTCTTCATGGACTTGAAGATTGCCCAGTTCTCGAAGACGATATTCAGTGAGACAAAAAACTGTATGGGAATAATCAGGATGGGATAGTGCTTTTAAGCACTATATCAAGAACCAAAGCCATGGCAAAAATTATGGTGATTTCATATGTAAATAAACCTGAAAAAGTAGCAAGATGACTTAGACCGAAAAACAAATCTCTTGACAGTGCTCTCTGACAAGTGCTGCAGAAATGGATAAAACCCAGTCACAGTCTCTACTCTATACCAACGCTTCCTGTAGGTTGGGTGTAGTATACAGATTTTGGGAGCTATAGTGTCTTTCAGCATAGCATCTAAAATAATCCTTGGTGGAATGTGTACAGTATCCATTAGGAAATACTAAGATGATCTTGTAAGTGTTAGATTATCGCTCATAAAAAAGGCTATATAAGGTTAACCTGTACGTGCTATTTATCTCTTATAATATCTATCTTTGCAAAGGAAAAAAATGTACAATAAAACCAAATATCATGTATGGAATAAAAACTTTCTGGGAAATTATAGTAGATCCTAAACAAAAAGAAAATACAAAATAGAAAGGTACTTTGACATGGCCTTCCATCAGTGTATTCATTTGTCTTCTATTGATCACCCACACCTGAAATGAAAATAAAAGGATGGCTTCTCATTTCGGTCTAAAAAATTAAATCAACAAATGATAAATGAAAATTAATGTTAATAATTTTGTAACTGCAATAAATATGGCATCAGGACCAAAAGATGCTCAAATAATATCAATGCCTAAACTGTAGTAGCATGCAGATATAACATCCTTTTTGTCTCATAAACCAAAGGAAGTTCAGAATATACCATCTTAAATCGGTGTGAGCGCCTTGGCTTGCATCATCTCCTAGTTGACCTAAGCTACAAATGCAATACAGGTCAATACTCTGATTTCATTGACCCTATTTTGCACAGGTCAATACCGAAGGAACCAAATCAGTCAATAGAGATACTCTGAATAAATGCTTACCATATTTTTACAGAGATGCAGAGGGAGAGGGAGCAGGAGAGGGTCTGAGTCTGATGGTGTAGAAGAAGCTGGAGAGGAAGACGACCATGCGGTCTGCGCCTGCCGAGAAGAGGCGATTGGTGCCGTTCATGGCGCCGCCGAAGTGGTTATCAAGGGCAGAGATGATGGGAATCTCGGCGTCCGTGGCGTGTGGGTGCAGCGGCGGCCACCTCGTCCTCTCCATGAAAGCTTCATGTCCTCGTCCATCTCTCCAGTGTGGTGGTGCCCATGCCTCTCCTGCTGAGAGTTGAGGAGCGGCGAAAGCCTGGGTTAGGAGCAGCTATGGCAAGAGCACAACGTGGTAAGATGAACGGGGAAGGAGAAGGTCGATGTACCTCTTCAAGGAGCGAAGGAGAGGGGCTTGAGTAGCAGGCTGCACCCTTCCTAACGAAGAAAGAACGCCGGTCGACTGATGGCGCTCCTCGCACACGCATCTGCACCTGCCGCTCCTGGGTCGAGCCGGCAGGTTCAGCAGGAAAAATAGTTGAAGGATGCAATAAATGGCATCTCAAATTTTGTAGCCCAAGAACAAACATACATTTAGGTAAAAAGAATTGAACACACACCTCAAAGGGAAGCATGACGAAGAGTGATGTTATCATGGGAAATATGCAAAGAGCATCAGGGGTCGTTAGATCTGTAAGCCATGGAGCTCCAGCCCCTTTTAAAAATGGAACTTTCTCAACCACGTTTGATATCTAGAAGCATGACAGAAAATTGAAATGCCTGCCTGAAATTATCAGTTGAATGCTTTAGGCTTGAAAGAGAAGGAAATCACAGTTCAAAACCTCTGCACGAAAATAACCCTTGCATACACCAGTACAACAATGAAATACCAACATGTGCTCAGTTTCAGGAGCCAGCCAACAAGTTAACCCAAAGCTGAAGCGATTAGCATCTTGTAGAACGATGGGCAAATATATACTAAGATATATACACGATGGTTGCTTTCTTGATACTTTCTTTTCCTCAGTTTACCTCTTGAATAATGACAGGCTATGATTTACTATTTGAAGTGAACAGGTTTTTCAGCAGTATCATGGGCAAATAAAACTAATTTCTTACATAGATCAGGCCTATTGCCCAATTAGTGCAGCCAAGTGATAAAAGTTAGAACTTGGAAGTGTCATGTTTTCCCTATAGTACATGAGAGTTTTGATGATCACGGTCCTTACAGCCGTATTATACACCATTAAAACTGAAAATTACCATTCGGTTTTGTTCTGAAGAAGATTGCAGTGCAACTATTGATTCTAATTTTTTTAGAATGTCTAACAAAAGTGCCAAAAAAGTAAGATTAAGCAGTTGGCTATTTTATTCATTAAATGTCGGAGAGAGTCTGTATCTGAGATTTGGACCATGATAGATCAAGAACATCAGCGGCGTGCCCCAGGGGCGAGCAAAATGGCTTATCTCTGTGTAGGGGAACGCAGCAGAAAACAAAAAATTTCCAACCTACGCACCAGCCTAGGACCACTATGGAGACTTCATACATGGTTTGATCTTTTTCGTTACCAACTCGTAGCGCAGTGGGAAGTAGAGTCGATGACGAACGGCGGTGCAGATCCCCGCAGCTAGGATTTACAACCTCCCAACCGCGAGGATGTATACCCTCATCTACTCCTCAGACAACCCTCCGGGAGGCGGTTGAACGGCCCCTCGGACGGTGTCGCGGACAGCCCTTCGGGAGGACCTTCGAAACTCGAACGGTCACTCGGACAGCCCTTCGGGAGGACCTTTGAAACTCGGACGGTCACATGGACAGCCCTTCGGGAGGCACTCACGAACTAAGACCGAAACTACGATCTCTCTACAGAGTTGCACACATACGGTGTCATCTATCCGGCAGGGCTTCGCCGTCCAGAACTAGTTCCTGCCGGAACCCAGACAGCCTTACGGCTCTATGAAACTCTTTTCGTGGGAGGAAGAGAAGAAGGCAGATAATGCATGGCATGTGTATGAGAGCAAGGGATGATGTTTGGTCAGCCCCCTCACCTCCTATTTATAGGGAAACCAAGGGGTAGGATGGGTATTCTGAAATACCAAAAGTGCCCCCACTTTATGTCACACACAAAGGGTATAAAAGGCATAAAGGGATGACAAGTGGAGCCCCATGGAGGAGCTGCACCCTCCAACGTCCCACCTTCATGGGGGGCCCCAAAGGGGGTTCCTTGATCCCCAAGTCCTTCTAGAAGCCTTTTGGGAAAAGCCCCAAAAGGTGGCTTTCCATCAAATATCGCAAAAAGCACTTTCACTATTCATGACGACATTTTTTAGCGTCCGTTCGAACTGAAAATATTTATGTGGGCTTAGAACATTTCCAGTACCCAACATAATAATTTTCAACGCGTTCCGAAACAATTCCAGTTTTAGTGATTTTCATCTGCGAAACACATCTGAAGTGGCTCCGGCAGCTCCGGAACATTTCCGGTTTTTATCTCAGAAAATTCCAAAAAGCTTCCAGAATGATTCTGGCACCCTCCAAGAATTATCAGGCATTTGCCAAAACCAATTTGACTTAATGGTATATCCCGAAACAAATTTTCGGTATCATCGAAAGTCATCCGATGACCTCTCTCTGCGGTACGATTCCGCTGTCCGAAACTTTTCCGGTGTCCGAAACTTTTTCGGTGATTTTCTCTCAGACTCCCTATGTAGTATTCAGCAGATAGATGACCCTTAAGCGTGTGACCCTATAGGTTCGGTGAAGTATAGACATGACCCGGAACCCCTTCCGATCAATGATCAACATCGGAGCCGTGGACACCCATATTGACCCCTATACCCACACGAATGAATATTGGAGTGAACCTCCAGTTGTCGTGTGCTATTCCTGTTGCTTCGCCATATGTTACAAAGACCCGAGGTGAGATTTACTTGCATCCCCGTGGATCAACAATTTGTCCACTATGCTAGTTACCTCGTTACTGGTTTTGTTCTCTTTTCTCGTTTCCGTGTTCCGGCATCCCTGTGATCAAATCACACTGTGTCTGGCCAGACGATGATGGATACCGTAACACCGAGAGGGCCCGAGAATATCTCTCCATTGTCGGAGGAGCAAATCCCAATCTTGAGCTATCAAGTTACTTGACACACTTTTCCATGAACCCATAAGCCGCCGTAATAGCCACCCATTTACGGATGACGTTTAACAAACCCCAAAGTTCATGAAGCAAGCATGAAGAAACTCGATACTCTCATGGTCTAAGGAATCATGCAAACGTTAACCATCTCTGTGTTATTTACCATTAACTTGTGACGAATGAATCTCATAGCATAACATCAAACTGGGTCGATTCAACACAAATGTTCTCTTAACATTGTGCCCTCAAAGTTGCTGGCATAGACATGCCCATGATCAGGAAAACGGAACCATCATGCAACACTTGAGCTAGTCTTAGAGGCCAAACTAGGAATACTTCTTACCGTTTATTATTCCACACGTGCATATGAGTCCTCCTTCGAGCCTCGTGGATATTGCAGACTCGAGAATCATTGCAGTTATAGCATGGAACATAAACATAATTATGAACTCAGAGATAAATAATATCATTTATTATTGCCTCTAGGGCATATCTCCTACAGACTCCCACTTGCACTAGAGTCAATAATCTAGTTAATGCTAATGCACTTTACACCTATGGCATGACGGTGTAAAAAATGCTTCGCATGTGGTATAGCCTGATGTCCATCAGATCTGACAACTTCAGCTCCGTGTCTATCTCTGCATATCCTCGCGTTTTCACGCTTTCACAAAATTCATATTTTCTGCGGACTTGGCTTTGTATAAATGTTAATCACAGGTTGAACCTGGATTCCTCAGACTGAGTTATGGAGAAACTACCTACAGTAGTGTCCCATTGACAAAAGCCATCTTGGAACCATACTAAGTTCATGAATGAACTATATGATTCAACATCTTGTTTTTCGCTTCTAAAGCGTCAACATACTTAGTCATTTGTTATAGAATTCACCACATTATGTTGTTGGGAACAATTTCCAACTACCGTGCCACCATATTGTGTATTACACAAAACCTTTAACTTAAATCGAAAATCGCATGGAGAAACGATGAAGACTGTATCGATGTAACATTTTACAACGAACTCTTCATGATCTCCGCTTGCGAGAAAACATATCATCAGTACTTACTCTAGTACTCAATGACATCTTTCACTGTTGCCCCATGATCAGTACTTTGATCACTTTAGTATCCATACTCGCAACATCGTGGGAGTATTGGACATATCTGGTTTTTTACATACCATGGAATACATGATTAATCCAAACATAAAAGTGTGTGGAATCTGCATCATGTATTTTGCTCATCAGTGTTTTGGGACATTGATTCTTGCAAAAACTCTTTCCAGGTGACTTCGGCAAGAATCACTCCTTGTCGTTCTTAGTGCTAAACGGTTTTAGCATCTTGTCAATATGTATTTATTGCTTAGCCTATTAGGTAAATCTATCTCCATAGATCATTATGCCTAATATTGAGGCTATTTAGCCTAAGCATTTCATCAAAAAACTATTTTCAAATGAAGTCCTAATTCGTGTCAAGAAATTTATTTCCAATTAACAATGTGTCAAGCACACAAGGTTTTTAGAAATATTATTAGGCTCCCACTTACTTTCTTGAATTACAAGCATCTTCGTTACCTATTGATGAAGTCAAACCCCTTTGACCATTTCATCAAAACACAAAGATTCCAACTCCATTTTGCTCTCTTCTGTCCATCGCTGGAACTCTGAAGTTTGCACCCTTACTAGTACCCTCTGGATAGAAAAAATGCCTTGGACTATATCACATGCAAGTCCTTGGTTTCATTTCCATCAGATGGAAATCCTATTGTCATCCATGTTTCATATCTCATGATTGAAATATGTATTAATTGCTAGTTCAACCCGAACCGACTTTAAGCATCGCTACGATGAAAACAACCTCATCATAGTCAACTCTTGAACTTGTTAATTCAAGAAGTCGAGCTTTATGGATAAAACATTTTTATCCATATCAGTTTTAAGTTCTAAATATTCGTTAGACTCTAAGTCTTCCAAAAGGTGTATCAAGGTTTTAATCTTGAATCACATATATGGAAACTAACTCGGGTTGTATTGGCATTTAGCCAATTCCGGAGTCAGGGTCCATCAACGCTTCCTTGTGTATCGTAGGTATAATGTTGTCTAACAACAATATCTCATTTGCGCACCTGAGAGGTTTGCACGAGCCTTGCCTACATGGTTCAGCTGCAAGTTCGACCGAAGTTCATACATTTTATTGTAGAGACTTCCGTATCAGTCACGGTACGAAACTCTGGAATTACTTCGAAGGTCTCTTTCCTTTGACCTGATGACAAAGATAGTATTTATCTCGTCGAGTTGCACTATTCTCCCACTCACCTTTTTGAAAGAACTATTCCCTTTAAAAGCACATTGTTCTTTATGGCAAAACTTTTTGCCTCGGTATTGTGGTGAGGGAATACCCAATAATTTAGATAACCTACAAAGTAGCACTTGTCTGATTTGGAATAAGTTTGTAACCTTTTACACAAGCCCAATATTCCAAATGTTAAGAAAAGATATAACATGGTTGGGCGTACCATACCATGCCATCATTTCAACAGACCCGATGGAGCTCTTTTCAGTGTAAAAGCTGCAGTCTCTAAAGCATTACTCTTTAAAAGTGATAATGGCAAATTTATTTATGTCATCTTTGATCTTACCATCTCATAAATGGTTTGATTACATCTTCACAGAGATTCCACTCATAGTGGTGTTCCGGGAGGTGTAAGTTATGAAACTCTTTTCACAACTCATCAGACATTCGCTAAACATGTAACTCAAATATTCCTTTGTGCAATCAAATTGCAGAAACATAATTTTCTTGTTACAATAACTTCTACTTCATTTTTGAAAACCTTTCGAATGATTTCAAAAGATCCAGACTTACGTCTCATCAAGTAAATATCCATATATCTACTTGAGTCATTTCAGAAGATAAATAAATCCACCACTTGCAACAATATTTATTGAACTACACACATCAAAATGTATGATCACCAATAAGTTTGTTGCTCGCTCCTTATGGCCTGTGAACGGTATTTCAGTCACTTCACTTTTTGGAGGAAAGTTGCAAGTGTCAGATGATTCAAAATCAAACGACTTCAAAATCCATCATAATGGAATTTTTCCATGCGGGTTTCTCCAATGTGACCAAATGTAGTGCCACACATGTGTAGTATTCTCATAGTCTCGCGACATTTAGCGTCAGTGTTATGGATGTATCATATTACCATCAATATTCATAACATACATCCCATCTTGGATGGAAGCATGACCCTTCATGTTATTCATAATACTTAACAACAATTGTTGGTTTTATGAACAACTCTTTTGCAACAAACATTGTGCAATGGGCTAGAGTGTATGAAACTCTAAAATGAATTATGAAAGTAAACCCAGAGGTATTTTATTATTATCAATATTCATAACATACATCTCATTCATAATGAAAGTATGGCCCTTGTGTTATTCATAACATCGAACATAAAAAGTTCTCTTATGAACAACCTTCTTGCAAGATACCTGATGCAATGGGCTAGAGTTTGTAAAACTCTAAATGAATTATGAAAATAAATATAGACGACAATACACCGATGGAAGGTATAGTAACATTTACTATGTTCCCTGTGTATACCTTAACCTCATTTCTGGCTAGTCTTTTTAGGCCATAGTAGCTCTTACATTGATTCGCAACAGAATGCAATTAAGCGGGTATCTTTGTGATTAACTCACAATACCCAAGAATTAGTGATTAACATGTTTAACCATAATTCCCAAGAACTATATATTTGACCAGCCTACTTATACATCAAAAACTTGTATGACATTCATACATGAGCTGGATATTCCAGTCATCTTTCTTTCTGCCTTTATACTTCTAACAGTTTAACTTTTAGTATTTCTCCTACTCGCAAAAGAAGCACCCAACTTAAGAGTGGCGTTAGCCCCGGACTTCCTAGGCGTGTAAGTCACACTAACACCCTTTGGACACGTCCTTTCTCTTTAAGTTGTTGTTTTATTCACCTTTCATCATATGACAGGCGTTCTTCTGGATCCCTCTCTTATCAGTCTAATGCATAGTAAACACTTTACTAATAATCTGCAATCAAACATTGCCTTGGATATTTCATATCTTTCAGCCTTTGTTTCTATCTGAAAATTAATTTTCAGTTCCATGAATATCACATAACTATCCCAAACTTTCGAAGTTCGAGTTTCATGGAAGGAAACATATTGCACTTGACCGCAAGGGAATTCTAGCTTCTGGATCGAAGGACGAGAGTCTCATCATCCATTGCTTTTACCGGGAGTATACGGAAAGCATGCGATAGGACAAAGTCCTTCTCGGCACTTTTGAGGACAATCCTCACATTACGTTACTAATCATAAAGTTTTAACCAGATATTTAACAGCTATTCAATTTTAACAGGGAAGGTGGAAACGCGAGCCATTATTCTACAACTATTTTGCAAGAAACACTTAGACAATGTTCATAATTAATTGCACTGAGAATTAAACATGTTAATTCAACAGTGCGCTCCCACTCAAATCAATATCTCTCATAATTAATTTTGAGTGATACAAGATCCAGACTTCAACTCATCGCCATAGAATCATCATCTCATAACGGGAATTTTAATCGGTAGGCCAACTTGCCGATCACATCTCTATGTGACTCTTGCTCATCTTTTGATGCGTGTGTTCCGAGCTCAGGACGATCCTGCCATGAACGTCAAGACAACCAAGTGATCTTGCTTCAAGGTCTGACCTCACCCGCCTCACACTTCTCTAATTGTTCGTACCCATGCATCCATGGCGCACCCCGAAAATATAGGTGCCATGACGGTGCTACACTTGGGAGAACACTAACTACTTGATATTTTAGTGAGAGATCACCCTAATAAAAAGTGACTACAATGCAATCAAGAAGGGTGCATCATAAGGGATAAACATCTCAGTCAATTCATAATAGCATGATATGGTATAGCCCTTTCTGACGGAGAAGTCTTTCATTTCTTCGTCTTCGGCATTCGCGTCGGTGTTCACCTTCGTGAAGATTGCCACCACCTTGTCGATGCACCATATAATATTGCTATCTCTATAGCTAATAAAATAAGTGCATTACTTAAGGTTGACACGCAGGTCGCTAAAGTGACAATCATATGGCTCCAGCCATCATGCCGAATCATGACACGTAGGTCATGTTAATTACATTATATAGTCATCTCATACATAATCAAATTATTATGAGCACTGCTATACCACATCACATGCAAACCATCCTGCAAAACCAAGTTAGACGCCTCTAATTGGTTCATACAGAAAAGGTTTTACGTGGCTTCTAAGGGTTCGAAACAAACCAAAGCTACCTACGTCCATCATCAACTATGATAATTCAAGTCGCTAGATTAACATCTCGGGATGTATGAAGCACGAGATAATAAAATCTCGAACCCCATACTAAATTTCGTCATACGCATGACCCCCGTGCAGATCATATCTGCAATGCCCTTTCATCTGCGAATTTCATCTTTCTTTTGACTACGGCAGAACCCAAAGAACTGATAGCACTTCCATGACCAATCAGGATCACGGATTGCCAGAACTTTGTCAAATTCCACCATGCTGTCTCGAGATTGAGCAAACACAAATTCTAGGGAAGCAATAAGAACGTCGGGTAACAGATTTCATCTGTCACCCGCACAAATAATTTTCAGCAATAGATCTCATGTACTCCAAAATTATATTATGCAATACCCATACATCTCCATGTATTCTAGATCGTAACCTGCATCTACGCATAGCACGACTCTAGATGCCACTGTAGGGGAACGCAGCAGAAAACAAAAAAAAATCCAACCTACGCACCAGCCCAGGACCACTATGGAGACTGCATACATGGTTTGATCTTTTTCGTTACCGACTCGTAGCGCAGCGGGAAGTAGAGTCGATGACGAACGGCGGTGCAGATCCCCGCAGCTAGGATTTACAACCTCCCAACCGCGAGGATGTATACCCTCATCTGCTCCTCAGACAACCCTCCGGGAGGCGGTTGAACGGCCCCCTGGACGGTGTCGCGGACAGCCCTTCGGGAGGACCTTCGAAACTCGAACGGTCACTCGGACAGCCCTTCGGGAGGACCTTCGAAACTCGAACGATCACATGGACAGCCCTTCGGGAGGCACTCACGAACTAAGACTGAAACTATGATCTCTCTACAGAGTTGCACACATACGGTGTCATCTATCCGGCAGGGCTTCGCCGTCTAGAACTAGTTCCTGCCGAAACCCAGACAGCCTTACGGCTCTACGAAACTCTTTTCGTGGGTGGGAGAGAAGAAGCCAGATAATGCATGGCATGTGTATGAGAGCAAGGGATGATGTTTGGTCAGCCCCCTGACCTCCTATTTATAGGGAAACCAAGGGGTAGGATGGGTATTCTGAAATACCAAAAGTGCCCCCACTTTATGTCACACACAAAGGGTATAAAAGGCATAAAGGGATGACAAGTGGAGCCCCATGGAGGAGCTTCACCCTCCAACGTCCCACCTTCATGGGGGCCCCAAAGGGGGTTCCTTGATCCCCAAGTCCTTCTAGAAGCCTTTTGGGAAAAGCCCCAAAAGGTGGCTTTCCATAAAATATTCCAAAAAGCACTTTCACTATTCATGACAACATTTTTCAGCGTCCGTTCGAACTGAAAATATTTATGTGGGCTTAGAACATTTCCAGTACCCACCATAATAATTTTCAACGCGTTCCGAAACAATTCCGGTTTTAGTGATTTTCATCTGCGAAACGCATCTGAAGTGGCTCCGGCAGCTCCGGAACATTTCCGGTTTTTATCTCAGAAAATTCCAAAAAGCTTCCAGAATGATTCTGGCACCCTCCAAGAATTATCAGGCATTTGCCAAAACCAATTTGACTTAATGGTATATTCCGAAACAACTTTTCGGTATCATCGAAACTCATCCGATGACCTCTCTCTGCGGTACGATTCCACTGTCCGAAACTTTTCCAGTGTCCGAAACTTTTTCGGTGATTTTCTCTCACTCCCTGTCTAGTATTCAGCAGATAGATGACCCTTAAGCGTGTGACCCTATAGGTTCGGTGAAGTATAGACATGACCCGGAACCCCTTCCGATCAATGATCAACATCGGAGCCGTGGACACCCATATTGACCCCTATACCCACACGAATGAATATTCGAGTGAACCTCTAGTTGTCGTGTGCTATTCCTGTTGCTTCGCCATATGTTACAAAGACCCGAGGTGAGATTTACTTGCATCCCCGTGGATCAACAATTTGTCCACTATGCTAGTTACCTCGTTACTGGTTTTGTTCTCTTTTCTCGTTTCCGTGTTCCGGTATCCCTGTGATCAAATCACACTGTGTCTGGCCAGACGATGATGGATACGGTAACACCGAGAGGGCCCGAGAATATCTCTCCATTGTCGGAGGAGAAAATCCCAATCTTGAGCTATCAAGTTACTTGACACACTTTTCCATGAACCCGTAAGCCACCGTAATAGCCACCCATTTACGGATGACGTTTAACAAACCCCAAAGTTCATGAAGAAAGCATGAAGAAACTCGATACTCTCATGGTCTAGGGAATCATGCAAACGTTAACCATCTCTGTGTTATTTACCATTAACTTGTGACGAATGAATCTCATAGCATAACATCAAACTGGGTCGATTCAACACAAATGTTCTCTTAACATTGTGCCCTCAAAGTTGCTGGCATAGACATGCCCATGATGAAAAAAACAGAACCATCATGCAACACTTGAGCTAGTCTTAGAGGCCAAACTAGGAATACTTCTTACCGTTTATTATTCCACACGTGCATATGAGTCCTCCTTCGAGCCTCGTGGATATTGCAGACTCGAGAATCATTGCAGTTATAGCATGGAACATAAACATAATTATGAACTCAGAGATAAATAATATCATTTATTATTGCCTCTAGGGCATATCTCCTACACTCTGAACCCAAACACGCACTCGGGCACAACCAGATGATCAGAACCGACAGACTTGCGGCTGCTCTGCACCCGTGGCCTCCTCCTCTTCTCCACATATCCCTTGTCTGCACTGCTGAGCGGCAACATTGCCACCACCGCGATCCATTTCCAGCAACTGCCACAAACAGACTGCCTCCGCCACCACTCTCCTTTGAAACCACACCTTCCCCGAGCAGCTCCCCCTTTCTCTCACCCTCGGAGACCTCCCAGACATGGATCACACGGTCCTCGCCGGCGCTCGCAAGGTACCGTCCAGCCAAGCTGAAGTTAATGCACCATTCAGAGCCAGAGTGCGTGGCCAACTCCCGTGTCATGAACATACCGGTGAGCTCCTTGCACGTCTTCCCATACTGCTGCACCTTGACCCTGCCGACACTGCGCGTGCTGCTGCCGTCGAGGCTGTCATCGGTGGCGGAGCTGAGGCGCCATGCCTCCCTCTAAAAGGCATAAATCCATCAAGCTGTTACATTGTGAGCTTTCAAAAGTGTGTATTTTACTTGTATTTCTAAGATAAATATATTAAATAATATTGCAAGCTAACAAAAAAGCAATGCATAGTAGAAACTGAAATCAGTCTGTAAATAAGGAGACAAATCATGATTGGCTTTTTAATGGTGTTCATTTCTAGAACATATTTGTGAGATCTTATATTCAGTAGTGTAGTTTTAAAGTAAAAAATATCATAAGCACAATTCCAGATTATAAAAAAGTGTCCTAATTTGGATTAAGTTGATTTGGTTGACTTTACAAAAGGTTAGAGCATAGGTACCATTTTCAGCAAAATAACATACCTCCAAATAGTAACTATCATGCAAGTAATATCGGGTTGATTAATCACTCGGGTGCTAATGTCATTCGAGCATAATGTATCTTCAGGTTTCTAACCAACCCTTAGGACCTAGGCAGGGTGTCATGTTAATCGCGAGCTCAGTAGCATCACAGAGAAACCTCACTCTACTAAAGCACATAATAAGGATGCTATCTAGACGAGGTGACAATGTTACCAATTGCCATGGCCAAGCAGGACATCGAACATATAAACCATCCTAGACTACCCGCTCACCTGGAGGCATCACTGGCGCACGTCGGTTTTTACCACCCGATCGGGTCAGCTGTCCGCTTTTTTCACTTTTGTTCCTGATTCTGGAGAGGATGGCAGGTGGGGCTCGATAGACATGGGGCCGCGGAGTCAACGTGAGTTTACTTCATATCCATTGAGACGTTGACCAAAGAGGCCCTACATATATATCATGTACCTTGCTCCTCAAAAAAAACAACTCTGTCTCGAGGGGAAAACATTTAGGGATTTATTTATAGACTTCCATTTTCAGGTTTGAAACAATAATTAACACACAGGTGGCCAATATATCTTTCTTATTTTTACCACAAGCTATTTTACTAATTCAATTTTCAACAATAACACTAACCAGAGGTACGTACAAATGAGCTAGAAATTCCTAGAGCGACCAAAATGAATAGAAACAGGAGTGGAGGTAATGGTGAAAAGCTTCCATTATTTTACGTTGCCATTGTAACCTTAAAATATTGTAACTCTGTACTCATTAGTCTGAGTCCAATTTAGTTTGTAGCTTGAAACCAATGTGCAGGTCAGAAACAGTAGGTGGATGCTTTAAGCTTCATCTATATAATTAACATTCAATTAATCTGGTAGAAAGTGCTCATTGAGTGCTTAAGACAGATAGCCGTTGCCCTGGATCATAAGCAAAGTTGCTCTTTGTAGGTGCCTATCAAATCATAAATAAATTAAGCGTGAGATTTAGGTCATCTGAGTTGGTTAGAGGAAGGGCCACCTCCCTCTTTCGTATATATGTTTATTTTGATATAGAATATAGACACCTAAGGGTGCAAAATCTTGGTTAGAAGAAAAAAATGATTAGCAAAAGACAGGGGAAAAAACAGAAACCATGGCAGAAAATGGAAACCAACGAAGAAGAGGCCAAACAACCAAAATAACTATACAACTACATTACAACCATTACTGAACCAGTCTGGAGTGATAAGATTCTCAGTAGAACAGTTAGCAGTTTTCATCATCAGGGACCTCAACTCTGACTCGGTCAAATGAATTAGGTTGCCGTGTGTTACATGTGTAATCCTTCCGTGTAAATTACTCTACATCTATACCTAATCCCTGCTTGAAGGGTCATCCACAGATCACAGCAAAGGAATTGTGTGCAGCAACTTGACAAATTTGTTTTTGCCCTTTTTTCTTGTCCATTTCAGAAATGAGAGGTCCTAAATGTGTCTGCAGCTATATTATTCATAGACGAGAGAAGTCAAGGTTGCAACATATGCACAGTGTGTCCTTTGTATCCTACCTCTGACAATGAGGCTCACAGTTGACCCGAGATTAAAGCTCAGGCTTACCGGAAAACTGCTCAAAATGACAGTGATCAGCGACCGATGTGTGTGTGCTAACAGCAGCCCGGTGCGTGCCTAATCTCCAATATTCTGATGTCCACAGCCCGGTGCGTGCCTAATCTCCAATATTCTGATGTCCACCTTGTAGCTGCAAGTTCAATTCGTCGGTCCAGTCCAGGGGGAGTTGTTGCTTTCAGGCTTTGCATGCCATGCAATTCCGCAAGTACAATGCTGATATCTGAAAGGGATAATTCAGCTCCGTTCCCTGATCCTTTGCATCAAAAGTTTTTTGCTTTACAAAATGCACTTCTGCAATCCGAGTCATGATGCAAATCAATCTATACAATGTGCATTGGCGAAGATCAAATCAAGCAGGTGGGGTTACGGCAGCAGCACCCTCTCCTCAACTGAGACTTCGCCACAAGCCGGATGGTGGGATTACGACAGCAGGGAAGCAGAGGAAGGGAGCCAGGAAGGGGATGTCAGAAATTACCTTTGCCATGAGGAGTCACAGGTCATCCTCGTCACCTATCCCGCTCCGCCGCAGATCTGCGTCTCTGGTGCCGATGCCTCACCACTGCCCAACCTCGTTCCTCTTTGCTGCAACATCATCGATCCACCCCTCCCTTGTCGCGGATCTCGGATGCGGAGCTGGGATGGGGGCTCCACCATGGACTGGGAAGGGCTCCAGGAGCGATGTTTCGGGCGAGATGGGGAGGCAGGGAAGAGGCGGCGGCTGTCCTCCTCTGCGGGGCCCGCCTCCTCAGGAGTAGGCGAAGCGGGCGGCGGGGAGGGAGAGCGGGAGCGGGAGCGGGGCGGCAGCGAGAGAGGGGAGGGGATGGAGATGGAGTGGAGGCCGGTTGAGATGAGGGAACGGGGATGGAGGAGCAAGCTAACAGGCGCAGGGCTCACGATGGCCTGCACATCGAGCGCGTCCCTCGCATGGTGCGGTAGTTTTTTCCTCGCGTGGTGCGGTGCGCCCTCGCCATTTTTCTTTCCCAAGCGCAGCGCGGTGCGGTGTTTTTATCCCCTCGCGTGGTGCGGTGCGTTTGAGCTACCGTTGTGTCTAGCGACTCCTTCATATTTTATATGTTCAACTCGTGATGCATGCACCCTGGGAGAAAATCTCGTGATACCAAGTACCACATGCTCCCGTGCTACCATTTCAACAAAATCGATTTTAATATTAAATGTTTCAAAAAATTCTGAAAAAAATGTGTTTTCACAAGGAATGTGTCTATGACCCCTAAAAAATCAGATTCAAATTTGAAATCCACATTGAGAAACAAAAAAGTATCCAAATGTGAATAGTGCCAATTTTGCTGGTCTTTTTGTGACACTATTCATGCTAGATTTGTGATCTGACTTTTTAGGGGTTGTAGGCATACTTTGTGAGCATTAGAGCTTTGGAGTAGCCAATTCTTGTCCTTGATATTTTGAGGGGTCCACATCCATTGGTTCTTGTCATGTCAATCATTGATCTTTTTTGAAATCTATCATCAATGTTCATTAGATCAATGACATATATGTTATTATTAATTACCAAGACCGTTTGGGGATTAGTTACACTTCCATCAAGCAATTTAGTCGATAAACTGAAAGTGATAAAGGAAAACTTTTTGAAACTCTTTTGTTTTTGTATGCATATATAAGCTTACTAGTAAGCAAGTTTTTAGCAAAGGTCATGAAGTAACCATGTGAATGATAATGCTTAGAACTCACATTTACTCATATCAATTGCATAATCAACTAGCGAGCAATAATAACATATCTCAAATATCAACAATTTGTCAAAATAATAATGATATAATATGATAGCATGGTATCTTGCTAGCCCTTTCTGAGACTGCAAAACATAAATGCAGAGCACCTTCGAAGTTCAAGCATCAAATAAACATTGTAATTCAGAATAGAGGAGATTCAGTCATGCTCACATCCAACATTAACTAGACTCAATGCATGTTTAAACTAAGAATGAGAATCGCGCTCTCTAAGTTGGTGCTTGAATGAGAAGGTGATGACTCAATAATGAAAGTAAATAACAAGAAAGTAAATAGAAAGACCCTTCGCAGAGGGAAGCAGAGATTGACAGCAGTGCCACAACTCAGAGCATAAAACAGAGATGAATACATTTTTGGGTGGTGTGCTTTTCCTGTCAACGTCACGACAAAGGATTTCAACATCTTCCATGCTAAACATGTTATTGGCGGTTCCCATGCAGAAATGAAAATTTTAACCCCCCCCCCACACACACACACAACCAAACAAACAGAAGCCATGGCTAGCCGAATCCATGGGTGCCCTCCAAACAATCATCTTTTTCAGGGGGAATTTTTTTATTTGTTTTGTTTGACGGGATTGAGCATCCCAATTACCAGCCTCTCCGTGCAAGGACGAGTGAATAAATTCTTGTCATGAGAATAACCTACTTAGCATGGAAGATATTGACTGCCCCGTCGCTCCATGAGCGGCACGGGCACACAAAACATATGTTTATTTGAATGATCAGAGATGGCACATGCAAATTTACTTTGAAACAGCAGGGTAATACAATATATAGGAAGATATGATGGACTCTTTCGGCATAACTTTGGGTTTCATGAATTTGGATGCACAAGTAGTATTCCCGCTTAGTACAGACGAAGGCTAACAAATAGATTGAGAAACGACCAACTAGAGAGTGACAAAGGTCATAATCATGCATTGCGAATATTTAACATTGGACATGGGCATGCGAATATAAACACTCTAAACATAAATATCATAAAGGTTGCATTGGTTTTGAATCAACTACATGTGTAAACATGTTCCAATTCAAGCCACTTGAGTTCTTCATAGGAGGATATCAACCTGACATACTACATCACAATCATTTTAATGCATGTTTACACTCAAGATAAATCATTATCCACGCCTAGCTACTTAAGCATGGCATGAGCAACCATAATCTCTAATTGTCATCACAAACATGTTTACTCATAATATGCTGAATCGGGGCTACTGAGTTGAACATATTTGCAAAAAAAAAAGTCCATACCAGCCTTTCTTTGCCACGGTCACTTCATGAAATTATTGTCATTATCGCCTTTCACTTGCACGACTGAATGATATGAAGAAAGTAATAATAGTTCAAGGGTGTCATGGACTAAGCTGAAATCTGCAAACACTTTATTCAAAGGAGAAGACAAGGAAATATTGGCTCTTCATTAGATCAACAACAAAGCATATAAGAGCCACTCAACAATTCTTATGAAGTCTTCTCTGTACGACAACTCAAAGAAACGAAAATAAATTCAAAGAAGCACACTGAAATATTTTTGGAGCTTTTAGTTTTTTTGAGGAAAGCAAATTAAAGAAGAAAACCAAAGAGCGATAGAAACTATTTACAATGAAGATCTTCCAAAAAACAACGAGAGAAGAAACGAGAAATATTTTTGGGTTTTCTTTTACTGTTATTAACTAACTAAACAAGAAAGAAAAAACGAAAAGAAGCGAGAAATATTTTTTTTGGATTTTCAAAGTTTTTCAAACACATAAAAGAAAAGCAAAATAAAGTGAAACATGGATATACAATAAAAATGCGAACACCGACAACTGTAATGAATGTGTAAACATAAACGTAATGTCGGGGAGAATATGTACCCCCGAAGCTTAGGCTTTTGGCCTTACTTGGTAATCACCACTCCTGATCAAGATAGTAATCATAATGTTAACTTGGGGCGGTGTTCTATGCCGCCTCCTCAACGAGGAGAGCATCCTCTACTACCGCGTTGTCGAAGGAAATATGCCCTAGAGTCAATAATAAAATTGTTATTTATATTTCCTTATATCATGATAAATGTTTATTATTCATGCTAGAATTGTATTAACCGGAAACTTAGGACATGTGTGAATACATAGACAAACAAAGTGTCACTAGCATGCCTCTACTTGACTAGCTCGTTGAATCAAAGATGGTTAAGTTTCCTAGCCATAGACATGAGTTGTCATTTGATTAACAGGATCACATCATTAGAGAATGATGTGATTGACTTGACCCATTCCGTTAGCTTAGCATTTGATCGTTTAGTATATTGCTATTGCTTTCTTCATGACTTATACATGTTCCTATGACTATGAGATTATGCAACTCCCGAATACCGAAGGAACACTTTGTGTGCTACCAAACGTCACAACGTAAGTGGGCGATTATAAAGGTGCTCTACAGGTGTCTCCGATGGTACTTGTTGAGTTGGCATGGATCAAGATTAGGATTTGTCACTCCAATTGTCGGAGAGGTATCTCTGGGCACTCTCGGTAATGCACATCACTATAAGCCTTGCAAGCAATGCAACTAATGAGTTAGTTGCGGGATGATGTATTACGGAATGAGTAAAGAGACTTGCCGGTAGCGAGATTGAACTAGGTATTGCGATACCGACGATTGAATCTCGGGCAAGTAACATACCGATGACAAAGGGAACAACGTATGTTGTTATGCGGTTTGACCGATAAAGATCTTTGTAGAATATGTAGGAGACAATATGAGCATCCAGGTTCCACTATTGGTTATTGACCGGAGACGTGTCTCGGTCATGTCTACATAGTTCTCGAACCCGTAGGGTCCACACGCTTAACGTTCGGTGACGATCGGTATTATGAGTTTATGTGTTTTGATGTACCGAAGGTAGTTCGGAGTTCCGGATATGATCACGGACATGACGAGGAGTCTCGAAATGGTCGAGACATAAAGATCGATATATTGGAAGCCTATATTTGGACATCGGAATAGTTCCGGGTGAAATCGGGATTTTACCGGAGTACCGGGAGGTTACTGGAACCCCCCAGCAAGTGTATGGGCCTTATTGGGCCATAGTGGAGAGAGAGAGAGGAGACCAGGGCAGGCCGCGCCCCCTCTCCCTCTGGTACGAATTGGACTAGGAGGGGGGCGCCCCCCTTTCCTTCCTCTCTCTCTCCCCCTTCCTTCTCTCCTGGTCCAACTAGGAAAGGGGGGATCCTACTCCCGGTGGGAGTAGGACTCCTCCAGGGCTCGCCATAGAGCGCCAGCCCTTCCCCTCCTCCACTCCTTTATATATGTGCCCAAGGGGCACCCCATAGACACACAAGTTGATCATTGATCCTTTAGCCGTGTGCGGAGCCCCCCCCCCCTCCATCATAATCCACCTCGGTCATATCGTAGCAGTGCTTAGGCGAAGCCCTGCGTAGGTAGCATCATCATCACCGTCATCACATCGTCATGCTGACGGAACTCTCCCTCGAAGCTCTGCTGGATCGTGAGTTCGTGGGACGTCACCAAGCTGAACGTGTGCTGAACTCGGAGGTGCCATGTGTTCGGTACTTGGATCGGTCGGATCGTGAAGACGTACGACTACATCAACCGCGTTGTCATAACGCTTCCTCTTATGGTCTACGAGGGTACGTGGACGACACTCTTCCCTCTCGTTGCTATGCATCACCATGATCTTGCGTGTGCGTAGGAATTTTTTTGAAATTACTACATTCCCCAACAGTGGCATCCGAGCCAGGTTTATGCGTAGATGTTATATGCACGAGTAGAACACAAGTGAGTTGTGGGCGATACTAGTCATACTGCTTACGAGCATGTCATACTTTGATTCGGCGGTATTGTTGGATGAAGCGGCCCAGACCGACATTACGCGTATGCTTACGTGAGACTAGTTCTACCGACGTGCTTCACACACAGGTGGCTGGCGGGTGTCAGTTTCTCCAACTTTAGTTGAATTGAGTGTGGCTACGCCCGGTCCTTGTGAAGGTTAAAACAACACATACTTGACAACATATCGTTGTGGTTTTGATGCGTAGGTAAGAACGGTTCTTGCTCAACCCGTAGCAGCCACGTAAAACTTGCAACAACAAAGTAGAGGACGTCTAACTTGTTTTTGCAGGGCATGTTGTGATGTGATATGGTCAAGACATGATGCTAAATTTTATTGTATGAGATGATCATGTTTTGTAACAGAGTTATCGGCAACTGGCAGGAGCCATATGGTTGTCGCTTTATTGTATGAAATGCAATCGCTATGTAATTACTTTACTTTATCACTAAGCGGTAGCAATAGTCGTAGAAGCAATAGTTGACGACAACGATGCTACGATGGAGATCAAGGTGTTGCACCGGTGATGATGGTGATCATGATGGTGCTTTGGAGATGGAGATCAAAGGCACAAGATGATGATGGCCATATCATATCACTTATATTGATTGCATGTGATGTTTATCCTCTATGCATCTTATTTTGCTTAGATCGACGGTAGCATTATAAGATGATCTCTCACTAAATTTCAAGGTATAAGTGTTCTCCCTGAGTATGCACCGTTGCGAAAGTTCATCGTGCCGAGACACCACGTGATGATCGGGTGTGATAAGCTCTATGTTCACATACAACGGGTGCAAGCCAGTTTTGCAAACGCGGAATACTCGGATTAAACTTGACGAGCCTAGCATATGTAGATATGGCCTCGGAACACTGGAGACCGAAAGGTCGAGCGTGAATCATATAGTAGATATGATCAACATAATGATGTTCACCGCTGAAAACTACTCCATCTCACGTGATGATCGGACATGGTTTAGTTTATTTGGATCACGTGATCACTTAGATGATTAGAGGGATGTCTATCTAAGTGGGAGTTCTTAAGTAATATGATTAATTGAACTTTAATTTATCATGAACTTAGTCCTGATAGTATTATCATATCTATGTTGTAGATCAATAGCTCGCTTTTAGCTCCCCTGTTTTGTTTTTGATTTGTTCCTAGAGAAAACTAAGTTGAAAGATGTTAGTAGCAATGATGCGGATTGGATCCGTGATCTGAGGATTATCATCATTGCTGCACAGAAGAATTATGTCCTTGATGCACCGCTAGGTGACAGACCAATTGCAGGAGCAGATGCAGACGTTATGAACATTTTGGCAAGCTCGATATGATGACTACTTGATAGTTTAGTGCACCATGCTTTACGGCTTAGAATCGGGGCTTCAAAGACGTTTTGAACACCACAGAGCATATGAGATGTTCCAAGAGTTGAAATTAGTATTTCAGACTCATGCCCATGTCGAAAGGTATGAGACCTTTGACAAGCACTTTGCCTACAAGATGGAGGAGAATTGCTCAGCTAGTAAGCATGTGCTCAGAATGTCTGAGTACTACAATCACTTGAATCAAGTGGGAGTTAATCTTCCAGATAAGATAGTGATTGACAGAGTTCTCTAGTCACCGTCACCAAGTTACTAGAACTTCGTGATGAACTATAATATGCAAGGGATAACGGAAATGATTCCCAAGCTCTTCGTGATGCTGAAATTGACAAAGGTAGAAATCAAGAAAAGCATCAAGTGTTATGGTTGTCAAGACCACTAGTTTCAAGAAAAGAGCAAAGGGAAAGAAAGGGAGCTTCAAGAAGAATGGCAAGCAAGTTACCACTCCCATGAAGAAACCCAAAGCTGGACCCAAGCCTGAAACTGAGTGCTTCTACTGCAAATGGAAATGGTCACTAGAAGTGGAGCTGCCCTAGATACTTGGCGGATAAGAAGGATGGCAAAGTGAACAAACGTATATTGGATATACATGTTATTGATGTGTACTTTACTAGTGTTTATAGCAACCCCTCGATATTTGATACTAGTTCGGTTGCTAAGATTAATAACTCGAAATGGGAGTTGCAGAATGAACAGAGACTAGTTAAGGGTGAACTGACGATGTGTGTTGGAAGTGGTTCCAAGATTGATATGATCATCATCGCACACTCCCTATACTTTCGGGATTAGTGTTGAACCTAAATAAATGTTGTTTGGTGTTTGCATTAAGCATGAATATGATTTGATCATGTTTATTGAAATACCATTATTCATTTAAAGTCAAATAATAATTGTTGTTCTGTTTACATGAATAAAACCTTCAATGGTCATACACCTAAGGTGAATGGTTTATTGAATCTCGATCATAGTGATACACATATTCATAATATTGAAGCCAAAAGATGCAAAGTTAATAATGATAGTGCAACTTATTTGTGGCACTGCTGTTTAGGTCATATTGGTGTAAAGCACATGAAGAAAATCCATGCTGATGGGCTTTTGGAATCACTTGATTATGAATCACTTGATGCTTGTGAACCATGCCTCATGGGCAAGATGACTAAAACTCCATTCTCCAGAACAATGGAGCGAGCAACTAACTTATTGGAAATAGTACATACTGATGTATACGGTCCAATGAGTGTTGAGGCTCGCGGCGGGTACCATTATTTTCTGACCTTCATAGATGATTTGAGCAGATATGGGTATATCTACTTGATGAAACATAAGTCTGAAACATTTCAAAAGTTCAAAGAATTTCAGAGTGAAGTGGAAAATCATCGTACCAAGAAAATAAAGTTTCTACGATCTGATCGTGGAGACGAATATTTGAGTTACGAGTTTGGTCTTCATTTGAAACAATGTGGAATAGTTTCACAACTCACACCACCTAAAACACCACAACATAATGGTGTGTCCGAACGTCATAATCGTACTTTATTAGACATGGTGCGATCTATGATGTCCCTTACCGATTTACCACTATCGTTTTGGGGTTATGCATTAGAGACAGCTACATTCACGTTAAATAGGGCACCATCTAAATCCATTGAGACGATGCCGTATGAACTGTGGTTTGGCAAGAAACCTAAGCTACCGTTTCTTAAAGTTTGGGGTTGCGATGCTTATGTGAAAAAGTTTCAACCTGATAAGCTCGAACCCAAATCGGAGAAGTACATCTTCATAGGATACCCAAAAAGAAAATATTGGGTACACCTTCTATCACAGATCCGAAGGCAAGACATTTGTTGCTAAGAATGGATCCTTTCTAGAGAAGGAGTTTCTCTTGAAAGAAGTGAGTGGGAGGAAAGTAGAACTTGATGAGGTAATTGTACCTGCTCCCGAATTGGAAAGAAGTTCATTACAGGAATCAGTTCTAGTGATGCCTACACCAATTAGCGAGGAAGTTAATGATGATGATCATGAAACTTCAGATCAAGTTACTATCGAACCTCGTAGGTCAGCCAAAGTAAGGTCCATACCAAAGTGGTACGGTAATCCTGTTCTGGAGGTCATGTTACTTGACCATGACGAACCTACGAACTATGAGGAAGCAATGATGAGCCCAGATTCCGCGAAATGGCTTGAGGCCATGAAATCTGAGATGGGATCCATGTATAAGAACAAAGTGTGGACTTTGTTGACTTGCCCGATGATCGGCGAGCCATTGAGATTAAATGGATCTTCAAGAGGAAAACGGACACTAATGTTACTATCTACAAAGCTAGAATTGTTGCAAAAGGTTTTCGACAAGTTCAAGGTGTTGACTATGATGAGAGTTTCTCACTCGTATCTATGCTTAAAGTCTATCCGAATCATGTTAGCAATTGCTGCATTTTATGAAATTTGGCAAATGGATGTCGAAACTGCATTCCTTAATGGATTTCTTAAAGAAGAGTTGTATATATATGATGCAACCAGAAGGTTTTTTCAATCGAAAAGATGCTAACAAAGTGTGTAAGAACCAGTGATCCATTTATGGACTGGTGCAAGCATCTCGGAGTTGGAATGTACGCTTTGATAGTGTGATCAAAACATATAGTTTTATACAGACTTGCGGTGAAGCTTGTATTTACAAGAAAGTGAGTGGGAGCACTACAACCTTTCTGATAAGTATATGTGAATGACATATTGTTGATCGGAAATAATGTAGAATTTTCTGGAAAACATAAAGGAGTGCTTGAAAGGAGTTTTTCAAAGAAAGACCTCGGTGAAGCTGCTTACATATTGAGCATCAAGATCCATAGAGATAGATCAAGATGCTTGATAAGTTTTTTCAATGAGTACATACCTTGACAAGTTTTTGAAGTAGTCCAAAATGGAACAGTCAAAAAAAGAGTTCTTGCCTGTGTTCCAAGGTGTGAAGTTGAGTAAGACTCCAACCCCGACCATAGTAGAAGATAGAGAGAGAATTGAAGTCATTCCCTATGCCTCAGCCATAGGTTCTATAAAGTATGCCATGCTGTGTACCAGACCTATTGTATACCCTACCCTGATTTTGGCAAGTGAGTACAATTTTGATCTAGGAGTAGATCACTGGACAGAGGTCAAAATTATCCTTAGAAGACTTAGGAAATATTTCTCGGTTATGGAGGTGATAAAGAGTTCGTTGTAAAGAGTTACATCGATCCAAGCTTTGACATCGATCTGGATGACTCTAAGTCACAATCTGAACACATATTGAAAGTGGGAGCAATTAGCTAGAGTAGCTCCGTGCAGAGCATTGTAGACATAGAAATTTGCAAAATACATACGGGTTTGAATGTGGCAGACCCGTTGACTAAATTTCTCTCACAAGCAAAACATGATCACAACTTAGTACTCTTTGGGTGTTAATCACATAGCAATGTAAACTAGATTATTGACTCTAGTAAACCCTTTAGGTGTTGGTCACATGACGATGTGAACTATGGGTGTTAATCACATGGTGATGTGAACTATTGATGTTAAATCACATGGCGATGTGATCTAGATTATTGACTCTAGTGCAAGTGGGAGACTGAAGGAAATATGCCCTAGAGTCAACAATAAAGTTGTTATTTATATTTCCTTATATCATGATAAATGTTTATTATTCATGCTAGAATTGTATTAACCGGAAACTTAGTACATGTGTGAATACATAGACAAACAAAGTGTCACTAGTATGCCTCTACTTGACTAGCTCGTTGAATCAAAGATGGTTAAGTTTCCTAGCCATAGACATGAGTTGTCATTTGATTAACGGGATCACATCATTAGAGAATGATGTGATTGACTTGACCCATTCCGTTAGCATATCATTTGATCGTTTAGTATATTGCTATTGCTTTCTTCATGACTTATACATGTTCGTATGACTATGAGATTATTCAACTCCCGAATACCGGAGGAACACTTTGTGTGCTACCAAACGTCACAACGTAACTGGGTGATTATAAAGGTGCTCTACAGGTGTCTCCGATGGTACTTGTTGAGTTGGCATAAATCAAGATTAGGATTTGTCACTCCAATTGTCGGAGAGGTATCTCTAGGCCCTCTCGGTAATGCACATCACTATAAGCCTTGCAAGCAATGCAACTAATGAGTTAGTTGCGGGATGATGTATTACAGAACGAGTAAAGAGACTTGCCGGTAACAAGATTGAACTAGGTATTGAGATACCTACGATCGAATCTCGGGCAAGTAACATACCGATGACAAAGGGAACAACGTATGTTGTTATGCGGTTTCACCGATAAAGATCTTGGTAGAATATGTAGGAGCCAATATGAGCATCCAGGTTCCACTATTGGTTATTGACCAGAGACGTGTCTCGGTCATGTCTACATAGTTCTTGAACCCGTAGGGTCCGCACGCTTAACGATCGGTGATGATCGGTATTATGAGTTTATGTGTTTTGATGTACCGAAGGTAGTTCGGAGTTCCGGATATGATCACGGACATGACGAGGAGTATCGACATGGTCGAGACATAAAGATCGATATATTGGAAGCCTATATTTGGACATCAGAATAGTTCTGGGTGAAATCGGGATTTTACCGGAGTACTGGGAGGTTACCAGAACCTCCCGGCAAGTGTATGGGCCTTATTGGGCCATAGTGGACAGAGAGAGAGAGGAGACCAGGGTAGGCCGCGCGCCCCCTCTCCCTCTGGTCCTAATTGGACTAGGAGGGGGGCCTTTCCTTCCTCCCTCTCTCCCCCTTCCTTCTCTCCTAGTCCAACTAGGGAGGGGGGGGGAATCCTACTCCCGGTGGGAGTAGGACTCCTCCAGGGCGCGCCATAGAGGGCCGGCCCTCCCCTTTCCTCCACTCCTTTATATACGTGGCCAAGGGGGCACCCCATAGACACACAAGTTGATCATTGATCTTTTAGCCGGGTGCGGAGCCCCCCTCCACCATAATCCACCTCGATCATATCGTAGAGGTGCTTAGGCAAAGCCCTGCGTCGGTAGCATCATAATCACCGTCATCACGCTGTCGTGCTGACGGAACTCTCCCTCAAAGCTCTGCTAGATCGTGAGTTCGTGGGATGTCACCAAGCTGAACGTGTGCTGAACTCGGAGGTGTCGTGTGTTCGGTCCTTGGATCAGTCGGATCGTGAAGACGTACGACTACATCAACCGCGTTGTCATAACGCTTCCGCTTACGGTCTACGAGCGTACATGGACAACACTCTCCCCTCTTGTTGCTATGCATCACCATCATCTTGCGTGTGTGTAGATTTTTTTTGAAATTACTACGTTCCCCAACAGTTGTCCTCACGGGCCTCATCCTCATAGAAAAAAATTCCTTTCTTTGTTCTAAAAGTCAAAGAGAATAGGCACAGGAAAAATAACAGAGACATCATGGAATCCATTAAATGTCAGGTTGTAACCATATTTATGAGTCTTATACTTAATAAACTGGTGGCATTGCATAGCCTCATAATCCAAGTATTTATCAGGCAGTATAGGATCATCGAGTCTAATGGAGACCCCAAGTTTCTTAGCTATGCGAGAGGCATAAATTCCTCCATATAAATCACCATCCTCCACGTTTCGGCTTAACCAATGTGCAATAATGGCCCAAAAGTTGGAATGTCTACTGCCATGTACAGCAGCATGAATGATGCTCAAATCAGGAGCACAGAGTGCACTACAATCATGTTTGCCAACAATACACCTCCCACTAAAATTTGCAAAGTAACGAATAGCGGGAAACTGAATACTTCTAAATTCTAGCTTGTGTCACACCCCTATCCTCACCATTGCAAAAAACACTAAGGAATGCCTCATAATCAGATTTCTGTTGTTCAGCGAGCGAACCCCAATACGGAATCTTGCATGCATCACAAAATTCTTCTAGAGACATACTATAAGAGTTCTCATAGAGATAAAAAAAATCTGGAACTGGAAGAATGATACTTAAATTTCTGTGTGAACGAATTGGTAAGGTGGTAATGTTGTGTGCACTTAGCTACGAGGAATGCAGTAAGCTTGACATTCTAAATATATTGATCAAATTCTTGCTTGATGCCGGCACCTGTGGCTCATGATATGTCTAAAATGCCGATCCTTGGCTCGAAGAACTCCCTGAGGATCTCCTCCTGAACATCTTTATTTCGTAAAAATATCAAGGAGCAATCCCCCAAAACTGTTTCGGAAACGAAGATTCGAGCAAAGAAATAAAAAAATCTCAGTTTTTGGAGCAACAACACGAGAACAAGACCCACCATGATTTTTTCTGGAGGAAGGAGAAGAAGTGGGTAGGTGGACTAAGTGAGTGGGGTCCTATGGGCCCCACAAGACAACATGGCGTGCCTAGAGGGGTAGGTGTGCCATGTGGTCTTCTGGACAACAGGTGCACCCCCTGGGGTCTGTCTAGTGCCAAAAATTCTTAATTCAATAAAAAATCGTGTCAAAATTTTACGATATTCCCAGCACTTCTATTTCTGGTCATTTTTATTGCATGGAAAATGTACAAAATAGGATAATGATGGCATTTTACTTTACTAGACTATAAATAACAAAGAGTAAACTAGAATTACAGTAGGTTGTGCTTACAAAATTCAGTAACCATATGCCCCTTAAAAAGAATCCATTAATAAGGTTGATCAAGTCTTATTAACTAACTATTCCGAGTAACGTGAAACCGAAGAAGTTTTGTATAGCACTAGGTTACCTCGACCGGGATATGCATTGTCCCAATAATAAGAGTTTCATATTTCTTATCTGTATTCAGAAGAGGGAATTCAAAACCTCCAATAGTAATTGTCATAACCTTTTCAATAGAATTGATACTATTCACTTTGTTTTGTTTCTTCGGAAAATATACCATATGCTCATTATTGTTTACATGGAAAGTGACCTTGCTTTTGTTGCAATCAATAACAGCCCCTGCAGTATTCAAAAAGGGTCTACCAAGGATAGCCGACATATTTTCGTCCTAGGGCATAACTCAAGAATAAGAAAGTCAGTTAAGATAATGACATTAGCAACAACAAAGGGAACATCCTCACAAATACCGATGGGTATTGCAGTTGATTTATCATCCATTTTCAAAGAGATTTTAATAGGTGTCAACTTATTCAAGTCAAGTAGCACCAACTCCTAAATCACACAAAGCAATTCTGACATAATTAATTTTGATAGAGCATGGTATAATAGGTATGTCACAGCCCTAGCTTAGTCATTGCCTTTCATTGCATAATCATCCATGCACCATGTTTAAATTTCATTGAAATTTGAAATGGGGATTGATCAAACCCTAGCACCAACTCAAATCAACTAGTTCAACACAAAATATTTTCAATGAACCCAAATGACCTTAAAAAATATTCATAATTTATGTCACAAGGTGAAAACCTAACCCAAAAATGGTGCACGTTTTTTTAGGTCATAGTTGGGCTTTGAATTAATCCAATAAGTATTTGGATTGGAGCTTTAAAATCCTATAAATATTTTATAGCTCCAATAATGTTGAAACTTGGTGAGGGCCTCTAGAATAATTCCTTTAGTGCCCACACAAAGTTTCAGATTTTTATAAAATGATTTGGTTTAACAACTAAGTCAAAATATACTGCAGAAAATAGAAAAACAAAAATAAAATAGGAAAACAACTTACCTGGCACCGTTGTCCTATTATTGTTCCGGCCCAGCCCACCACTCTAGCCCATGTCATCTTCCTCCTCAAGCCAGTAGGCAGAGTGCATGCTCGTTGTCGCTGTCAAAATCGGTGGCTCTCGGATAGGGGGTCCCGAGCTGCGGGTCTAAGATCAATGGGGAACAAGGGATGAAGAACACGGTGTTTAGCCAGGTTTGGGCCCTCTCTAAGAGGTAAAACCCTATGTCCTGCTTGATTGTATTTGATGTGTATGGTATGATTACAGAGTCGATCTACCTCGAGATCAGGCGAGCTAAACCCTAGGTTGATGGGGTGTTGGATGTTGCTCTAGCCCTAAAGACTAAAACCCTTCAATTTATATAGACACTCACAGGGTTAGGGTTACATATGGTCGGTTATAATGAAGGAAAGATCATGCCTAATCTTGACTTGGAGGGCACACCACAGCTCTGAAGATCTTCTATCACTATTGGAAACAGGAGATTTTCCATCAGCCAGCTCTTTACCGCCCGATGGCTGACGGCAAAGAGGTCTTTTGCCATCTGCTTAAAATAAGCCATGGGTCCACGCTCTAGCTTGGCTCCATAGCATCCCATCAGTCCAGCCCATAAGCCATGGGCCGGCACCCCGAGGACCCCTTAATCCAGGAATCCCTCAGTAGCCCCCGAACTGGCCTCCATCAGCAGGGATTGCCATCTGGCATTTTTCAAATCTTCGGCTTGCGAGGTGAGTTCTTCACCCTTCCTTGTATTGTTTGGAGTAGTGCTCTCTTGCCGAATACTATCCAGAATCCGGACCAACGCTAGAGGTTCGCCGCCCATCGTGATCCGTGTTAACTCCGCACCTGTGCCTTGCTGGTTTCAACAATCCAGAGTCGGAGGACCTCATCAGATCATGGTGGGGCCATCGGAATTTAATGCTCACCTCGGGGAAGGGCCAACTTTGACTGTCGTGCACCTTTTTAGAAGGCGAAGGACCCAATGCCACCTTTTCTGCAGGCATGTCCTTTCAGCTTTAGGACCAAAGGCTTATTTATAGATCCAAAGGTGCAGGGGATGGCCGACCCATCCTCTCCACAAAAAATGACACTTGAGAAATTGTAGGCACCATGGCCGAGATATCCCAGGCTCATCTTCACGCCCTCATGGTCCTCTTTCTGGTGATTGGACGAGCTGCTCAGTCTCACGCCTCCAGCCGAGCAATCTGCAGACGCAAGGCAATCTTCTCGCGGCGGATCTTGTTCCCGTTTATGTCAGATTAATCTCTGTCGATGACCAAGCACTCGCCAAGAGCTCCCCTGCTCCAAGCAAGGAAGAGAGGGTATGTTTCGTGCCTTTCCTTCTACGAGGCCTAGGCTTTCCCATTCACCCTTTCCTACGGGGTTTATTGGAGTTAAACGAGATCCAGCTCCACAACCTCACCCCAGGATCCATATTGCATATTTCTTGCTTCGTGGCATTTTGCGAGATATTCTTGAGTTGCAAGGCCCATTTTGATCTATGGAGGAAATATTTCTGCCTCGTACCTCGTACCCGGAGAGGCTCCATATTTGAAGTAGGTGGAGCTGAGGTGTGGCTCATAGCTGGGACAGGGTATCCTGTTGGGACCCCCGAAGAAGGATTCCAAAGAGTTGACTTCGGAATGGTTCTATATCGAGGACGTCCCACTATCTGAACCAGTCCGGAGGGGGCTACCAGAATATTCAGCCGCCCCATTGAAGAAGCAGTGCAACTGGAGGCGTAAGAGTCCTTCCCAAGGAGATAGCGAGGAGGTGCGCCTCCTGGCCACCAAGGTTCGGCTGCTGGCCCATGGTCAACTAACTATGGCTGATGTAATGGCCGTCGCCATAACTCGGTGTGTGCAGCCCCTTCAGCAGAGGATGCACCCTTTGTGGTGTTACAATGGCACTAGCGACGCCACCAGTTACAAGCGACAAGGGTCGGACAATTAGGCGGCCCTAGCCAGAATACTAGCCGACTTCTTCAATGGAGAGGAAGAAGATTTCACGCGATCGGGAACCCGAGAGGGTTATTCCGGCTACAATTAGACAGAATGGGTAAGCTTTATCCCTTCGTAGTATGACACAAAGATTATGTCAGAACATTGACCAGGTGCTTTTCCGCCTTAAACAGAGTTGGAAGTGTCAGATCGAATCCATCGGCTGCCCCTCTCCTCAACCGGAGAATCATTCCCGCGAGGATGATCCGGGGTATCACGATGATCCGGAGACATCGATTGATTTTGAAGACGGGGTCTTTTACCAAGAAAGTCTTGACGGCACCAAGGTCAACCTGACGGCCGATCACCCCGGGGTCCTTCCTTCCTCCACAATAAGTAACCATAGGACCTCCCCCCATCGGGCGCTCGCCTCGCATCGTCCCAAGTGTGCTGACTTCCACTCCCAAGGGCCATTGCACTATACACAGATCGAAAGAAGGGGTGCGGGGCATGCCAGCCTTGGCTCATAATGGGGCATCCAAGCGAAAAGCAACTATCGGGATGGGGGCGACCGCACCCTCAGCTCAAAGATACTACGTTCGGAGCCATCGAGAGAGTCATTCTTGCCATTTTTGACATTTGCTTGGTTTTGCTGAAGAAAAACACCGCCATGTCAATCTGAAGATACCCCAGGTGTACCGAGGCACAGTTCCAATCCCGAGTCTTCGACGCAGGCTGGGGCCATGCGGAGCATGCATCGCCAAGGGCACCTCCAGAGGATCTAGACGATGTCTTGGTTACCAATTCTGAAGTTGAGAGTATGATGAATCACCACCACCGGAGGGAATCCTTATGTCATGCTGCCTTCACCAACCAGGAATTCAATGCATTTAATTTGGTGGACGCGTACCTTGGAGCGGCCCGAACAGGGCTTGAAGGGATCATCAGTCTTTTTTTGCCAAAATGCAGGTGCGAGATTTAAATAGCTTAAGAGCAGATCATAATCCCTAACCTAGTAGCCCCCAAGCCTTAATTTGGGTGGGACGACTGAGTTAAGGATCTGTATTATCTTGATTTTGCAGGCCGCGAGGGAACAAAATAACAAGTTATCCGAAGACCTCGAGCTGAGCTGAACACAGTTGGCCGATACTAAAGTCAGACTGGAAGCGGCCAAGAAAGCTACCAGTGAAATTCCTAGTAAGTGGAAAAGCTATAGAGTACTTAAAAACTGTATGATGTTTCCTCCATGTTGATACCATGCTGTCCCTGTAGCCACCGAATCCATGAATCAATTGCGGAAGGACCTGGAGTCTGGCAAACGAGTGCTGACATGAAGTCATGAGGAGAAGAATGAGCTAAAGGCAGAAAATCAAAGGAAAGCCAAAGAAATCAAGAACTTAAAATCTCAGTTCGCGCAAGCCTTGGAGGAGAACCAGAAGCTAAAAGGTGACATATTTTATAAGTCGCAAACTCAATATTACATGTATGTGGATGATCACAATATTTAGAAAAAACATGCTGCCCCAGTTTGGTAGGTCTCCTGATAGGACGACCGAAAGAGGAGGCCAGTTCCTTTAGTGGGAACCTTTTGAAGGAACTGACCAAAACACACGAGAGAGCCCGGACGGCCATGAAAGACATGGTTAAGACATTATGGCCGCTGGACATACCGCCAGAGAGCATGACTGAGCTGGCTAGCCGCCTTAAAGGGTGAAAGTGTGTTATATTGACTAGAGGGAGGGGAGGGTGAATAGGCGATTTTTACAAATTCGTCACTGAGGAATTTCATGGTGAGGAAATTCCTAAGTCACGAATGACTAGCAGTGGAATAAGTACTCAGATGCAAGCATAACAGAGCAGTAGCACAGTCATCATGATGAAATGAAAACAAGCACAAAGTACAAGTAGCGTAAACACATGATAGGCAGGCAGAAGACAAACTAACTGAAGAAATAGGATTGAGGAGATTGAGAAAGTCTTCAGTCAATGTCTTCAAACAGTAACGATCAAGTACAATAGTATATGAATGAGGAAATGGAAGGGTTTAGGAAATAGAACCAATAGCTCGGTAAAGACAGTGATTTGGTAGACTAGTTCCAACTTTTGTGACAGTCGTACGTCTGGTTGGAGCGGCTCGATATTTAAACCCAAGGACACACAGTCCTCACCGTATTCTCCTTGAGCTAAGGTCACACATACCTTGCCCAATCACTCGTGGTAAGTCTTCAGGTGACTTCCAAACCTTCACAGACTCGGTCACTCAGCGATCCACAATTTCTTCTTGAATGCTCTAGACCATGACGCCTAACCGTCTGGAGGATGCACAGTCCTCAAAGGTAACAAGCATCGTTTCCACACAGGAACAATCTCTTTAGTGATTCTCAATCACTTTGGGTTTGTAGGTGTTTGGGTTTGGGTTTTTCCTCACTTGATGATTTCTTCTTAAAGTCCTTAGAGGGTGGAATGCTCTCAATGACAAGTGTCAGTTTCTCTCGGTGCAGCCAACCAGCTAGTGGTTGTAGGGGGTGGCTATTTATAGCCTAGGGAGCAGCCCAACATGATAAGACATAAATGCCCTTCAATGATATGACCGTTAGGTGGGTAGATATTTTGGGACAGCTGGTGCGTAGCACAACAACGGTTGGATATTTGAGTATCAAATTCCTCAGGGCTATCATGTTCCTCACTTGCAGGCAATCCGCACTGGTGAATTCCTAACTCCTCAGTTAGAACAAATTTCTCAGAGACCAGAAGATCTTCGTCTCTGTCACTGAAGAAATTGACTGAACTGTATGAGATTTCCAATGGCTTCACTCGAAAGGATTGGGTAGGTGTAGGATTTTGAGATGAGCATCACTTGGAAACTTTTCCTTAGTTTTACCTCGACCCCCTTTAACAGTACGGTGTTTCCTATGACTCAAGAAAGGAAAAACGAAACTACGAAAACAAAAGTCTTCATGCTTCATATTCCTCGCATGAATATTAAGTCTTCACGGTCACACCAAATTCTTCACTTTCAAAGTCTTTAGAAAGCCAAAGTCTTCAGTTGAAGACATTCATTTTTAGGGGTCGACTTTCTCTATAAATATCAAACTCCTCATAGACTTATAGACCTGTGTACACTCACAAATGCATTAGTCCCTTAACCTATAAGTCTTCAATACACCAAAATCACTAAGGGGCACTAGAAGCACTTACAATCTCCCCCTTTTTGGTGATTGATGACAATATAGGTTAAGTTTTCAAAGGTGATAAACATATGAAGTGTAAATACTGATATTGAGGAATTTGATTGCAAGATATAGAAGAACTCCTCCTGAAGATGTGCATATGTGAAGAATTTTCTTTGAATAGCAATGCACATTGTAGAGTAGAATCATGGAGATCTCCCCCTATATCTTGTAATTCATATACACATTTAACTTATGATATGAAGAATTCGAAATGCATGATGAAATATGGTGTCTGATGTAATTCAGCATGCGTGCATTAACATATATGAGGAAATAGCATGCAGGAAAACAGAGCAAAAGTATCAGACCACCATAGGACTTAAGTTTACAACTCGATCCAACAAACACTTCAGAAGAACGGGAGTTGTAACTTAACAAAAAATGCCCATATATAGACCCACTTGACGACTAACTCAAATTTCTCCCCCTTTGTCATCGAATGACCAAAAGGGACGAAAAATGAGGACTAACGCCCCTGAAGAATATCATCAAGATGTCGATGGAGGAGGGCCAGCATTGTTGGGGTCATCCGTTGATGTAGGGTCTGCCGCAGTGTCGTTCAAATCTTCATGTTCATCAGTCTCGTGCGATGAAGAATATGAGCTGGCCACTAAGTGAGGAACTTTGACCTTCTTGAATTACTTCGAAGGTGGCTGAGACCAGTCAAAGTCCCGCTTGAAACCCATTTGCTTGAGATCTTCATCAGCATAGAGGTGAGACAATACAGCCCAGGCGCGATCAAAAAATTCATGCAGATAGTAATGGTTCTTCTTCACAGTGTTTTGTGTGATTGTCATATTCTCAAGAATTGAACCAAACTATCGCTTGACCTATTTGTCGTTGCGATCGACCTACTGATGAAGACTTAGGAGAAGCTCACGATCACTCATCACCCTTGGAGCAGTGGTTTGAGGATTTTGCTTTGAAGCATTTGCGGCGGTGTCATGAGTGGCAGAGTCATCATTGGTGGAGTGGGATGCAACTTTGCGAAACTATCCATCCAATGGATGAGTGCCTTCATCAATAACAGCAACCTTGCCCTTCTCATCAGCTGGGAAACATGCCATTTGAGGACCTCGATTGGGGGCAAGTAGCTGTGATGATTGAGAATGTCAGCCTTGTAGTTGATCGAAGACCTTGATCTGATGAATCTCATGAACCAGGTGTTGGGGAACGTAGTAATTTCAAAAATTTCCTACGCACACGCAAGATCATGGTGATGCATAGCAACGAGAGGGGAGAGTGTTGTCCACGTACCCTCGTAGATCGAAAGCAGAAGCGTTAGAACAACGCGGTTGATGTAGTCGTACGTCTTCACGGCCCGACCGATCAAGCACCGAAACTATGGCACCTCCGAGTTCTAGCACACGTTCAGCTCGATGACGTTCCCCGTACTCCGATCCAGCAGAATGTCGGGGAAGAGTTCCGTCAGCACGACGGCGTGGTGACGATCTTGATGTTCTACCGTCGCAGGGCTTCGCCTAAGCACCACTACAATATTATCGAGGAGGACTATGGTGGAGGGGGGCACCGCACACGGCTAAGAGATCAAGAGATCAATTGTTGTGTCTAGAGGTGCCCCCCTGCCCCCGTATATAATGGAGAAAGGGGGAGGGGCGGCCGGCCTAGGAGGGGGCGCGCCAAGGGGAGTCCTACTCCCACCGGGAGTAGGACTCCCTCCTTCCTTGTTGGACTAGGAGAAGGGGGGAAGAGGAGGGAGAGAGAGGAAGGAAAGGGGGGGCGCCGCCCCCCCTCTCCTTGTCCTATTCGGACTAGGGGGAGGGGCGCGCGGCCCAGACCTTGCCTCCTCTCCTCTTCTCCACTAAGGCCCATGTAGGCCCATTAAGCCCCCGGGGGGTTCCGGTAACCTCCTGGTACTCCGGTAAAATCCCGATTTCACCCGGAACACTTCCGACATCCAAATATAGGCTTCCAATATATCAATCTTCATGTCTCAACCATTTCGAGACTCCTCGTCATGTCCGTAATCACATCCGGGACTACGAACAAACTTCGGTATATCAAAACTCATAAACTCATAATATAACTGTCATCGAAACCTTAAGCGTGCGGACCCTACGTGTTCGAGAACTATGTAGACATGACCGAGAACCATTTCCGGTCAATAACCAATAGCGGAACCTGGATGCTCATATTGGCTCCTACATATTCTACGAGGATCTTTATCGGTCAAACCGCACAACAACATACATTGTTCCCTTTGTCATCGGTATGTTACTTGCCCGAGATTCGATCGTCAGTATCTTAATACCTAGTTCAATCTCGTTACTGGCAAGTCTCTTTACTCGTTACATAATGCATCATTTTGTAACTAACTCATTAGCTACATTGCTTGCAAGGCTTATAGTGATGTGCATTACCGAGAGGGCCCAGAGATACCTCTCCGACAATCAGAGTGACAAAACCTAATCCCGAAATACGCCAACTCAACATGTACCTTTGGAGACACCTGCAGAGCTCCTTTATAATCACCCAGTTATGTTGTGACGTTTGGTAGCACACAAAGTGTTTCTCCGGTAAACGGGAGTTGCATAATCTCATAGTTGTAGGAACTTGTATAAGTCATGAAGAAAGCAATAGCAACATACTAAACGATCAAGTGCTAAGCTAACGGAATGGGTCAAGTCAATCACATCATTCTCCTAATGATGTGATCCTGTTAATCAAATGACAACACATGTCTATGGTTAGGAAACATAACCATCTTTGATTAATGAGCTAGTCAAGTAGAGGCATACTAGTGACATTAAGTTCGTCTATGTATTCACACATGTATCATGTTTCCGGTTAATACAATTCTAGCATGAATAATAAATATTTATCATGATATGAGGAAATAAATAATAACTATATTATTGGCTCTAGGGCATATTTCCTTCAGTCTCCCACTTGCACTAGAGTCAATAATCTAGATTACACAGTAATGGTTCTAACAACCATGGAGTCTTGGTGCTGATCATGTTTTGCTCGTGGAAGAGGCTTAGTCAACAGGTCTGCAACATTCAGATCCATATGTATCTTGAAAATCTCTATGTCTCCCACCTAGACTTGGTCCCGGATGGAATTGAAGCGTCTCTTGATGTGCTTGGTCCTCTTGTGAAATCTGGATTCCTTTGCCAAGGCAATTGCACTAGTATTGTCACAGAAGATCTTCATTGGTCCCGATGCACTAGGTATGACACCTAGATCGGAAATGAACTCTTTCATCCAGACTCATTCATTTGCTGCTTCCGAAGCAACTATGTACTCCGCTTCGCATGTAGATCCCGCCACGACACTTTGTTTATAACTGCACCAACTGATAGCTCCACCGTTCAATATAGACACGTATTCGGTATGTGATTTAGAATCGTCCGGATCAGTGTCAAAGCTGGCATCGACGTAACTATTTACGACTAGCTCTTTGTCACCTCCATAAACGAGAAACATATCCTTAGTCCTTTTCAGGTATTTCAGGATGTTCTTGACCGCTGTCCAGTGATCCACTCATGGATTACTTTGGTACCTCCCTGCCAAACTTATTGCTAAGCATACATCAGGTCTGGTACACAACATTGCATACATGATAGAGCCTACGGCTGAAGCATAGGGAACATCTTTCATTTTCTCTCAATCTTCTGCTGTGGTCGGACGTTGAGTCTGACTCAACTTCACACCTTGTAATACAGGCAAGAACCCTTTCTTTGCCTGATCCATTTTGAACCTTTTCAAAACTTTATCAAAGTATGTGCTTTGTGAAAGTCCAATTAAGCGTCTTAATCTATCTCTATAGATCTTGATGCCCAATATGTAAGCAGCTTCACCGAGGTCTTTCATCGAAAAACTTTTATTCAAGTATCCCTTTATGCTATCCAGAAGTTCTATATCATTCCCAATCAACAATATGTCATCTACATATAATATTAGAAATGCTACAGAGCTCCCACTCACTTTCTTGTAAATACAGGCTTCTCCAAAAGTCTGTATAAAACCATATGCTTTGATCACACTATCAAAGCGTTTATTCCAACTCCGAGAGGCTTGCACCAGTCCATAAATGGATCGCTGGAGCTTGCACACTTTGTTAGCACCTTTTGGATCGACAAAACCTTCCGGCTGCATCATATACAACTCTTCTTCCAGAAATCAATTCAGGAATGCAGTTTTGACATCCATTTGCCAAATTTCATAATCATAAAATGCGGCAATTGCTAACATGATTCGGACAGACTTAAGCATCGCTACAGGTGAGAAAGTCTCATCATAGTCAACCCCTTCAACTTGTCGAAAACCTTTCGCAACAAGTCAAGCTTTGTAGATAGTTACATTACCATCAGCGTCAGTCTTCTTCTTGAAGATCCATTTATTCTCGATGGCTTGCCGATCATCGGGCAAGTCAACCAAAGTCCATACTTTGTTCTCATACTTGGATCCCATCTCAGATTTGATGGCCTCAAGCCATTTTGCGGAATATGGGCTCATCATCGCTTCCTCATAGTTCGTAGGTTCGCCATGGTCAAGTAACATGACTTCCAGAATAGGATTACCGTACCACTCTGGTGCGGATCTTACTCTGGTTGACCTACGAGGTTCGGTAGTAACTTGATCTGAAGTTTCATGATCAATATCGTTAGCTTCCTGACTGATTGGTATAGTTGTCACAGGAACCGGTTCTTGTGATGAACTACTTTCCAATAAGGGAGCAGGTACAGTTACCTCATCAAGTTCTACTTTCCTCCCACTCACTTCTTTCGAGAGAAACTCCTTCTCTAGAAAGGATCCGAATTTCGCAACAAAAATCTTGCCCTCAGATCTGTGATAGAAGGTGTACCCAATTATCTCTTTTGGGTATCCTATGAAGACACATTTCTCTAATTTGGGTTCGAGCTTATCTGGTTGAAGTTTCTTCACATAAGCATCGCAGCCCCAAACTTTAAGAAACAACAACTTTGGTTTCTTGCCAAACCACAGTTCATAAGGCGTCGTCTCAACGGATTTTGATGGTGCCCTATTTAACGTGAATGCGACCGTCTCTAAAGCATAACCCCAAAACAATAGCGGTAAATCAGTAAGAGACATCATAGATCACACCATATCTAGTAAAGTACGATTACGACGTTTGGACACACCATTTCGTTGTGGTGTTCCGGGTGGCGTGAGTTGCGAAACAATTCTGCATTGCTTCAAATGTAAACCAAACTCGTAACTCAAATATTCTCCTCCATGATCAGATCGTAGAATTTTATTTTCTTGTTATGATGATTTTCCACTTCACTCTGAAAATCTTTGAACTTTTAAAATGTTTCAGACTTGTGTTTCATCAAGTAGATATACCCATATCTTCTTGAATCATCTGTGAAGGTGAGAAAATAATGATACCCGTCGCGAGCCTCAATATTCATTGGACCACATACATCAGTATGTATGATTTCCAACAAATCAGTTGCTCGCTTCATAGTTCCGGAGAACGGCGTTTTAGTCATCTTGCCCATGAAGCACGGTTCGCAAGTACCAAGTGATTCATAATCAAGTGATTCCAGAAGTCCATCAGTATGGAGTTTCTTCATGCGCTTTACACCAATATGACCCAAACGGCAGTGCCACAAATAAGTTGCACTATCATTATCAACTCTGCATCTTTTGGCTTCAACATTATGAATATGTGTATCACTACTATCGAGATTTAAGAAAAATAGACCACTCTTCAAGGGTGCATGACCATAAAAGATATTACTCATATAAATAGAACAGCCATTATTCTCTGATTTAAATGAATAACCGTCTCGCATCAAACAAGATCCATATATAATGTTCATGCTCAATGCTAGCACCAAATAACAATTATTCAGGTCTATATGGTAGATGTAGAGGTAGCGTGCCGACCGCGATCACATCGACTTTGGAACCATTTCCCACGCGCATCGTCACCTCGTCCTTAGCCAATCTTTGCTTAATCCGTAGTCCCTGTTTCGAGTTGCAAATATTAGCAACAGAACCAGTATCAAATACCCAGGTGCTACTGCGAGCATTAGTAAGGTACACATCAATAACATGTATATCACATATACCTTTGTTCACCTTGCCATCCTTCTTATCCGCCAAATACTTGGGGCAGTTCCGCTTCCAGTGTCCAGTTTGCTTGCAGTAGAAGCACTAAGTCTCAGGCTTAGGTCCAGATTTGGGTTTCTTCTCTTGAGCAGCAACTTGCTTGTTGTTCTTCTTGAAGTTCCCCTTCTTCTTTCGTTTACCCTTTTTCTTGAAACTGGTGGTCTTATTGACCATCAACACTTGATGCTCCTTCTTGATTTCTACCTCCACAGGCTTTAGCATTGCGAAGAGCTCGGGAATAGTCTTGTCCATCCCTTGCATATTATAGTTCATCACGAAGCTCTTGTAGCTTAGTGGCAGTGATTGAAGAATTCTGTCAATGACACTATCATCAGGAAGATTAACTCCCAGTTGAATCAAGTGATTATTATACCCAGACATTTTGAGTATATGTTCACTGACAGAACTATTCTCCTCCATCCTACAGCTATAGAACTTATTGGAGACTTCATATCTCTCAATCCGGGCATTTGCTTGAAATATTAACTTCAACTCCTGGAACATCTCATATGCTCCATGATGTTCAAAACATCGTTGAAGTCCCGGTTCTAAGTCGTAAAGCATGGCACACTGAACTATCGAGTAGTCATCAGCTTTGCTCTGCCAGACGTTCTTAACATCGTCAGTTGCATCTGCAGTAGGCCTAGCACCCAGCGGTGCTTCCAGGACGCAATTCTTTCGTGCAGCAATGAGGATAATCCTCAAGTTAAGGACCCAGTCCATGTAATTGCTACCATCATCTTTCAACTTAGCTTTCTCAAGGAATGCATTAAAATTCAACGGAACAACATCACGAGCCATCTATCTACAACAAACAGTAGACAAGCAAAATACTATCAGGTACTAAGTTCATGATAAATTTAAGTTCAATTAATCATATTACTAAAGAACTCCCACTTAGATAGACATCTCTCTAGTCATCTAAGTGATCACGTGATCCAAATCAACTAAACCATGTCCGATCATCATGTGAGATGGAGTAGTTTTCAATGGTGAACATCAGTATGTTGATCATATCTACTATATTATTCATGTTCGACCTTTCGGTCTCCGTGTTCCGAGGCCATATCTGTATATGCTAGGCTCGTCAAGTTTAACCTGAGTATTCCGCGTGTGCAACTGTTTTGCACCCGTTGTATTTGAACATAGAGCCTATCACACCCGATCATCACGTGGTGTCTCAGCACGAAGAACTTTCGTAACTATGCATACTCAGGGAGAACACTTCTTGATAATTAGTGAGAGATCATCTTAAAATACTACCGTCAATCAAAGCAAGATAAGATGCATAAATGATAAACATCACATGCAATCAATATAAGTGATATGATATGGCCATCATCATCTTGTGCTTGTGATCTCCATCTCTGAAGCACTGTCATGATCACCATCGTCACCAGCGCGACACCTTGATCTCCATCGTAGCATCGTTGTCATTTACGCCATCTATTGCTTCTACGACTGTCGCTACCGCTTAGTGATAAAGTAAAGCAATTATAGGGCGTTTGCATTTCATACAATAAAGCGACAACCATATGGCTCCTGCCAGTTGCCGATAACTTCGGTTACAAAACGTGATCATCTCATACAATAAAATATAGCATCACGTCTTGACCATATCACATCACAACATGCCCTGCAAAAACAAGTTAGACGTCCTCTACTTTGTTGTTGCAAATTTTACGTGGCTGCTAAGGGCTGAGCAAGAACCGTTCTTACCTACGCATCAAAACCACAAGGATAGTTCGTCAAGTTAGTGCTATTTTAACCTTCGCAAGGACCGGGCGTAGCCACACTCGGTTCAACTAAAGTTGGAGAAATAGACACCCGCCAGCCACCTGTGTGCAAAGCACGTTGGTAGAACCAGTCTCGCGTAAGCATACGCGTAATGTCGGTCCGGGCCGCTTCATCCAACAATACCACCGAACCAAAGTATGACATGCTGGTAAGCAGTATGACTTGTATGGCCCAGAACTCACTTGTGTTCTGCTCGTGCATATAACATCTACGCATAAAACCAGGCTCGGATGGCACTGTTGGGGAACGTAGTAATTTCAAAAAAAATCCTACACACACGCAAGATCATGGTGATGCATAGCAACGAGAGGGGAGAGTGTTGTCCACATACCCTCGTAGACCGAAAGCGGAAGCGTTAGAACAATGCGGTTGATGTAGTCGTACATCTTCACGACCCGACCGATCAAGCACCGAAACTACGACACCTCCGAGTTCTAGCACACGTTCAGCTCGATGACGTTCCCTGTACTCCGATCCAGCAGAATGTCGGGGAAGAGTTCCGTCAGCACGACGGCGTGGTGACGATCTTGATGTTCTACCGTCGCAGGGCTTTGCTTAAGCACCGCTACAATATTATCGAGGAGGACTATGGTGGAGGGGAGCACCGCACACGGCTAAGAGATCAAGAGATCAATTGTTGTGTCTAGAGGTGCCATCCTGCCCCCGTATATAAAGGAGCAAGGGGGGAGGGGGCGTCTGGCCTAGGAGGGGGCGCGCCAAGGTGAGTCCTACTCCCACCGGAAGTAGGACTCCCTCCTTCCTTGTTGGACTAGGAGAAGGGGGGAAAGAGGAGGGAGAGAGATGAAGGAAAGGGGGGGCGCCGCCCCCTCTCCTTGTCCTATTCGGACTAGGGGGGAGGGGCATGCAGCCCAGCCCTTGCCTCCTCTCCTCTTCTCCACTAAGGCCCATGTAGGCCCATTAAGCCCCCGGGGGGGTTCCGGTAACCTCCCGCTACTCCGTTAAAATCCCGATTTCACCCGGAACTCTTCCGACATCCAAATATAGGCTTCCAATATATCAATCTTCATGTCTCGGCCATTTCGAGACTCCTCGTCATGTCCGTAATCACATCCGGGACTCCGAAAAAACTTCGGTATATCAAAACTCAGAAACTCATAATATAACTGTCATCGAAACCTTAAGCGTGCGGACCCTACGGGTTCGAGAACTATGTAGACATGACCGAGAACCGTTTCCGGTCAATAACCAATAGCGGAACCTGGATGCTCATATTGGCTCCTACATATTCTACAAAGATCTTTATCGGTCAAACCGCACAACAACATACATTGTTCCCTTTGTCATCGGTATGTTACTTGCCCGAGATTCGATCGTCGATATCCTAATACCTAGTTCAATCTTGTTACTGGCAAGTCTCTTTACTCGCTACATAATGCATCATTCCGTAACTAACTCATTAGCTACATTGCTTGCAAGGCTTATAGTGATGTGCATTACCGAGAGGGCCCAGAGATACCTCTCTGACAATTGGAGTGACAAAACCTAATCTCGAAATACGCCAACTCAACATGTACCTTTGGAGACACCTGCAGAGCTCCTTTATAATCACCCAGTTACGTTGTGACATTTGGTAGCACACAAAGTGTTCCTCCGGTAAACGGAAGTTGCATAATCTCATAGTTGTAGGAACTTGTATAAGTCTTGAATAAAGTAATAGCAACATACTAAACGATCAAGTGCTAAGCTAACGGATTGAGTCAAGTCAATCACATCATTCTCCTAATGATGTGATCCCGTTAATCAAATGACAACACATGTATATGGTTAGGAAACATAACCATCTTTGATTAATGAGCTAGTCAAGTAGAGGCATACTAGTGACATTAAGTTCGTCTATGTATTCACACATGTATCATGTTTCCGGTTAATACAATTCTAGCATGAATAATAAACATTTATCATGATATGAGGAAATAAATAATAACTTTATTATTGCCTCTAGGGCATATTTCCTTCACCAGGGAGCGTAAGGCTTCAGTTCAAACGGTGACAGAGCTACATTGGCCAAAGTCCTCATGAAGAAATCATGGTAGTTGATAGGAATACCATGTATGATGTTGAAAATCAGATTCTTCATGATGCCAACAACCTCTACTTCATCAAAGTTGTGGCCCTGATAGGACTGAGGGTTTTGGTCAATATCCTGTACACTGTCCTTGGCACATAGAGCAATTCCTTGACGAGGAATTTGGTCCTTGGAGCTTGGCCAGGCTTCAAAGGCTTCATCAGCACTTGCATCGGATGATCTGAGAGTTCAGGGTCAGCATAGATGAGCCTTGCACCTTCAACAGGAGGACTGACTGGGATGGCATGAAGTAATTCAAAGGCCAGAGCTTTATAGTGAGTGTTTTCTGTCATCTAGTCCAATACCCATGAATTCACATCTTCAACATTGTATGTGATGTGCAACGTGGCATAGAATTGAAGAGTGAGTTCTTCATTCCAGTCGCAGATGTCGGTGCAGAAGTTGAGCAGCCCAGCATCATGAAGAACACTGAGGACTGGGGTGAAGCAAGGTAGAGACTCCATGTCCACATGAGGAATTTGCTCATGGTCAAAGATCTTTTCTTTATCAAACAACAGCGAGGAATAGAAGTTCATCTGGCTAGTGGTCCAAAAACGCTTGCGTCGAAGACGAGCAGAGTCATAAGGCTTGTAGTCAGTGAAGAAAATGTGCTCATTGAAGAAATATTCAGCCTTGAACTTCTGCTTCTTGGAGAAAGGATTCTGTGGCTTGGGCTGAGGATTGTCAGTTGAAGTCTTCACAGCATCTTGAATCACAGACTCTGGAGCCACAAGCTGAGGAATTCCAGGAACAGTGTCATCAGCAGCAGCCTGGGTCTCCATTTCTTCAGCAACATTATCATCAGCTCTAGTGGCTGGAACTTCTTCAGGAATAGTGAGAAGAGAAGCTTGATGTTCTTCAGAGCCCGTGTGAATTTCTTCAGTTTGAACCGGGGACTGAGGAATCTGTTGGAGAGGGGTGTAGAGTGGTGAATTGGGGTGATGACTTTCCCAGTAGTCATCATTCAGAATCGGAATTGTAGACCCAATATCCACATCTTCATCTTCCTCATCTATTTCCTCAACACCAACCTCTTCAGCGGTGAACTGAGACATGTGCGAGGATACTACTAGCGTTGAAGTGATGTTGTCCACTTCAATTTCTTCATCAATCTGCTCTAACGAAGCAGTAGAGGGATCTTCTTCATCAGATTCACTTGGAATCACATAGTCCTCACCAAAGGGAACAATATCCTTTGATGGCATGCTTGATAGAGGAACAACATCTATGGGATTTGCATAGGAGCTTGTCAAAGTCTTCACTTTCTTTGGAGCTGAAGACTCCGAGGATGCAGATGCTTTCCTTTTCCTCACAGCTGCTCGCTCTGCAGCCTTGGTTTTCTTCACTTCTGATGCAGAAGGAATGGTACAACTTGTCATCTGTGCAGGAGGAGCAGAGGAAATTGGTGCAGTTTCTTCAGGCGCAACTGATGCAGTTGCCCTGGCATGTTCAGTTTCTTCAGGCGTAGTAGCAGATGCTTCAACTAGCCTGGCTTGTTCCTCAGGCGCAACACTAGAGGTTGCCCTGGCAGTTTCTTCAATGGCTGGAATTTCTTCATTAGCCCTGGTGCTTTCAGAATCATCAACAGCCTGATTGTCATCAGCTGTGCTTGCATGTTCTTCAGTTGGTTGTGCAGATGCTTCAGCCTGAGGAATTTCACGTTGCGTTGAGGCTGCAACATTTGAGGTGAATCACTTCGCCATTCTGACGAATCTGATCTTGGCACCTAGCCAATTTGCACGGTATGCGTCAAATACATCACTGAGTGCTTTGATCTCGGCTTGCATGGACACAAGTTCATCAGTTGTCATTTTGACAACATTCTTCTTCAGAAGTCATTCCTTCTTGTAGTGAGATTTCTTCAGTTCTTGGCCTTCTCAAACTTCCATTTTTCTTTGCCTATGAAGGCTGTCGGCATGTGACTTTGGCCGGTTGAGAGATTGAAATCAGACATAGGAGTGTTGGGGTCCTTGTGCTAGAGATCAATGAAGTCGAGAATCAACTTGGGATCCAATAGAAGAGGCACATTGCTGCCTTTGGCTCTAGCGGCCCTTTGTTGTCTATCTCTAATGATTTCAGCTAATTCTTCATCACTAACTTTGCCTTCACTATACCACACATGGAAGGCAACATGCTTCTTGTGAGGACTTGGCCTTGTGCCTCGTCCAGCAGTGGCCTTTGTCTTCAGAAAAGTTGGGCCTGTTGAGGACTGAGGAGGAGCTGAAGAACTTGCAGATGCTCCTGAAGCAATAGAGATACCAGTGGTCCTTTGGCAAGAGGCGAGATGCACAGTTGCCGAGGACTTTGCAGCAGTAGCTAAATGTTTTGCAAAAGTGGGAACTAGAGCTGCTTGAGGAATATGCCATGAGGGCTTTGATGAGCTTGGTCGTGAGGGCATTGCTGAGGAACTGGGCTTGTGCGCAGGCTTCTTGGGCATAGCCTTCTTGGGCTTGCTAGAAGAGGCCTCAGCAGAGGCCTTAGCTGCGGCAGCAGCAAAACTTCATTGAATTTCTTCACTGCTTCTTTGGACATTTTGGCCAACTTAGCTTTCCATTTAGCCCACTCCTTGGGAAATTCCTCACCTCTTCTGATGCTAGAGGGATCAGCAACTTGGCCTGGTGCCAATGGAGGTCTTGGGCATGGAGGGTGTACTGCGAATTTCTTCATGTACTTGGGAGTCCCATATATGTACTCCCTCCATTCTCTAGCCCATCTCCTCTCTATCCTCTGTATGCGCACCTTGTGCTGAATTTTGTTCTCCTTGCCATGTTTGGCTTCATCAGGAGCGCAATATTCCTCATAGATGTCATCTAGGATCTCAAAAGCAGTGTTTGCTTTTGGTCTCTTTCCTCCCTTCTGAGCTCTTTTGCCATCAGCCATTTTCTTCAGCTAAGGATTTTGAAAATTGGAATTCTCTGACGAGGTATGCAATTTGTCTTTGAGGAATGCTGCAAATGAGTTAAGTTGATGAGAACCTAGAGATTCCGCAGCGGACATGTGTACCCGTGAATAGAGTATAGGTGCGACGAATTTGGAGAGGTCATATGCATTCTCAGAAGTTTTTCAAAAGAACAAGTTTGAGGAATTTGACCAGGAATGTCTTGAGGAATTTCACTAAGCGGTGTTTGACTTAGGTTCCAGAGTTTTATAGATTAAAAATCCACACAATTGAGGAATCTCGAGGAAAAATGTTGCTTAGCGAAACAAATCAAGAATATATGCAACTGTGGTGTTTAAGAGTGTGGTAGTCGAAGAATAAACACCTTTTGAAGATTTTGTGGAAAACATCAGAATCAACAAGGGCAGTAAAAATAAATTTTATTTACCCTTGACGAAGAACACGACAAACTGGGAGTTGTAGATGGGAAGTTTCTCCGTTCAGATCTTCCACGCCCTAACTTGGCGGCAGTGAACCTCTTCCTCATTGGCGACGATGGAAGTAGCAGTGGCGGTAGGTTTGAGATCTCGAGCGAGGGGAGTGAAGTCGAGCAGGGTAAAAGCGGTCTGAGGAGGGTGAGGGGTATTTATAGCCGAGGTGAAAAACCGCTTGTCCGAGGAAAATGGACGAACATGCCCCTGACCCTTCTCATCCTAGCGACATGTGTCACCCACGTACAGTGAGGTGGAGATCGTGGGTGAATAGAATAATCAAATCGTGGGATGTGGAACGGTTTGAGCGGGAAAAGCCAAAAATTTAGATAAGAATAATTTAAAGTTTCATTCGCAAATTCTTCAGCTGACAAGGACACAGTGAAGATTTTGAACAGGTTTCAAATAGAACGCACATGAAGAATTTGTGAACAGACTGGGTTGAGTTTAGCATAGAGGGGGACGAGTCTGATCACATTCACTTAGCAGAAAAGTCAACTTGAAGAATTAGCAATAAGTGAATGCTGTAGAGGACTGAAAACTCAAATATATATTGTTAATGAAGAACAAGGTTGGAAAGAGTGAATACATTGCAAAGTTGAAGAATTTGAACAACTGAGGAAATTCAAAAAATTGAAGAAAAACTCAAATAGAAGAATTTCAACTTTTGTTGGTGGCGTGACCCATCGAAAGAATGATGATTTCAGACACCACATACAATTGTTGTAGGGCTCTGAGAATCAAATTCTGTGTTAATTTCTTCACACTTAGAGGGTTAGTCTTCATTGATTGAATAAAAATGTTACTTTGTGTGTTGCACATCTAACTCATCAATTTTGCATAAGTGTTAGGATGTGTGTCCTTTTCAAAGGACATTCGAAGATTCTAAGATATTTAGCTCACACCGCAACTTGCTAAATCTCTTCTCATCCAAGGGCTTTGTGAAGATATCGACTATGTGTTCTTCAGTCTTCCTGTTCTCGATAGAGAGATGTCGCCCTTCAACACATGATCTCGAAGAAAATGATGACGAATCTGGATGTGCTTTGTCTTCGAGTGCTGAACTGGGTTATGAGAAATCTTGATGGCTTTCTCATTGTCACAGAAGAGTGGCACATTCTTCACATTGATGTCGTAGTCCTTGAGGGTTTGCTTCATCCATAGCAATTGAGCACAACACGAACCAGCAGCAATGTACTCAGCTTCAGCAGTAGAGAGTGATACGCCGTTCTGTTTCTTCGAGGACCAACATACCAAGGATTGTCTGAGGAAATGGCATGTGCCTGATGTTGACTTGCGGTCCACACGATCACCAGCATAGTCAGAGTCAGAATATCCAATGAGATCAAAAGCCGAGCCCTTGGGATACCATAATCCAAGTGTTGGAGTGTGAGCTATGAAAGTGCGTTATATCGACTAGAGGGGGGGGGGTGAATAGGCGATTTTTATGAATTCTTCACTGAGGAATTTGCTGGTGAGGAAATTCCTAAGTGAAGAACTACTTGCAGCGGAATAAGTACTGAGAAGTAAGCATAACAGAACACAAGCATAGTCATCATGATGAAATGAAGACAAGCACAGAGTACAGAAAGCGTAAACACATGATAACATAAGAAAGAAGACGGACAGACTGAAGAAATTGAACTAAGGAAATTGAGAAAGTCTTCAGTCAAAGTCTTCAAACAGATATGAACAGGCACACAACAATAGACCTGAGGAAATGAAAGAGTTGAGGAAATGGAACCAGTACGCTCGGTGAAGACAATGATTTGGTAGACCAGTTCCAACTGTTGTCTCAGTTGTACATCTGGTTGGAGCGGCTGAGTATTTAAACTTGAGGACACCCAGTCCCGGACACACAGTCCTCACCGTATTCTCCTTGAGCTAAGGTCACACAGACCTCACCCAATCACTCGTGGTAAGTCTTCAGGTGACTTCCGAACCTTCACAAACTCGGTCACTCGGCGATCCACAATTCCTCTTGGATGCTCTAGACCTTGATGCCTAACTGTCTGGAAGAAGCACAGTCTTCAAAGGAAACAAGCGTCGGATCCACGCAAGATCAATCGCTTCAGTGATGCTCAATCACTTTGGGTTTGTAGGTGTTGGGTTTGGGTTTTCCGCACTTGATGATTTTCGCTCAAAGTCATCGGAGGATGGGATGCTCTCAATTGACAAGTGTCAGTTTCTCTCGGAGTAGCCAACCAGCTAGTGGTTGTAGGGGGCGGCTATTTATAGCCTGGGGAGCAGCCCGATATGATAAGACATAAATGCCCTTGTCTGATATGACCGTTAGGTGGGTAGATATTTTGGGATAGTTGGCGCATAGCACAGCAACGGTCGGAATTTTGACTATCAAATTCCTCAGGGCTATCATATTCCTCACTGTGTAGGCAATTCGCACTGGCAAATTCCTAACTCCTCAGTCAGAACAAATTCCTCAGAGACCAGAAGAACTTCGTCTTTGTCACTGAAGAATATGGCTGAACTGTATGAGATTTCCAATGGCTTCACTCAAAGGGATTGGTAGGTGTAGGATTTTGAGTTGAGCATCACATGGAAATTTTTCCTTAGTTTTTCCTCGACCCCCTTTAACAGTACGGTGTTTCCTATGACTCAAGAAAGAGAAAATGAAACTATGAAAACAAAAGTCTTCATGCTTCATGTTCCTCGAATGAATACCAAGTCTTCAAGGTCACACCAATTTCTTCACTTTCAAAGTCTTCAAAAAGTCTTCAGCAATACAAAGTCTTCAGTTGAAGAACTTCATTTTAGGGGTCGACTTCCTCTGTAAATATCAAACTCCTCATAGACTTATAGACCCGTGTACACTCACAAACGCATCAGTCCCTTAACCTATAAGTCTTCAATACACCAAAATCACTAAGGGGCACTAGATGCACTTACAATCTCCCCCTTTTTGGTGATTGATGACAATATAGGTTAAGTTTTCAACGTGGATAACCATATGAAGTGTAAATACTGATATTGAGGAATTTGATTGCAAGATATAGAAGAACTCCCCCTGAAGATGTGCATAGTGAGGAATTTGCTTTTGAAGCAATGCACACTTGAAGAGTATAATCATGGAGAACTCCCCCTATATCTTGTAATTCATACACATATTTGATATATAATATGAAGAATTTGAAATGCATGATGAAATATGGTGACTGATGTAATTTAGCATGCGTGCATTAACATTAATGAGGAATAAGCATGCAGAAGAACACAACAAAAGTATCAGGCCACCATAGATTTTAAGATTACAACTCGATCCAGCAAAGTCATCAGAAGAACGAGAGTTGTAACTTAGCAAAAAACGCCCATAGAATAGACCCGCTTGAAGACTGACTCAAATTTCTCCCCCTTTGTCATCGAATGACCAAAAGGGTTGAAACTGAGGACTAACGCCCCTGAAGAGTATCATGATGATGGAGGAGCGCCAGCGTTGTCAGGGTCTTGAGTCGTTGTAGGGCCTGCTGCAGTGTTGTTCAAGTCTTCATACTCGTCCGTGGCGTGTGATGAAGAATATGAGCTGGCCACCAAGGAAGGAACCTTAACCTTCTTGTATTTCTTCGGTGGAGGAGCAGACCAGTCGAAGTCTTCCTTGAAGCCCATTTGCTTCAGATCTTCTTCACCATATAGATGTGACAGAATAGCCTAGGTGCGATCAAACACTTCATGTAGGTAGTAATGGTTTTTCTTCACTGCATTATGTTAGAAGTCATGTTGTGAAGAATAGAGCCAAACTGACGCTTAACCCACTTGTGGTTTCGATCCACCTTCTAGTGAAGACTTATAAGCAGCTCACGGTCAGTCATCACACGAGGAGCAGTAGCTTGAGGGCTTGACTTGGTAGCATTGGCAGCAGAATCATGAGTGGCAGAATCATCATTGGTGGAATAAGATGCAGCTTTGCGGAACTGACCATCCAATGGACGAATGCCTTCATCGATAACGGCTGGTGACTTGCCCTTCTCATCAGATGAGGAAATTATCCTCTTGAGGACTTCAATAGGGGGCAAGTAGCTGAGGTGATTCTGAAAATCAACCTTGTAGTTGAGTGAAGACCTTGTTCTGAGGAATCTCATGATCCACGACGCGTAAGGCTTCAGCTCAAAAGGTGAAAGTGTAACATTCGCCAGAGTCCTCATGAAGAAATCATGATAGTTTATGGGGATTTATTATGTTGAAAAGCATATTCTGCATCATCCCAATAATTTCTTCATCGGATGAGTCATGGCCTTTGATAGGACTCATGGTCTTCGTCAGAATGCGGTAGATGGTTCTTGGCACATAGAGCAATTCCTTCACGAGGAATTTTGTCCTTGGGGCTTGACCAGGCTTTAGAGGTTTCATGAGAACTTGCATATAGTGAGCAGTGAGTTCAGGCTCATCATACAGACAACGAGCACCGTCAGGTGGAGGACTGATTGGCAAGGCACGAAGCAATTCAGAGGCTAGTGCCTTGTAATGAGTGTTTTCTGTCATCCAGTCCAACACCCACGAGTTGACGTCAGCAGCATCACCTGTGATATGCAGAGTTGCGTAGAACTAAAGAATAAGCTCTTCATTCCAATCAACTAGGTCAGAGCAGAAATTGAGCAAGCCTGCATCATGAAGCATGCTGAGGACTTGAGAGAAGCACGACATTGATTTCATGTCCACATGAGGAATATGCTCGTGATCGAAGACTTTGTCCTTGTTGAAAAGCAGTGAGGAATAGAAGTTGGCCTGGCTGGCAGTCCAGAAATGCTTCCTTCTAAGACGAGCATTGTCATAGGGGTTGAATTCAGTGAAGAACACGTGCTCGTCAAAGAAATCATCAACCTTGAATTTTTGCTTCTTTGAGAAGGGATCCTTTGGCTTGGGCTGAGGAGTGTCAGTCAATTGCATCACCACCTCAGGAATCGCAATCTCAGGTTCCTCGGGCCGAGGAATGTCAGGCTCTTCTGCAGCTTCAGCCTGGTTCTTTATTTCTTCATTGACATTTTCTTCAGCACTAGTGGCTGGAATTTCTTCATGAACACTTGGGGTTGCATGAGGTTCTTCAGATCCCATTTGCACTTCAGTAGCAGTAAGGGACTGAGGAATTGCTTGGAGTGGAGTGAACATTGGAGAGTTGGAGTACTGACTGTCCCAAAATTCATCATTGAGCACAGGAGTGGTACAGCCAATGTCCACATCCTCATCTTCCAATTCTTCAACACCTGCCTCTTCAGCAGTGAATTGAGGCATAGGTGAGGAAATGACTGGGGTTGAAGGGATTTCATCTACTTCAATTTCTTCGTCCAACTGCTCTGTCGAAGCAGCAGAAGGAGTTTCTTCATCAGATTCATTGGGAATCACATAATCTTCACTGAAAGGAACAAGGTCCTTTGATGGCATGAAGGAGACTGGAACGACATCAATTGGGTTGTCAATTGAGCTAGTCAGTGGCTTCATCTTCTTCTAAGCTGAAGAATTTGATGAAGTTGATGTCTTCCTTTTCTTTATAGCTGCACGCTCGGCAGCCTTGGTCTTCTTCGCATCTGATGCAGATGGAAGGATCGGAGTTGGTGTAGGCGCAGGAGGTGCAGAAGACTTTGGTTCTTTTCCTCAGGCGCAACTGATGCAGTTGCCCTGACTTGTTCACTTTCTTCAGGCGCACCACTAGTGGATGCCCTGGCAATATCTTCAGCGGCTGGAATGGAGTCATCAGCCCTGCCATTCTCAGTTTCTTCAGCAGCCTGATTGTCATCAGCGGTACTGGCATGTTCTTCAGTAGGCTGAGTAGATGCTTCAGCCTGAGTAACTTCAATGTGCATAGGAGGAGCAGCACTTGAAGTGAATTTCTTCGTCAGATTGATGAACCGCACCTTGGCGCCCTTCCAATCAGCATAGTAGCGATCGAATTCATCACTCAATTGCTTGATTTCAGCTTGCAAAGCAATGAGCTGCTCAGGGATGAGAGTGAGGACATTGTCCTTGAGGTAGCGCTGTTTCTTGTACTGCGCTTTCTTCAAACTTCTGCCTTGTTCAAATTTCCACTTTTCTTCCTCAATGAAGGAAGTCAAAACATGACTCTGACCAGGAGTGAGGTTCATCTCCGGCAAAGGCGTGCTGGGGTCCTTGTGCCATAGGTCAATGTAACCGAGGATCAACTTTGGATCCAATATGAGTGGCACATTGCTGCCTTTGGCTCTAGCGGCCCTGGATTGCCTGTCTCTGATGATTTTGGCAAGTTCTTCATCATAAGCCTCATCATCATCAGAGGGCACTTGGAAGGCGACCTGCTTCTTGTGATGACTTGGTCGAAGGCCTCGTCCAGCAGTGGCCTTTTTCTTCAGCAGAGAGGGGCCAGCTAAGGATTTTGGTGCAGCTGAGGAACTTGCAGATGCTCCTGAGGCAATTGAGATGCCTTGGATCCTTTGGCACGTGGCGAGATGCATAGGTGCCGAGGATTTGGTAGGAGCAGCTACTTTGACGGAGGAGCTGAGGACTTTGAAGGAGCAGTATGAGGAATTTGTCGTGAGGGCCTTGAAGAATCTGGCCTTGAGGACATTGCAGAGGAGCTTGGCCGTGAGGGCATTGAAGGAGAAGCGCTTGACTTATTGGCAGGCTTCTTATGCATTACCTTCTTTGGTTGACTAGAAGAGGCCTCAGCAGAGGCAGCAGCAACAACAGTAGAGTCTGTGTTGAATTTCTTCACTGCTTCCTTTGCTTGCTTGGCCAGTTTGGCCTGGCGCTTTGCCCATTCATCAGCATAGTCCTCACCGGGCTTGAGGCTGGTGGGATCTGCCACTTGGCCTGGTGCTAGTGGAGGTATTGAGCATGGAGGGTTGAGCGCGAATTTCTTCATATACTTGGGAGTAACATACCTGTACTCCCTCCATTCTCGTTCCCATCTCCTCTCTATTCGTTGTATGCGCACCTTGCGCTGATTCTTGTCCCCCTTGCCAAACTTGGCCTCATCAGGAGTGCAGTATCCAGCATAAATGTCCTCAGGGATTTCAAATGCAGTATTGACCTCAGGCCTCTTTCCTCCCTTCTGTGGCTTCTTATCAGCCATTTTCTTCAGCTGAGGAATATGAACAACTGAAGTTTCTGAAGAGGTGCGCAACTTTTCTTCGAGGAACGCTGCAAATGAGTTAAGTTGATGAGAACCTAGTGATTCAGCAGCGGACATTTGTACCTGTGAACAGAGTATAGTTGCGAGGAATTTGGAAGGGTCATATGCGTTCTCAGAAGGTTTTTCAAAAATGAATAGGTTTGAGGAATTTGACCAGATGAGTCTTGAGGAATTTCACTAAGCGTTCTTTGTCTTAGGTTGCAAAGTTGTATAGATTGAAAATCCATACAATTGAGGAATCTTGAAGAAAAACATTGCTTACAGAAACAAATCAAGAGCCGATGACATGTGAGGTGTTCATGTGTGTGAAGATTTGAAGAATAAACACCTTTGAAGATTTTCAAGAAAACATGAGAATCAAAGAGGGCAATAAAAGTAACTTTTAATTACCTGAAGTGAAGAACTCGACGAACTGGGAAGTGTAGATGTGAAGTTCGTCAAGTCAGATCTTCCACGCCCTAACTCGGCAGAGGAAGATGGCTACGACGGCGGCGGAGTGAAGAAATCCGCAACCGGCGCGAGTACGACGGCGATGAGGTCGAGGTAGTGAAGCTCTTCCTCACGGGCGACGATGAAGTAGCGGCGACGCTAGGGTTTAGGGAAGCTTGAGCAGGAGTGAGAGCGAGCAAGGTGAAAGTGAAGTGAGGAAGAGGCAGGGGTATTTATAGAGGGAGTGAAAAACTGTTCGCCCAAGGAAATCGTACGAACGTGCCCCTTGCCCTTCTCATTCACTTGACATGTGTCACCCATGTACCGAGAGGTGGCGATCGTGTGGGATTGTGGGTGAATAGATAAGTATTGTCATGAGAAGTGGAACGGTTTGAGCGGCAAAACCAAAAATTTAGATAAGATTAGTTTAAAAATTCCGTTCGCAATTTCTTCTGCTGTCAAGGACACAGTGGAGATTTTGAACGAATTTCAATTAGAACGCACATGAAGAAATTGTGAATAGACTGGGTTGAGTTTAGCATAGAGGGGGAAGGGTCCGATCACATTCACTTAGCAGATGAAATCAACTGAGGAATGCTGTAGAGGACATAAAAACTCATATATATAGATATTCCAATGAAGAACAACACCGGAAAGGGTGAAGACAATGCAAAGTTGAAGAATTTGAAGAACTGAGGAATTTCAAAAATGAAGAAAAACTCAAATTGAAGATTTCTAACTTTGGGTGGTGGCCTAACCCACCGTATAAGAAAGTTGTTTTCAGACACCGCGTACAATTGTTGTAGGGCTCTGAGAATCAATTTCTTCATTAATTTCTTAACACTTAGAGGGTTAGTCTTCATTGATTGAAGAAAAACATTACTTCGTGTGTTACTCATCTAAGTCATCAAGTCGGCATAAGTGTTAGGATGTGTGTCCATTTCAGAGAACATTCGAAGATTCTAGGATATTTAGCTCACACTGCAACTTGCTAAATCTCTTCTCATCCAAGGGCTTAGTGAAGATATCGGCCAGTTGATCTTCAGTGCTAACGTGTTCGATGGAGATGTCGCCCTTCAACACATGACCACGAAGAAAATGATGACGAATCTGGATGTCTTCGAGTGCTGAACTGAGTTATGAGCAATCTTGATGGCACTCTCATTGTCACAGTAGAGAGGCACATTCTTCACGTTGATGCCATAGTCCTTGAGTGTTTGCTTCATCCATAGTAGTTGAGCACAGCACGATCCAGCAACAATGTACTCAGCTTCTATAGTGGAGAGTGATATGCAGTTCTGTTTCTTCGAGGACCAACAGACCAAGGGTTGTCCGAGGAAATGACATGTGCCTGACGTTGACTTGCGGTCCACGTGATCGCCAACATAGTCAAAGTCTGAATATCCAATGAGATCAAACGAAGAGCCCTTGGGATACCATAATCCAAGTGTTGATGTGTGAGCTAAGTATCGAAGAATATGCTTCACAGCCTTATGGTGTGATTCCTTTGGTGTAGCTTGAAATCGGGCACACATGCAAACACTAAGCACAATATCCACCCTAGATGCACATAGGTACAATAGAGAGCCAATCATGGAGCGGTATACCTTTTGATCGAAGTCTTAACCATTTTCATCAGTGCACAGATGGCCATTTGTGGGCATTGGAATTTTGACCCCTTTGCAATCTTGCATGCCGAATTTCCTCAATACGTCCTTGAGGTATTTCTCCTGAGATATGAATATCCCATTGTGCTTTTGATGAATTTGAAGACCTAAAAAGAATTTCAATTCTCCCATCATAGACATTTGATATTCTTCACTCACCATATAGGCAAATTCATCACTATATCGTTGGTCAGTACAGCCAAAAATGATATCATCAACATATATTTGGCACACAAACAATTCATCATCATAAGACTTAGTGAAAAGAGTTGGGTCGAGTGAACCGGGTTTGAAGCCTTTCTTCATGAGGAATTCCTTCAAGGTATCATACCACGCCCGAGGGGCTTGCTTGAGGCCATACAGGGCCTTGTTGAGCTTGAAGACTTTGTCAGGATTCTTTGGATCTTCAAAACCTGGGGGTTGAGCAACATATACTTCTTCCTCAAGCTTACCATTGAGGAATGCACTTTTCACATCCATTTTTTGTAAGATAATATCATGATGGTTAGCATAAGCAAGTAATATGCGAATAGCCTCAAGTCTAGCAACATGTGCAAAGGTTTCATCGAAGTCAATTCCTTCAACCTGTGTGTAGCCTTGAGCTACAAGCCGTGCCTTATTCCTCACCACAAGGCCATTTTCATCTTGCTTGTTGCGGTAGATCCACTTTGTGCCAATAATGTTGTGCTTGCGAGGATCTGGACGTTTGACCAGTTCCCAGACGTTGTTGAGCTCGAACTGATGTAATTCTTCTTGCATAGCTTGAATCCACTCAGGCTCCAGAAATGCTTCATCTACCTTAGTGGGCTCTGTGATAGAGACAAAAGCAAAGTGCCCACAAAAGTTAGACAAATGTGAAGCTTTTGAGCATGTGAGAGGAGCTGGTGCTTCAATGTCATCGATGATCTTCTCGATTTGCACTTCGTTTGCAATACGAGGATGAGCGGGTTGTCTTCGAGGAATTTGATCTGCATTTTCTTCAGGAGCATTTTCTTCAGCACCATTTTCTTCAGGTGAGCCAGCTCGACATTCATCATGTTCTGGAATGAACTCTTCAGCAGATTCTTCAGTGGGAATGACATCCTTAGTAGCTTTGAATTTGATAGAATCCTCATGTGCTGGTTCATCTATCACAGAAGGTAGGTGCTTCTTTGCGAGCCATTAGTTTCGTCGAACCACACATCTACAGTTTCAACAACCTTGTGAAGAACATTGTTGAAGACTTTGTAGGTGTGCGAGTTCTTTCCGTAACCAAGCATGAAGCCCTCATGTGCTTTCGGTGCAAATTTAGAAGTGTGATGAGGATATCTAATCCAACATTTAGCACCGAAGACTTTGAAGTAACTCACATTGGGTTTCTTGTCTGTGAGGAGTTCATAGGCAATCTTCTTGAAGAATTTGTGAATATATACTCTATTGATGATATGGCACTCATTATCAATTGCCTCACTCCAAAAACGACAAGGCGTCTTGTATTCATCAAGCATAGTGCGAGCCATCTCAACAAGAGTTCTGTTCTTGCGCTCCACGACGCCATTCTGTTGAGGAGTATAAGGAGCAGATAACTCATGAGTAATACCAAGTTCATCAAGATAGTCATAAAGACCGGAATTCTTGAACTCAGTTCCATTGTCACTCCTGATGTGCTTGATCTTCACACCAAAGTTGGTTGAAGCCCTCGATGAAAATCATTTGAAGACTTCCTGCACCTCATGTTTGTAAGTGACAATGTGTACCCATGTGTAACGAGAATAATCATCAACAATAACAAAGCCATATAGAGATGCATCATTTGTAATAGCAGAATAATGATTAGGACCGAAGAGATCCATGTGAAGCAATTCAAATGGTCGATTGGTAGTCATGATAGTCTTTGCTGGATGCTTGGCCTTTGTCATCTTTCCAGCTTCATAGGCTCCGCATAAGTAATCCTTGAGGAATTTGACATTCTCAATGCCAATGACATGCTTCTTCTTCGCGAGCGTGTGCAGATTCCTCATGCCAGCATGACCAAGTCGTCGATGCCATAGCCAACCTTCTGAAGCTTTTGCAAGTAAGCATACAGCCGGTTGTGGTCCTGTAGAGAAATCAACAATGTACAAGTCTCCTCTCCTAAAGCCTTCGAAGACTTTGGAATTGTCAGCTTCCATGATCACAACACAACGATACTTGCCAAAGACAACAACCATATCAAGATCACAAAGCATTGAGACAGACATGAGGTTGTATCCTAAGGACTCGACAAGCATGACTTTGTCCATGTGTATGTCCTTAGAGATCGCAACCTTACCTAGACCCAATACCTGACTTTTGCCTTTGTCAGCGAAGATGATATGCTTCAGATGTGACGGTGATAAAGGAGCATCCATCAATAGATTCTTGTCACTCGTCATGTGATTCGTACATCCACTATCGAGGACCCACTCATTGGCTTTGGGTTGTTCATCCTGCAGATGAATTAGTGCAACTTACGAACTCATATACTTCATCAGTGAAGAATATGACATCAATATCATCAGATCAATTTCTTCGAGCAATTAGAATAGATAAACAGTATGAGGACGTGTGAAATGAAAGTTCATTTCATCATGATTAGCCTGCGTCCTATCAGACATTGTTCAGGTCTCCAGCAAATTCTTCAGACGTTTTGAGCACGTATGGAGACCTGACCCTGCATAAGAGATTAGTTCTTTTTCTTCACCACCCACATCTGAAGGGGTGGCAAAGAATTCATCACTCTGCGAGCACCATATGAGAAAGGTGGCAAAGACGCCAGTCCACTTCATTTCACATAAGAGGGGTTAGGATAAGCATATGAATAAGCAGAGAAATTCCTCGAGGACTTATGAACATAATGATTTGAAGAGTAATGCTCATATTCATAGCCCTTATCTCTACCATGCGAAATAGGAGGGTTAGCACGATGATGATCATATGAGGACTTTGATCCTTTTGCAGAATTTGATCCACGTGAGGAATTTGGTCCATATGAGGACTTGGATCCATATGAAGAATTTGGTTCGTATGAAGATTTTGATCTGGGGTCCCTATTCTTCACAGGCGGTGTCATGAGGACATTCACCTGAAGACTTTCAAGGCAACTTTTGGGAACCTAGATTTTATTCATAGGGGAACTGTTCCTGCAGTTAGTGCCAACATATCTAGCAAATACTTCACCATTCTGATTTTTGAACAATTTATAGTTGGAGTCAAATGACTCATCAGAAGAATGAGGAGATTCACATGTAAAGCCAGATAAGTTGGATGGATCAACTGGAGGTCCCTTTGCAGCAACCCATGAGGTTTTGGGGTACTGCTCAGGCTTACAATATGTTCCATCAGCATTGAGTTTCCTCTCAAAGGCAATACCCACTTTCCTAGGCTTTCTGTTGAGGATCTGCTTTTTGAGCACATCACAAAGAGTCTGATGCCCTTTGAGGCTTTTGTACATGCATGTCATGTGCTCGCCTTCCTATTTACTGTCAAGATTCACACCTATGACAGCGTACCTCTCCGGGTGCTCCGGGTCCAAGGGTATCTTCTTTGTTTCTTTGGCCGGCTTGAACGAGCCCTCGGCTTCCGACTCCCTGGGGTTGGGTGACATTTCCGGCTGCTTGCCTGCCATTGCCACAACCCGGTCAATGAGCCTCTTCTCCGCTGCGATCACGAGGGACTTGGCCAACCGGCCGCTTTCTTCAGCGGAGGCAGACGACTTCTTGTAGTCTCCTGCTAGGGTCAGGATCCCCTTGGATCTCGGCATCTTCATCTTTAGGTAAGCATAGTGGGGAACCTCCATGAACTTGGCTAGGGCAGGCCGTCCAAGTAATGCATGATAAGGGCTCTCAAGGTCCACCACTTCAAACCATACTGGCTCTCGGCGGAAATGATTTTTGTCCCCGAAGAGGACATCTATCTGAGTCTTACCGATTGGTGAGCAGGAAAGGCCAAGAACTATGCCATGAAAAACAGTCCAGCTGGGCTGAAGATGTCTCTGCTTGATCCCCAACTTCTCCATGGTATCTTTGTACAGAATGTTGATGATGTTGCCGCCATCTATCAGGACTCAGGAGAAGCGATCAGCTCGCCTCTCTGTGGCAAACGTGGCATCCAACACCAAGGCATAAGAGCCGGGATTTGGCATCACCTCCGGGTGGTCAGCTCTGCTACAGCTGATGGGCTTCTCTGACCAATGCATGAACTCAGGGGGTCTCTGATGCTACTGCATTCACTTCTAGCTGCTGCTGTCATCTGCCGCGCCTGTTGTCGTCCACGCTGGTGAACACGACATAGGCCCCATGCTCCTCGGGATAATCATCTTGTATGGCACCGACTGTCCGGGCCACCGGCTGCCAAGGAGGAGGCGGCGGGCCGGCTGGCGGAGGAGGCTGGAGTCCGTCGCCCTTGGCGATCCTGGTGAGCCAGTGGCACTTCCGAGTAGTGTGATTGGACAGCTTCGCACCACAATGGAACTTGCAAGGTGCATCATGAGTCTGCTCGTATGAGAAAGCGGGCAGCCAATTGGGCTTGCCACCCTTCTGGCGCTTGGGAGGAGGCGGCCCTTCTGGCTGCTGATCTTCAACTGCCGCCACCTGCCGGCTCGTGGAAGCCGGCTGCATGGCCTTGCTCTTGTTGTCATTCGGTTGCTGTCGCTGATTGGAGTTACCAGCTGGGGTCCGAGGAGCTTGAGGGGCCACCTTGCCCGACACGTTGACTTGAATCTCTGCCCTCATGGAGGAGTCGGCCGTGGCGTACTTGTCTGCTATGATTAGCAGTTCGTCGAGGGTTGCTGGCTCGTCGCAGAGAAGCTTGTGCTTGAGGAGGGTGCCCTCTCGGCACCCGGGAGTGAAGTACTCGATGGCCTGCACCTCGTGCACACCCTCACACGAGTTGCACAACTCGGCCCAGTGCGTAAGATAGTCGCGAGTCGACTCGTTGGGGCCTTGGACGCATAAGGAGAGTTGGCGGGGCTTGGGCGGCCACTTGTATGTGCTGGTGAAGTTGCGGATGAATGCTTCGGTGAAATCAACCCAGCTGTTGATGCTACGGGGCTTCAGGATGTTCAACTACGTCCGGGCCGTGCCCTGGAGCATGAGCGGGACGTACTTCACGGCAACGCGCTTGTTGCCGTTGGCGATGCTGACGGCTGTGGAGTAGTCGACGAACCAGTCCTCTGGCTTCACGGAGCCGGTGTACTTGGGTGTGTCTCTCAGGAGAGGGAATCCTTTGGGGAAGGGCTCATCTCGGATGCGAGGGCCAAAACAAGGCGGACCCGGCTCGTCTTCCTCTTCTAGCGATAGGGATCGATTGAGGCGATCGATCCGGTGGCGGGCATCGTTTTCTCCGATTCCTTCTCGGTGGCCAAGGCGGTCCTGAGTGATGGGTGATCAATAGGCAGCGGGGAAATGCACCTTTCCCTGTGGGGAGGAGGAGGTAGACAGTCGTCTCGCCGCCGTACTGCTCTTGGGCGACCGTCTTGGTCGCGCTCGATGGTGATGTGAGTCCTGCTGCGGCTGGCAGCCGACTCCTTGTCTCTTCTGTCACGGACGCCACCAGTCGGCATCCAGGATGTCGCGCCTTAGTCTTGTCGAGGAGGCGGATCGTCGTTCCGCCAGTTGGGCGCTTTAGTCCGGCACCCGACATCTTGCTACTCAGCAGCTGCGTTGAGGAGCTGCTGAACTCGCTCCGTCATGTGGCGACGCTCGTCGCTCTCGAGCTTGTCTAACTCGTCTGCGGCCGCCAAGGAAGCTCGTATGTTCTCTGCAGGCGTGGCGTAGACGGGACGATCTATCCCGAACATGCTGGCCATGGTCACGCCACACTGCCGGACCAAGCCAATGCGGCTAAGCCCACCAGGAGCCGGCGTGCCGCCGACGGCACAGTCCATTTCCCGCTGGTAGGTCTCCGGAAGGCGTCTCATGCTGGCCAGCCGGTTGGCGCTTTCGACGAGCTGGACGCGGCGCGCTTCCAGCGTCTCGGCGTCGGCGTCTTCCGGGATAGGCGCAGCCAGGTCTTGCACTGCCGCCTACAACGGGTCCTGGCCACCTCCGCTAGAGTGCTCGCCATGGCTGATGACGAGCACCTCCAGGACGGTGTGGCCGCTGCTATCCGCGCGAGGAAGCGGCTCATCGTAGACCACCACGTTGGAGGGGAATGTGTCGAGCGACACCGTGTCGGAGTCGACCAACATCGGGTCGGTGGAGCCAACCGACTCCAAGTCAGCAGCAGTCTCGCTGGCGACGTGGAGCTGATCAAGGAGGCTCACGAGGCGGCTCTCAGGGCCATCGGTGCCCGCATCAGACGCGGGCTCGTTGGAGAGGCGAATCTCGCCAACAAGATCGGTGAGGCAGCTCGCCGCGCAGGCGACCTCCGCACCACGCAGCGCGTCGGTGCAGATGCCGTCTGGCGTGCCGGGCAGGCTGCACTCGCCAGGAAGGAACAAGGTTCCTGTCCAGAGCAGGTCTCCGGGAGATGGTGCACCTGCCCCATGGTGGGCGCCAAATGTTGGGGGTTGGGTGTGACATATGCCAAAGGATGGCTTATCATGGTGGGAGCGAGTAGAACGTCACCGGTGCCTGGAAGCGGGATGAGGCGTAGACACGTACACCGGCGAACTTTACCCAGGTTCGGGGCTCTTCGTGGAGATAACACACCTAGTCCTGCTCTGCGGGGTCTCCGCATGATCACTAAGGCACTAGTGGTACAATGGTGCTCCATGAGCTGTTTGCTAGAGGTGGAAGAAGGCAAGCACGTTCTCTCCTCCTCCAGGCATAAGTCTAGTTCTAACAGGTTGGAACCCTTTGCATGGGTGCCCCGGGGGGTTTATATAGGCATACCCCCCAGGGGTACATTGGTAATCTGCCGGGTGTAGGACCCGGCTGTCAGTGTCTCTAGCCGTCGGCTTCTCCGCCGGCTGCTGGTGGCCGCCGCCTGGTGGGCCCCGCTGATTGGTCTGGTACGGAGCCGACAGGCCGCTCCCGCCGCTCGCGGGTCTTGCCGGCTGCTGATCACTGTAGTTGTGATGCTAATGACGCAGGCTTGGTCGGGGGAGCGTGGCTACAGTCCCGCCTCCTGGCGGGCGATTACTGTAGCCACACCTCGTCTCATCTGGTTGCTGGCGCATGGGGCCCGAGGGAGTGATAAGCCGCCTGCTGGAAGCCGACTTCTCTCAGGGTCGGCTATCCTAGCTTCCTCCATCTTCAGGGCTCTCACTACCTGGTAGGGCCCGCCGCCTGCAAGCCGTACCGACAGGCCGTCGTGGGAACAAGGCTCCGCCTGTCAGGAGTGATGTTTAGGGGGGAGAGGCAACAATGCCGCGTCACGCGGAGATCTCCGCCTGTACGGGGCACTGTGGCCATGCCCGGCCCTGGATTCGGGGGGATGGGCTACGCTGTAGCCATACCCTGTCTTGTCTCCTTGACGAGGGCGCAGACTTTGAGGGCGCCATGGGCCGACTGCTAGGGGCCGGCCTCTCTGGAGGCCACCCACTAGGAATCGGCCTGTTGTGATGTCGTTCTAGAACTCGGCCGCCTTCTGACAGTCGGTCGTTCGGCCAACCGGCGGCGAGAAGGCGGGGATCTATCTTGATGTATTGAGGGGTGCAGCCAGCCCCGATGTCTTGAAAGGTTAGGGGGCTCGGGTTAGGCTACCCGTGGCCCATTACTCCGACAGTGAGCCATGGACATAGCACTATAAGTGGAATAGAATGGTGGTTGTGGAGAAGACAAAAAAGGAATATGTTCTCACATCAACTAGGCGTATTAATGGGCTATGGAGATGCCCATCAATAGATATCAATGTGAGTGAGTAGGGATTGCCATGCAACGGATGCACTGGAGCTATAAATGTATGAAAGCTCAACAAAATAAACTAAGTAGGTGTGCATCCAACTTGCTTGCTCATGAAGACCTAGGGCATTTGAGGAAGCCCATCGTTGGAATATACGAGCCAAGTTCTATAATGAAAAATTCCCACTAGTATGAAAGTGACAAAATAGGAGACTCTCTATCATGAAGATCATGGTGCTACTTTGAAGCACAAGTGTGGAAAAAGGGTAGTAGCATTGTCCCTTCTCTCTTTTTCTCTCTCTTTTTTTGTTTGGCTTCTTTGGACTCTTTTTTCATTGGATTCTTTGGCCTCTTTTTTTCCTTAACACGGGACAATGCTCTAATAGTGATAATCATCACACTTCTATTTATCTACACCTCAAGGATTACAACTCGATACTTAGAACAAAAGATGACTCTATATGAATGCATCCGGTGGTGTACCGGGATGTGCAATGAATCAAGAGTGACATGTATGAAAAAAATTATGAATGGTGGCTTTGCCACAAATACGATGTCAACTACATGATCATGCAAGGCAATATGACAATGATGGAGCGTGTCATAATAAACGGAACAGTGGAAAGTTGCATGGCAATATATCTCGGAATGGCTATGGAAATGCCATAATAGGTAGGTATGGTGACTTTTTTGAGGAAGGTAAATGGTGGGTTTATGGTACCGGCAAAAGTTGCGCGGTACTAGAGAGGCTAGCAATGGTGGAAGAGTGAGAGTGCATATAATCCATGGACTCAACATTAGTCATAAAGAACTCACATACTTATTGCAAAAATCTACAAGCAATCAAAACCAAGCACTACGCGCATGCTCCTAGGGGAAGGGTTGGTAGGAGTTAACCATCGCGCGATCCCGACCTCCACACATAAGGAAGACAATAAAAAAACCTCATGCTTCAAATTTGTTACACAACGTTTACCATACGTGCATGCTACGGGACTTGCAAACCTCAACACAAGTATTTCTCAAATTCACAATTACTCTACTAGCATGACTCTAATATCACCATCCTCATATATCAAAACAATCATCAAGCATCAAACTTCTCATAGTATTCAATGCACTTTATATGAATTTTTTTATTATACCCATCTTGGATGCCCATCATATTAGGACTAGTTTTATAGCCAAAGCAAATTACCATGCTGTTCTAAAAGACTCTCAAAATAATATAAGTGAAGAATGAGAGATCAATAATTTCTATAAAATAAAACCACCACCATGCTCTAAAAAGATATAAGTGAAGCACTAGAGCAAATTATCTAGCTCAAAAGATATAAGTGAAGCAAATAGAGTATTCTAATAAATTCTGATTCGTGCGTGTCTCTCCCAAAAGGTGTGTACAGTAAGGATGAGTATGGTAAATTAAAAAGCAAAGACTCAAATCATACAAGACGCTCCAAGCAAAACACATATCATGTGGTGAATAAAAACTATAGCCTCAAATAAAGTTACCGATAGACGAAGATGAAAGAGGGGATGCCTTCCGGGGCATCCCCAAGCTTAGGCTTTTGGTTGTCCTTGAATTTTACCTTGGGGTGCCTTGGGAATCCCCAAGATTAGGCTCTTGCCACTCCTTATTTCAAAATCCATCAAATCTTTACCCAAAAACTCGAAAACTTCACAACACAAAACTTAATAGAAAATCTCATGAGCTCCGTTAGTATAAGAAAACAAACCACCACTTTAAGGTACTGTAATGAACTCATTCTTTATTTATATTGGTGTTAAACCTACTGTATTCCAACTTCTCTATGGTTCATACCCCTCGATACTACTCATAGATTCATTAAAATAAGCAAACAACACACGAAAAACAGAATCTGTCAAAACAGAACAGTCTGTAGCAATCTGATTCATACAAATACTTCTGTAACTCCAAAAATTCTGGAAACATAGGACGACCTAGATAAATTGTTTATTGATCTACTATAGTTGTAGTCAGTATTTTATAACTCTCTGGTGATTTTTAACAATTGTTTTCGTGAGTGCAAAGTTTCTGTCTTTTTTCAGCAAGATCAAATAATTATCACCCAAGAAGATCCTATAGGTTTTACTTGGCACAAACACTAATTAAAACATAAAACCACATCTAACCAGAGGCTAGATGAATTATTTATTACTAAACAGGAACAAAAAGCAAAAACAAAAATAAAATTGGGTTGCCTCCCAACAAGCGCTATCGTTTAACGCCCCTAGCTAGGCATAAAAACAAGAATAGATCTAAGTATTGTCATCTTTGATGTGCAATCCATAAGTGGCTCTCATAATAGATTCATAAGGCAATTTAATTTTCTTCTTCGAAAGTGTTCCATGCCTTTCCTTAACGGAAATTGGAAATTATATTTCCTTCTTTCATGTCAACAATTGCACCAATTGTTCTAAGGAAAGGTCTACCAAGAATAATAGGGCATGTAGGATTGCAATCTATATCAAGAACAATGAAATCTACGGGCACATAATTCCTATTTGCAACAATAAGGACATCATTAATCCTTCCCATAGGTTACTTAATGATGGAATCCGCAAGATGCAAATTTAAAGAACAATCATCAAATTAACGGAAACCTAACACATCACACAAAGTTTTTGGAACCGTGGAAACACTTGCACCCAAATCATACAAAGCATAGCATTCATAATTTTTTATCTTAATTTTAATAGTAGGTTCCCACTCATCATAAAGTTTTCTATGGACAGAAACTTCTAGTTCAAGCTTTTCTTCATAGGACTGTATTAAAGCATCAACGGTATGTTTAGTGAAAACTTTATTTTGATTATAAGCAGCACGAGAATTTAACATAGATTGCAACAAGGAAATACAATCTATCAAAGAGCAATTATCATAATTAAATTTCTTAAAATCCAAAATAGTGGGTTCATTGCTATATAAAGTTTTGACCTCTTCAATCCCACTTTTATTAATTTTAGCATCAAGATCTAAAAACTCCTTATCATTGGGACGCCTTTTAACTAAAGTTGACTCATCTTCAGTCCCATCTTTATCAAGATTCATATTGGAAAACAAAAGATTTGATAGGAGTCACATCAATCACTTTTAGATCTTCATCTTTATTATGATGAAAACTAGAAGAACACGCTTTCACAAAGAAATCTTTTTTAGCACGCATCCTAGCGGTTTTTTCTTTGCACTCGTCAATGGAAATTCTCATGAATTTGAGAGACTCATTGATATCATGCTTAGGTGGAATAGATCTAAGTTTCAAAGAATCAACATCAAGAGAAATTCTATCCACGTTTCTAGCCAATCATCAATCTTAAGCAAATTTTCTTCAATCAAAGCATTGAAATTCTTTTGCAAACTTATAAATTCTTTAACACTAGTCTCAAAATCAGAGGGTATCTTATTAAAATCCATAAGAGTTGTTGTAGGAATTACCATAATTATTAGAGGAATTACTAGGGAACGGCCTAGAATTAAAGTTTCCTTTATACACGTTGTTACCAAAATTGTTCCTACCAAAAAAATTCACATCCATAGATTCATTATTATTCTCAATCAAAGTGGACAAAGGCATATCATTAGTATCATAAGAAAAACTTATATTAGTAAACAATTTCATAAGTTCATCCATCTTTCCACTCAAAACATTAATCTCTTCAATCGCATGAACTTTTTTACTAGTGGATCTTTCGGTGTGCCATTGAGAATAATTAACCATAATATTTTCTATGAGTTTGGTAGCTTCTCCTAAAGTAATTTCCATAAAATTGCCTCCCGCGGACGAATCTAAAAGATTTCTAGAAGCAAAATTCAATCCGGCATAAAAATTATGTATAATCATCCATAAATTCAAACCATGTGTAGCCGTGTAGGGCAATTACGTATCATTAATTTCATCCTCTCCCAAGCTTGTGCAACATGTTCATGATCAAGTTGCTTAAAATTCATAATATCGTTTCTAAGAGAGATGATCTTAGTGGGAGGAAAATACTTAGAGATAAAAGCATCTTTGCACTTATTCCATGAATAAATACAACTTTTAGGCAAAGAAGAGAACCAAGTTTTAGCATGATCTCTAAGAGAAAATGGAAATAGCTTCAATTTAACAATATCATTATCCACATCTTTCTTCTTTTGCATGTCACACAAATCAACAAAGTTGTTTAGATGGGTAGCGGCATCTTCACTAGGAAGGCCAGAAAATTGATCTTTCATGACAAGAGTAAACAAAGCGGCATTAATTTCACAAGATTCAACATCGGTAATAGGAGCAATCGGAGTGCTAATAAAATCATTGTTGTTGGTATTGGAAAAGTCACACAATTTAGTATTATCTTGAGCCATCATGATAAACAATCAATCCAACACATAAGCACACAAGAAGCAAGTGAAAAGAGGCAAACGGAAAAGGGGCGAAGAAAAGGCAAATGTTTTCAAAAATCATTTTAGAAGTGGGGAAGAGAAAAACAAGAGGCGAATGGCAAATAATGTAATGCGAGGGAGAAGAGTTTATGATGGGTACTTGGTATGTCTTGACTTGAGCGTAGATCTCCCCAGCAACGGTGCCAGAAATCCTTCTTGCTACCTCTTGAGCATGTGTTGGGTTTCCCTTGAAGAGGAAAGGGCGATGCAGCAAAGTAGCGTAAGTATTTCCCTCAGTTTTTGAGAACCAAGGTATCAATCCAGTAGAAGATAACACACAAGTCACCTAGTACCTGCACAAACAATCAAGAACCATGCAACCAACGCGATAAAGGGGTTGTCAATCCCTTCATGGTCACTCACAAAGCGAGATCTAATAAAGATAGTAAGATAAATATTTTTGGCATTTTTGTTGTATAGATTGGAAAATAAAGATTGCAAAATAAAATAAATAGGAAACTAGAACTGTAGATCAAAAAACTTATAACATGTAAAATAGACCCGGGGGGCATAGGTTTCACTAGTGGCTTCTCTCAAGATAGCATGTATTACGGTGGGTGAACAAATTACTGCCGAGCAATTGATAGAAAAGTGCATAGTTATGAGAATATCTAGGCAATGATCATGAATATAGGAATCACGTCCGTGTCAAGTAGACCGAAACGATTCTGCATCTACTACTATTACTCCACACATCGACCGCTATCCAGCATGCATCTAGAGTATTAAGTTCACAAGAACAGAGTAACGCATTAGGAAAAATGACATGATGTAGAGGGATAAACTCAAGCAATATGATATAAACCCCATCTTTTTATCCTCTATGGCAACAATACAATACGTGCCTTGCTGCCCCTACTGTCACTGGGAAAGGACACCACAAGATTGAACCCAAAGCTAAGCACTTTTCCCATTGCAAGAAAGATCAATCTAGTAGGCCAAACTAAACCGATAATTCAAAGAGACTTGCAAAGGTATCAAATCATGCATATAAGAATTCAGAGAAGAATCAAATAATATTCATAGATAAACTTGTTCGTAAATCCACAATTCATCGGATCTCGGTAAACACACCGCAAAAGAGTATTACATCGAATAGATCTCCAAGAACACCGAGGAGAACTTTGTATTGAGAATCAAAGAGAGAGAAGAAGCCATCTAGCTAATAACTATGGACCCGAAGGTCTGTGGTAAACTACTCACACATCATCGGAGAGGCTATAGTGTTGATGTAGAAGCCCTCCGTGATCGATTCCCCCTCCGACAGAGCGCCGGAAAAGGCCCCAAGATGGGATCTCATGGGTACAGAAGGTTGCGTCGGTAGAAAAGTGGTTTCGTGGCTCCCCTTGATGTTTTTAGGGTATAGCGGTATATATAGGCGAAAGAAGTACGTCGGTGGAGCTCCGTGGGGCCCACGAGGGTGGTCGGCGCGCCTACCCCCCTGGGCGCGCCCTCCTGCCTAGTGGCCGCCTCACGGAGTTCGAGACTTCAACTCCAAGTCTTCTGGATTGCTTTCGTTCCAAGAAAGATCATCGCGAAGGATTCATTCCGTTTGAATTCCGTTTGGTATTCCTTTTCTGCAAAACACTAAAATAGGCAAAAAAATAGAAACTGGCACTGTGCCTTCTGTTAATAGGTTAGTCCCAAAAATAATATAAAAGAGCATATTAAATCCCATTAAACATGCAAAATAGATAATATAATAGCATGGAACAATAAAAAATTATAGATACGTTGGATACGTACCAGGCACAAGATCGTAGCTGAGGTAACAAGCTAAACGTCGAAGTCCACGCGGAACTACTAGTGAGACTGAAATCTCTCTGCAAAAACATGAATTAAGCAAACGTGAGTACAAATGTACCCAACAAGACTTACATCAGAACTAACTACATATGCATCGGTATCAACAAAGTGGGTGGTGGAGTTTAACTGCATCAAGCCAGCTTTGACTCGGTGGCTATCCTAAACTACGACAACAAGTAACTCTTTTGAGGTGGTGCACACGAGTCCACGTATTCACCATATCAATACACCACTATGGATCCGCTCCCATCTCCCTATGAGAACGCCATCCATAGCACTCACGCTTATCTTGCGCAATTTAAAGTATCCACTTTCACTTGTCTATGAACTGTATAGGCAACCCAGAGGTCCTTTACCACGGACGCGACTATTTGAATAGATGATGTTAACCCTGCAGGGGTGTACTTCTTCACACACGCTCTCGCCACTTACCACCATGTACACGTCATGTATCTTGGCAACCTTTAAGCGGAAGCCTAGCGAGGGTGTCGGCTATGACCTGACTAACCACACAAGTCCCTAGTCTAGGTTTATCGCCTATTCAAGTTCCATCCGCAGGGAGTCCGGCCGAGGTTTCCACATACGGCCCCGAACGATGTGTGCAGGGTTCCCAAGGCACCAAACAGGCGTCCCGATACACCGTGCCACGTGCCTACTGCATCACAGCCCACCCCTCGAGTGAGTGCTACGCACGGCCTCCAGCATACTACAAACACCAGAAACTACTTGCAACTCCCGGACAGAGGCCAGAGCGGTTAATAAGTCGAGAGGGTCCATTGGTTTCAGTCCCAATGCATGGTAGTAGCTGTTCATGGATCACAAACACAGAATCAGCTCTTGAGGACAGTTTCAATGAGACAACCCACCATGTACTCCTACATGGCCTCTCACCGCTACCTTTACCAAATCGTGTTCACACACTTAGCTCACACACAGTAGGACATGTTCATCACCATTCCAATTCATCCTCGATGAATCAGACCTGACTCAACTCTAAGGAGTAGCAGGCATGACAAACAAGCATGAATGAGTAGACACATCAGGGCTCAAACAACTCTTGCTCATGCTAGTGGGTTTAATCTATTTACTGTGGCAATGACAGGTCATGCAAAGGAAAGGGGTTCAACTACCGCATCATGTAACAATTGAATCGTTGTTGTCCTAATGCAGTAAAAGAGAGTAGGAGTGAGAGAGTGGGATTGTGTCGGAATGGACAAGGGGGTTTTGTTTGCCTGGCACTTCTGAAGATAGTATAGTTCTTCATCGGTGTCATCGATCTCATCGTCGGAACCACGTCTACTGAGAGGGAACAAATACCGGCAATAGATAAGGAACACAATCAATGCAATGCAACAATATGATGCATGATCATGACATGGCAATATGTTGTAGTTTGAGCTAATGCAAGTAGCAATGATTTAAATGAAGTTGGTTCGAACCCAAGGTTCAAATTCAAACTCCATATGTGAAATTCAAATGCCATTTATATGATTTGTCCTAAACAGCATCCATAAGTTTTTCTAACATGCATGAAAATGGTACAGATGGAAAGATTGTATTTTTCTGATAATTTTTCATATATAAATTATTTCATTTGGAGTTACGGTTGATTTTCTATGATTTTTAGAAGTTTAGGCAAATTTATGAATTTAATAAATCATTTTTGATTTATTTAAAATCCAGAAAACGGTTTACTGCATCAGCATGATGTTGGTGTGACATCAGCAAGTCAACAGGGTTGACTAGGGTCAAACCTGACGTGTGGGGTCCGCACGTCAGTGACACAGCTAGTTAACATGTTAATTAACAGTAAGATTAGTCCTAAAGTAAAAGTGTCAGCGGGCAGGGCCCACATGTGAGCGACTCACTAAGAGTCAAAACTGGTCAAACTGAACGGTGGTTAGCCGCTGACGGCGTCCAGACGCGGCGGAGGCATCGGAGATATCGCTCCGGCGATCGTTTGGACGGAGGAGGCCACGGGCGAGGAGCTAGGGCTCGTTCGCGTTGTTAGGAGCAAATGAGAGGGGCGGGGGTGGCCTAAGCTAGCCGGAAATGAGCTCGCGGCGGCGCTATTACTATGGTGGCAATGGCATTGGGCGCTACAGAGCGCGGGCGAGCGAGTTCAAGGGCTCTAGGCCTCCTGGCGTCACCACGAGCATGACCGAGTACTCGAGCGCCACTAACGTGAGCTAAAATGACGGCGGTGCCATGGTCGCCGGCGATGAGCTCACGAGCACTTGCGACAGATGGCTATGGTGCGGAAACAAGCACGAGGAAGGAGGGCAAATGGAGGATAGCTCAAGGGGAGGTCGATGAGTAGCTCAGCATGCTCGGGGACGCTCGGAGGTCGGCGAATCGAGCGACGGTGTTCGTCGGAGAAGATGAGGAAGATGGAGATGGTGATGACGCTGCAGGGCATCTGCGGGCGCATTCGGCTTGGAGCTTAACGACATCGAGGCGGAGCTAGAGGTCACAGCCACGGGGCAAGGGGACGATGGTGGGTGCGGTGCTTTGCAGCAGCGCACTCCGGCAGTGCTCGGGCTGCCCCGGAGAGAGAGAGAGAGCATAGGGGAGAGAGGCTGCGAGTGAGGGAAAAGGACCAAGGGGGCTCGGGCGTCTCGAGGCGCTCGGTCGAGGACGGGGGAGGAAGCAGGAGGTGGCGTCCGCTGCGCGCGTGGGCGACACGCCTCTGCCAGTAGGCAGAGAGGTTGACGAGGAGGAGGAGGAGGTGGGCTCGGCCAGCTGGGCTGCCAAGTAAGCCAGGTGGGTTCTAGCCCTTTTCTATTTTTGTTTCTGTTTTCTAATTTGTAGTTTGTATTTGATCCATTTTTAAAACCAAATCAATTTATAAATCCTGAAAATATTCATGAGCACTTTCTAAACTATTTCAGTGGCCCACAAATAATTCTAGCATTATTTGAGCACTTAAATTATTTATACTACTTAAATGCCCAAAGTCAAATACAATAAGATTTAATTCAAAAATCCAGAATGGCCTAGAAATATGTGCATAATTTTTGGCAGAGGTTTTCACCCTTATCAAAAATGATGAACTTTTCTAAAGGGCATTTTGGGTTCGTTGAAGTTATTTTTATTGGACCCTAGTTGAATTCATTTGGTGCTAGGGTTTCAACATCCCCATTTCAAAATCATTTGAATTTTAAACATGATGAAAAGATGATCAAGCAAAGATAACAGGGGCTGAGCTAGGGCTGTGACAAATAATGTATATATCCGGCTTTTTATAAATTGTAGGACGACATATCATCTATGTTTTTCAGTCCGGCCTGTGATCTGCCCCAACATTATTTGTCTTCGGGGAATTCTTTGGCGCCGGAATGATGGAGATTGAGTCGCCTCCGCGAGCCTCCCCGCCACATGCCACGGATGACACCAAGATGTTATCCCAAAGGACCTCTCCGGGCCAGGGAGAGGTGCGGAAGGCCGCTGAAACGGCGCCAGAGGGTAATGCCTCGGCGGCCGAAAACATGGGGGGCATAATCCCCATGGAGACTGACAGCGGGGGCCCTGACCAATCCGGTCCACAGCCGAATACTGTTGCGGAGTCCTACACGGCTCCGGACCCGAGCAGGCAGCCCCCTTCGAAAGAGGGGGGAGTGCCGACTCCACCGACGACCTCTGTCAATCCGGAGGCGCCGGATACATTGGGGGAAGCACTTCGATGTTCTTCTGTCATGGAAGATCACCGTACCGTAATGGGAACGGTGGTTGAGAAGGTTCAATCCGCAAAAAGCGGACTGAACGAAGCGTTCACTAGCCTGCTAACAGGCTTTGAGGTATGTGATGTAATATCTTTAGTCGCTTTTGCGTGTGTAAGAAATATGCCCGTGTATAGATAGTAGCCCCTGAGACTCTGTTCAGTTTTTTGAAAAAGGGGATGAACAGAGGATCAAATATTCCAGAGATAACATAATTATCTATGTTGATAAACAGGCTTCACTGCTAGCAGCTTCAGCCAAGGATCCTGAATTGTTTGAGCTCCAGTGGGAACTGAAGCTGACGGACGAGGAGATCGACCGCATTAACAAGCGGTTCGATGAGACCCAGGGTATTCTTTTAAAAAGACCACTTACAAGTCTGAATTATAATGCAAACTCAAAGTTTATGCTCGCGCACTGCTATGTAAATGGTTGTAGGCAACGCGACCGAGGTCGGGGCCCTCAAGAATGCCCTTGCCGAAGCCAAGGAGGAGGCGAGGGCAAGCAAAGCGACCGCAAAGAAAGCTGCTGCGGATGCGGAGGCCGAAAAGGCCGCCTGCCTTCAGTATGAGGTGAGGGTGACCGAAGTAGAGAAAGCGCTCCAAGAGGCTGCCAACAAGTGTGAGTCCTTGGAGGAGATTAACAAGGCTCAAGCGGCCAAACTCTCCAAGGCTCTTCAAGAGGCGAAGGAGGCGCGGCCCGAGTCCCGGGCGGCTCGTGAGGAGATCAAGCAAGCCGAATAGATAGCGTATGGTAAGCCTTTTCTTTTACAGAGTATATTCGGCGGTCAAAGATATGCTTTGCTAAATCGACTATGAAGTGCGTCGGACGCTTTTGCGGATCTCTCGAGGAGTGCTACTGATGCCGCCCAATATTTCCGGGCCCAAGATGGGAACGCGACGGAGAAGCTCTTCTGGTCGCAGTATTTGGCGCCGGAGCGACCAGCGCTACTGAACAATCAGATGATGCAGCTGGCGGAGCTGCACAGGATATCCGGTTTAGTCATTCCGAGCAGCCGGACCCATTTCGAGCAGCAACTTCGGCCTGGTCAAGCGACTTAGCAACGCCTTGACCCGAATAGAGGCAGTGAAGCACTCGACATGCATTGAGGGTGCACGGATGGCCTTTGCCCGTGTCAAGATGCACTGGACGAAGATGAAGGCCGCCATCATGCACGTTGAAGGTCTGCCCGGGGACAAGGTCCACCGTACGCCGGAGCGCTATTTTGAAGACGTTATGGAAGGTGCCCGCTTGATAGATGGCCAGTGCTCAAAGGACATTTTGTTCGAGTGAATGTATCCGGACTATTCGGACAATATATTATAAACCAATGTTGTGCAATATATTTATGTTATTTGTCTTTAAAAGTGGTGTTCCTCCTGTGCGGCCGTTTGTATCCCTGAGAGTTTTCCCGTCGTCGGCTTCAGCCCCCACATAGGTACTACGGGGGTGTTTGGAATAGCACATGACCACACATTAACCCAACATCTTGGTTCGTAAAGGAGGTGTCAGTGCAGCGAATGAGGCAATCAGACTATGCGGCTTTACCACTCACACTTAGCCATAGGAGTTTGACAGTGGGGTTGTAAGACAGCCCCTAGTGCGTATGCGGCTATCGAACTTAGATGCCTTAGATGCGTGACTGAAAAAAGCCAGCCCTTCGTGTAACACAGAAGAAATCGCTAGAGATTTATTAAGTCCCGAATTACTGACCAGCTCTCGCCGCATCACGACCGTCAGTTTTCAGCTTTCTCTACTGAGGTGCTTGACCGGGCCAGCCAGAAACACAATCACAGTAGTTCTCCCTTTACTACCTTATCCAAAAACGGAACGTAAGGTAGCAAGCACAGGAGTCGGGCAACCCAACTATTGACCAACTACGTGATTCAGAGCCGATGCATATAATGTAGTATTCGGGACGCCGAAGTTTACTCTGAGAGTGTTCGGACTTGCTATTGTTGAAGATATATATGGCTTGGATAGAGCGATTTAAGTCGTACCAAGGTGTATATCTGTCACATCCCTAGCTTCTGGTAATGCACTAGGCTAGACCTCTTGCTGCATCATGTTTAAATTCAAATGAAATTTGAATTGAGGAATTTTCAAAAGCCTCAGAAACCTCTAAAAATAACCAACAATTAAATCTTCTCAAATGTGTCCAAGAAAAATGTTCCTGTTATCCTCTGGAAATATTGGCAAGAGGTAAAATCCAAACCAATATTTTTGGTGTCTCAGAAACATTTAATTTGGGCATTCGAATTAAATCATTAATTATTTGAATTGGATTTATATCTACTATTAAATAAATATAGGTCCAATAATTCTGAAAAATTTTGTGGAGCATTGTTTTAATTCTTTTAGCTCCTAAAAATATTGTCAGAAGCAAAATAAATTGAATTGGTTTCAAAACCAAATTCAAAACAAACCTGCAAAATAGAAAACTGAAATAATTAAAAAAATAAATAAAAAGAACGTAGCCTACCTGGCCTCACCCGTGCAGCCACCAGCCGGCCCAGCTCCCCCACCAGCGCGGCCCAGCCCACCTTCCCCCCCCCCTTGTCCTCTTCTTCCTCTGCCAGAAGGCAGAGGCGAGGCGTGGCGCGCGCCCGAAGAGCGCCGGCCACCTCCTGCTTCGCGCTGGAGGCCTCCCCCTTCGAGCCTATCCATGCGTGGAGACGCCACGCAGCCGCCCGGAGCCGTCCAGCCCTCCCTCTCTTCCCCTGGACCCCGTTCCCTCCTCTGCTTCCCTCCCGCGCACACCACCGAGCGGAGCTCGCCGCCATCGTCGCCGTACCCATGGCCACCGGCCACCCCTAGCCTCACCGACGCCCCAGGAAGCTCCGCGGGTCCTCCCTCTACCTCCTCAACGAGCCACGAGGCCCCGGACGTGCCGCATCGCCGCCATCGACGTCGTCTTCTACCTCGGACCCGCCGGCCGTCTTCGTCAAATTCGTCGGCTCCGGTGCCTCCCCGAGCTCGCCGAGGCCACCACTGCACCCGCTGTGAGCTCCTGTGCTGATTCCCCCTCTTCCCGTGCCCCACCTCCCTCTCTAGCTAGCCCCACCACTTTGCCCGAGAATCTCTCGCCGCCGGCCATGGCGTGGCCGTGGCCACAGCCACCCCAGCTCGTACCCGAGGCCACTGTCGTGCTCACCGTGATCTCAGGAGTCCGTAGCACGCCCCAGCTCCTCCTGCCGTGCTCCCTAACCCCGACCCCGAGATTGCCCGAACTCCGGCAGCCGCAAAGGAGCTCGCCGCCGGCAGCTCCGGCCACCCCAGCACCTGTCACCGCCACCACTAGATGCGCGCCACTGCGCGCGTTCGAATGCAACAAACCACGGCCGAAACGATGCCATGTGGCTCGTTTCCGAGCCCTCCGCCGCGTCTGGACTCGCCGGCGGCTAAACGCCGGCGACCGCTGACCCGATGACCGGCGTGGGTTGACCCCACTGCCCGGTTTGACCCCCCCTCTCTCTCACTGACCTGCGGGCCCGCCCGGCTAATGAGGCTAGGATTAGTGTTAACTAAATATTAGTTAGTTTAATAGACACTGACAATGGGCCCCAGGCCACTAACTAAATTAGATTAGTTAGGTTAGTCACTGACGGATGGGACCCACTGGCCAGGTTTGACCTGGACCAGCCACGTTGACCTGCTGACGTCACTAATACGTCATGCTGATGCAGTATTTGTTTCTGGAATTAAAATAAATCAAAAATGATTTATAAATTTCAGATAATAACCAAAACTTCTAAAAATCATAGAAAATTAACCGTAACTCCAAATTAAATAATTTATATATGAAAAATTATCAGAAAAATTCAAGGAATCCATCTGTACCATTTTCATGCATGTTAGAACAACTTATAGGTGCTGTTTAGCACAAATCATATAAAGGGCATTTAAATAATCACATATGGAGTTTAAATTTGAATCTTGTATTCAAACCAACCCCATTTAACTTGTTGCTAGATGCATTAGCCCAAAACACATTCATTTTGCCATGTCATGATCATGCATCATATTGTGCATTGCATTGATTGTGTTTCTTTCTGTGTTGCCGATATTTGTCCCCTCTCGATAGACGTGATACCGATGATGTGATCGTTGACACTGATGAAGACTCAATGTTATCTTCAGAAGTGCCAGGCAAGCAAAACCCCCTTGTTCATTCCGATACAATCCTACTCCCTCGCTCCTGCTCTCTTTTACTGCATTAGGACAACAACGATTCATCTGTTACTTGCTGCGGTAGCTGAACCCCTTTATCCTTTGCATGACCTGTCATTCCACAGTAAATAGATGAAACCCACTAGTATGAGTAGGAATTGTTTGAGCCCTGTTGTGCCTACTCATTCATGCTTGTTTGTCATGCCTGCTACTGCTTAGAGTTGAGTCAGGTCTGATTCATCGGGGATGAATCAGAGGCGTGTGAACATGTCCTACTGTGTGTGAGCTAAGTGTGTGAACACGATTTGGTAAAGGTAGCGGTGAGAGGCCATGTAGGAGTACATGGTGGGTTGTCTCATTGCAGCCGTCCTCAGGAACTGAGTTCTGTGTTTGTGATCCATGATTCAGCTACTACCATACATTGGGCCCTGAAATATGACCCCGCTCGACTTCTTATTCACCCTTGTCCTCTGTCCAGGAGTTGCAAGTAGTTTCTGGTGTTTGTAGTATGCTGGAGGCCGTGAACAGCGCTGACCGTAGGGGTGGGCTGTGATGCGGTAGGCACGTGGCCGGGTATACCGGGCGCCCGTTTGGTGTCACGGAACCCTGTTCACATCGTTTGGGGCTGTGAGCGAAACTCCGGCCGGATCTCCTCATGGATGGAACCCGAATAGGCGATAAACCTGGACTAGAGACTTGAGTGTTTAGGTAGGTCGTGGTCTACACCCACGTCGGCTTTCGCTTGAAGTCTGCCGAGCACATGTCGTGTGCAGACGCTAAGTGGTGGAAACATGTATGAAGAAGTACACCCCTGCAGGGTTAACATCATCTATTCGAATAGCCGTGTCCGCGGAAAAGGACTTCTGGGTTGCTTATATCAGTTCATAGACAAGTGAAAGTGGATACTTTAAAATGCGCAAGATAAGCGTGAGTGCTATGGATGGCGTTTTCGTAGGGAGACGGGAGCGGATCCATAGTGGTGTATTGATATGGTGAATATGTGGACTCGTGTGCGCCACCTCAAAAGAGTCGCTTGCAGTCGTAGTTTAGGATAGCCACCGAGTCGAAGCTGGCTTGCTGCAGTTAAACCCCACCATCCCCCTTTGTTGAAAATGATGCATATGTAGATAGATCTGATGTAAGTCTTGCTGGGTACATTTGTACTCACGTTTGCCTATTTTATGTTTTTGCAGAGAGACTTCAGTCTCACTAGTAGTTCCGCTTGGACTTCGACGTTTAGCTTGATACCTCAGCTACGATCTTGTGCCCTCGGCAGGATCTGATAGATAGTCAGGCTTCTCAGCCTTTTTTCATTTATAGATGTCTGTACCCAGACATGATAGCTTCCGCTTGTGCTTTGACTTGTATGCTCTGATTGTTGGGTCGTGAGACCCCTGTTTGTAATATTTCGCTCCTCGGAGCCTAATGAATAGACTACTTGAGTCGTAGAGTCATTTTGTGATGCCATGTTGTATTGCACATATCGAGCATATTGTGTGTATGTTATTGAAATGCTTGGTATGTGTGGGATCTGACTACCTAGTTGTTTATCTTTAGTAGCCTCTCTTACCGGGAAATGTCTCCTAGTGTTACCGCTGAGCCATGGTAGCTTGCTACTGCTCCGGAACACTTAGGCTGGCCGGCATGTGTCCTTCTTCGTTCCTGTGTCTGTCCCTTCGGGGAAATGTCACGCGGTGAATACCGGAGTCCTGTTAGCCCGATACAGCCCGGTTCACCGGAGTCCTGCTAGCCCAGTGCTACAGCCTGGATTCACTCGCTGATGACCGACACGTTCGATGCTGGGTCATGGATGCCTGTCCCTGTAAGTCTGTGCCACTTTGGGTTTACGACTAGCCATGTCAGCCCGGGCTCTTTATCATATGGATGCTAGCGACACTATCATATACGTGAGCCAAAATGCGCAAACGGTCCCGGGCAAAGGTAAGGCGACACCCGTGCGAATACCGTGCGTGAGGCCGCAAAGTGATATGAGGTGTTACATGCTAGATCGATGTGGCATTGAGTCGGGGTCCTGACAGCGTTGGTATCAGAGCTTGACTGCCTGTAGGATTACCAAGCCAAACTGGTCGAAGTTGAGTCTAGAAATTCTTTAGTTATATAAGGGAATTGATTGTGGGATGGAACGTAAGGCTCTTTTTACTCCTTATACCTCATGCCCTTCTGATCTGAGTTATCTTATTTTTCCTACGGGGATTAAGAACTAGGCTATCTCTTCTTCCTATCAGGATCACGTGTACTAATCCGTAGACTTATAGATTGTTGGATTTAAGCTTGAGTTCAGTTTCTTCTACTTCCGTACGTTAACTGTTGATCTCGAAACCTTGATATTGTGTTTCTGAGTGGTTATGCCACCATTTTTGTGAATGTCTCAAATCTTTTCTGAGCATTTACAGCCGTTATGCTGTCCGAGTCATCCCAGGTTTCTAAATAGTCCGATGCATTTGCAAATCCCTTCCTTCTGTTTCCGATGTTCCCATGGGCCAGATTAACCACACTAATCGGTGTGTTGAGGTAATTATTGCCTCGACATATATGTTGGAATTATTATTATGACCCTAAGTGCTTAGGGGATCATCTAGTGGTCTAGCCATGATTTGTGTCCTAGTGTGAAGATTCTGGCCTTTATTCTCGGAAGCATCCCGTGATGCTACTTAGTAGTAGGTATTCTACTCCTAGGTTCTGAACCCGAGATTCACTCTACCTACTTCATGTTGATAGTAATCGCTAGTGCCTTTAGGATATTAGTAACCTTTGCGATAGTCCTTGAAGTCCGTGGTATCTTCTTCTTCCAAATACCATGAACTACTTATGGCAGATGTTTATTGGATCAAAAAAAATCACAATTAGAGTACTCTTGAGGAGTTCTCCATTCATAAATCGTGACTCTGCCAGTTCTACCTTTCTGCATGGGTTATCCGGAAGAAATATGTTGAACTTGGTTCGACATACTAATCTATGCATCCACAACTCAGAAAGTTATATGTTCCTTTGAGTTGTTCTCTTTAGTTGCATTCTGACCCTCGTCTATCAATTGATAGTCAAGAGTATGCGTGCGTTCGTTCATCGATGCCTATGACTCTTGTGGTCTGTCAAGCCATTCTATTCCGGAATGACTAGGAGAAACAAACTCCAGTACCTCTTCCATATCTAGGATTGGGTCAAAGTAGTTGTATTCCGCAGATCAAATGCCAATCCAGCTTTTGGTTCTGCTCTACCTTGGAGTATTACATATTTTATATCGAGATTGTTATAGGAATTGCACACCATTCCATGAACTCTTGGTACAGTGATACTTCTTGCCATCACTGTTCATTCCTCGGCCCTCGTGTTGATGCAACCGGAATACCGACAAATGAATTGTGATGTGAGAAATCAATACTGCTAGCAACTCTGTTGCTTGGTAGTTAAAGGATAATAATTTCATTCTTAGTACGTTGGTTTTCGAATCATCCTTCTAAGACTGATCGTGCTACCTAGTCCTTATTTCGGTGCACCCTTCGATTGATGAGTTAGGATCTTGTCAAGTCCTCACCCATTTGATCATATCGTCTTGCCCTCAAAAGCAAGATTGTTCTCGAGCTTAGTAACATACCGGTGGTTCGTGATTTTCCGAAGATCTTCTCGGAAGTACTACCAGGTTGTCACCTGACCGCTATGTTGAGTTCGTGATCAAGTTGGTTTCTTGTGAACCACCTTCTCTCCAAGAGTCGGTGTTAGATATCCCTGAGCTAGTTGGTTAAGCTAGACAACAACTTGGAGAGTTGGAAGATAAAAGCTTGTCTGACTTAGTTCGTTCCAAAGGGATATTCTTGTGTAGTGTGTGTTGAAGAAAGATGATATCTTCATCGATTGGTCCTTGTGATCAGTTGCTGGACCTATTGTCTTATCAATCCTTTGATTTGAGTGTGGGCTATCGTCAAATCAAATCAGTACCAACGATGCTCGTAATGTTGTCTTATTCGTGGTTGATCCCTCGAGCATACACCATTATATCTTTTGGGTCTGACCAATGCTATCACTTGTTCACTTAACTATGGAATTCCTTTTAAAAGGAAACCCAGATGAATTGTTGTTGTGCCCATTGACAACATCCTTGTCTTCTCCATAATTTTGCTGAACATTAAGCTAGTGTTGGAAACTTTTGAAAGCATTTGTTCATGCTAGCTCATGAAGTATTTGTTTGATGAAAGGAGTGACTTCCTCTTATACACGTGCATTTGGTGAAAGTTGCCGCCGTGAATTTGAGAAAGTTAGTTTTGCTTCCTCTGGAATCATCCCAAGTCAGTCATGCACACGTGCGAAGAATGCTGTGGTTTGAAGACTTGCAACCTTCAATCTATATGTATCCCTAGCACACCAAGCCACTGATTGATTTTTTCAAGGAGAAGGAGTTCCTTCATAAGAGCTAATCCGGACTTATGTAAGGACTTCGATATCCTCGATTATGGTTCCCCACCTGAACTCGGTAGTGTTTAATTATAAGACTACCACGTGGTCATGCTTGTCTGGGACAACGTGTTCACATGTTTGTAGCAGAACCAGCTCATGTTTTGGAGCTTGCTATCGTAGTTCATCTCCCGAGAATCCCGCAACGTCATCTCGTCGATTTGTGTTGCAAACTTTCATTTTTCTTCCTAAGACTCGATGAGCCTGGAATATCCTAACACCAACCAGAGCTGAATCTCAGGCAGATATGATGGTTGGAACATTTCCCTAAGAACTATAATATTGGTCTCTCGATAACCGGTAAGGTGGATGTCGTGGCCAACACACCCATCCGGTCAACCTATTAATATAGTATCTTGTTTGAGGAAGTTGGCCACCCCCCCATAGGGATTTCGTAGGATTTACTCCCTAGTTGTGCCTTATGATTTTTTTTGTCTTTCCGAAGTCCGACCTTTACTTGATGTTCTAGATACCAGACCATTTCTATGAATGGGTTACACTAGCACATCAAGGAGAACATTAGAAGCGGAGTGCTAAATGTCTCTCGGTCGATCATCCAGATTTTGTTCCTTGGCTTCGCTAAGGTGTACTCTGAGAAGGTGTTATCCTCCTTTGCATCTGCATCGTCCATCGCTATTCATCATGGTAGTATGTTGTGTTGCCAGGATCCTTGACACGGATGTTGGTAAAACCTTGATGATTGTGGAAATGCTCAAGTTCTTGAGAGCACGCACAAGCACTACGTGTTATCATCATCTCTAACTGGGATTCCTCTCAGTTTCCTCGGCAAATGCTATGACCTTTTCAAACAGTGAATTCACTCTCTTTTGTTGGGTTCTTCCCCAGTTACCAGATTCATTCCCAGCATTTGCATTTTGTTCCTAGCTTGCACCGCCAATGTGCCATTCTACCATGGGTCTCTTCCATTTCCGGTGATAAGCAAAATCATCCATTACGTTGTCTTCAACAAGGTAATCCACATCATCCAAGTCCAAGTATGCCGTTCTACCGACCCCGCCAATCGATTGCTGTGATTTGCCTTAGGCTGATATAGAGAGTCTTAACGATCTCTATATCAAAGGTAATTCTTTTTGCCACTTAAGATAATAATCTACGAATCACCCTCCTCCAGGATGTTTCGTCGTGGTATCATGGCAACTCAACTCCTCGCTACGGGGACAATCGTTTACCACCTTCTTAGGTGTGGAATCGTTGTCTACCTAGTGAACCTTCGTCCTCTGTTCCACTCCATTTCTCTAGAGGTGTGCTTCATCTCTCAGCTCGAGAGATGTTGCTATGTCTCATTCCGTGAATTAATCCTGAGTTGTTCGATCTTCGAGAAGATCGACCCTTCTAGAGTCTCCTTCTTCCCTTCATGTCATGTTGACAGGATTTCTCAGAGCAAGACATCAAGACAATGATGGTGAATGAATCAACGTTCAACTGAAGTGCACCCTGGATCGTGAAGATTATACTAGTTGCGTTTCCCCTTCACCTTACCCTACGCTTGAATCTCGAGACGAGATTCTTGTTTAGTGGGGGTGAGTTGTCACATCCCTAGCTTCTGGTAATGCACTAGGCTAGACCTCTTGCTGCATCATGTTTAAATTCAAATGAAATTTGAATTGAGGAATTTTCAAAAGCCTCAGAAACCTCTAAAAATAACCAACAATTAAATCTTCTCAAATGTGTCCAAGAAAAATGTTCCTGTTATCCTCTGGAAATATTGGCAAGAGGTAAAATCCAAACCAATATTTTTGGTGTCTCAGAAACATTTAATTTGGGCATTTGAATTAAATCATTAATTATTTGAATTGGATTTATATCTACTATTAAATAAATATAGGTCCAATAATTCTGAAAAATTTTGTGGAGCATTGTTTTAATTCTTTTAGCTCCTAAAAATATTGTCAGAAGCAAAATAAATTGAATTGGTTTCAAAACCAAATTCAAAACAAACCTGCAAAATAGAAAACTGAAA